>NW_006782084.1:740400-772424 GCF_000442215.2 Lipotes vexillifer
TCAGCAGGATTATGATATCAGAGACTGTGCTGCTGTCAAGGTCAGTACAATGCTGGAAAATCTGCATATTTAAAAAATAAATCTGGCAGTATGTGCAGTCAGGCAACAGATCCATGAAGTGCCGTTTGCATGTGGAGCATGATATTAGGTGCAATGGGAAGTTAGAAGTACACCCATGGCCCAGCCCTCAAGCAACCTAACTGACACTTAATTTGAGAAGATAAAATTCATATTCAAGAAGGACGACTCTTGTTACTATGCAGTAATAAGCTCCAAATGAGTGGGCTGAGGAGGGCTAATGAAACTCAGAAGAGGAAGTGATTTCTATTGCCTATTTCCAGAAAGAGGTGGGACCTCAATTGGACCTTTAAGGATAGATAGAGTTTGTACAGGTAGGATAGGGTAAGGCATAAAAGAAAGTGGGAGTGGAAGGGAGAGGCTAAGGCAGTGAGGGGAGCAATGCAGACTAAGAACTTTTAGTTGGTGCTGTGGTTGAAAACAAAGGTGGGAAGTTAGACCGATGCCAGGTTAAGGAGTTTGTGCATTTTTTTGGTAGGCAACAGAGCATGATTAACGGTTTTTGTCAAGAACTACAGAGGGTGTGAGAAGATTCATCTTGAGACAGATTTCAAGATGCAAAAGATAGGACCAGAAGACATGGAAGACCAGTTAGACCTCTTCCTTTGCAGACTTCATTTGTTTATTCGTTCCATAAGTAGTATGTCCAAGCAGTCTGTGATGCTCTGGGGGGTCAACAATGACAAGATATAAAACAGTTGTTGTCTTCACAGAACTTACAGTCTCGTAGGAGGTAAAGACAAGTAAAAGAGCAATTACAAGGGCTATGACAGACAAAGTGTAAGTTTTATGCAAGAACAAGAGTGTTCCAGGAGAGTAACAATGACGGTGATGATGGTTATGATACAGAAGCTAACACTTGTTGACTCATGAGCCAGGCACAGTCATGTCACATATATTATCTCACTAAATACTTAAGCAACCTTGTCAGATAGGTACTGTTACTGTATCCATCTCACGGGGAAGAAATGTGAGCTCTGAGTAACTTACATGATTACAGAACTGAAATTTAAACCCAGGTGTATGGGTCTACTATGCTATGTATGGCATTTACAGAAACAGTCAGAAGGGGTATTTGTTTATGGAGAAAATAGTAGTACATTTTAGTTTAACTGATGTTTTGAATCCAGGCTTGCAGTAAGAAATATGCTGTAGTAAGTTAGAATAAAGAAACTGGAGTTGAAGGAAAATGTTCATTAAAGAAAGAGTTCTCTAGTGGCCTAGTGGTTAGGATTCCAGGCTTTTACTGCCAGGGCCCAGGCTCAGTCCCTGGTCAGGGAACTGAGATCGCACAAGCCACGCAGCGTGGCCAAAAAAAGAAAAAAAAAAAATCGCAAAGGGCCAGGAAGTGGATTTGGGGTGATTACCAACATTTTATAAAATGGAAGAGGATGAGGAGGGAGGAGACATCTAGAAAATATCTTTGCTATGTAAGCCCAAGAAAGAGATTCAGGAAGGTGATTGACCAGAAATGTTGCACGAAGGTTGAGACCAAGTACTGAGAAGGCCATTGCAAAGCATCATTTCAAAGTAACTGTTTTAGTAAAACACTCTGTAGCATCATACTGTTTTTATAGAATTCCCAGTTTAACACATGAAAGAATGAAAACTTAATAGAAGTTTGTGAAGTTTCCAGAACACTGATGCAATAAACTACATTCTGTGTAAGTTGTGTCCCTATGTGTGAAAAGATTGGAAGAACCTACCAAAAAAACTAAACAGAAGAGACACTGATCAGTAACAAGGCCAGCTAGGGCAGTGTCTGGAAGGAGAATCTTACCTCACCTGCCACCTTCTAACCCTCCAGAATGTTGCCCTTAAGAGATAGCAGTCCAAAAACTGATGGATGCTCCTACCAGGTCCTGTCCTCCCCTTTCCTTTCCCTGTTGCTTGCTGCCTGGAATTTGTAGAGAGCCATCTTAGACCACACAGAGGAGGGCAGTATCCCAGAAACACAAAGCAATGCCAAAGGTGGAACTTGGGCCCCTGATGCCAGACTCTTATGTCACTTTTCACAGATCTGCTATGATCACAGGCTGGTGTTTGGAAACCACTGAACCAAATATTCTTTTCTAGCTTGATCTTTCCAAAATTTAAAGTTGCAAGATTCTACAATTTCATATCAACAAAAAACAGAAAAAAAACCCCAGTAATTTGCATTTTGGACATAAACATGACCCTATGCTATATTTTCTTTATCAGTCCCTTTGAAGGCTCTTGCTTAGACTGTTACTGCTTAAACACTGCATTCTTTCATGTGTTCATTCATAAACATATATCCTAGGTGCTAGAGCTAAAGCAGAGTTAAAGACCATAGGGCTTACAGTTTAGTGTTGTATAAGGGCTGCATCAACTTGAAAATATTCTACAATCCTCTTCCTCCTTTAGGTCATTAATAGGCCATGGCGAAGAAGGTGGCATTTCTATGATGACAGAGAATTTATTTATTTAAGGCCTTTTGCTTGTGATACAAAACTTGAATGGATGTGCCAGATTCCAAAAGGTAAATGTAGTTATTCCTTTTCACAGTCTTCTCATGTGAACTTGTGAATGCTGAGCCAAAGTACCTAAAAGGGCATTTTAGTGTATAATTATAATTTTAAAAGCCTTTGACACTACAGTTAATATATTAAGCTCCATCCTGCCTGACTCCTACCCCTAGTAAAATGCTGCCTTATTGAAAGGCAGCATTCCTCTTTTGTCATGAAAGAATTTGTATAGGAGATAAAATTTAAGGCTAATTTAAGGAGATTAGGTCTTGGAATGAAGGGTTATTTCAAGTGAAAGGAGAGACGAAGTAGAGGGAATCATTTTCATTTTTATTTTGTTGCAAAATGAAGGACGAAATGAAGACAGACTTGGGAAGAATGAAGCAAAAGTCAGGAAATCAAATGTGGGCAGGTCCCAAATCTAAATTTTACAATTTAGAAACAGTTTTCAGTGAGCTCAAAATTACTAATAGTTTATCTCATTCAAATTCAGGAAACTGGGCTTCCCTGGTGGCGCAGTGGTTGAGAGTCCGCCTGCCGATGCAGGAGACACGGGTTCATGCCCCGGTCCGGGAAGATCCCACATGCCGCGGAGCGGCTAGGCCCGTGAGCCATGGCCACTGAGCCTGCGCGTCCAGAGCCTGTGCTCCGCAACATGAGAAGCCACAACAGTGAGAGGCTCACGTACCACAAAAAAAAAAAAAAAGAAAAGAAAAGAAAAAATAAATTCAGGAAACCAGTTAGCTTGATAGTAGAGCCTTTTGTAACAAAAAAGAGAGAAAGGATAATAAATAGATATCCTTTTACTTCACTTTTTAGTAGGAAAATGTCAAGGATATATTACAGAAAATGTTAAGAAGATTTTAACTCCCAAATTATTTTTAAGCAGATATTAGATACGTTAAATTCATTAATATAATGGTAAATGCACAGAAAGTTCCAAAATGAATTTCTGAACTGAATGTAAACAGATCATTGAAACTAAAGGGAATTCCTCGTATAAGTTCTCAAAAACCCAAAGATTATCTCATGGAACTGCCCATTAGAAGATTGTTCTTCTTTCCTAAACAAGGCTACCATCTTGCCTTTAAAAGAGCTTCAGATGCAACATCCAGTGCAGTAACTGGCAAGTCTCTTTCACAGGGCAAACTGGGGGGTCATTAATAAAAGGGGAGTTGTGTGTGTGTGTGTGTGTTGATGGGGTTTTTCTTTTTTGTGTGTGTGGAATTTATTTTTATTTATTTATTTATATAAATTTATTTATTTATTTTTGGCTGCGTTGGGTCTTTGGTGCTGCATGTGGGCTTTCTCTAGTTGCAGTGAGCGGGGACTGTTCTTCACTGCAGTGTGTGGGCTTCTCATTGCGGTGGCTTCTCTTGTTGTGGATCATGGACTCTAGGTGCGCAGGCTTCAGTAGTTGTCACGGGCTCAGTAGTTGTGGCTCATGGGCTCTAGGGCACAGGCTCAGTAGTTGTGGCGCGTGGGCTTAGCTGCTCTGCGGCGTGTGGGATCTTCCCAGACCAGGGCTTGAACCCGTGTCCCCTGCATTGGCAGGCGGATTGTGAACCACTGCGCCACCAGGGAAGTCCCTGATGGGGGTTTTCTAAAGGAGAAATTATACCTGAGTTAGTCCTGATTATTGATTAAACCTGAAAGAAGAAAAAAGGAAAACCAGCTTGGATACCTTTCAAACAAGTGGTGAAGTAACTAATATATAATTAACTTGGACAATATCTCTGTCTTGAAGCATTAGTTGTGACACTCCTATTATTCTTTGGTATTTGGCATGCCACAGAGAGTGTCACTGCTCCCTCCAAAGTATGCTGTCACTGGTAGCTGTTCCCCTGCCTCATGTTTGAGTACTGAGGCAGACCCTAGAGCATACACCAGGAAAACCTTAGAAATGACAAACCAGTAACCACAGGAAATATTATGAAGAACATATGGTTTTCTTTTTTCTTTTTAATGTATTTGTTATTTTAAACAAAAGAGAAGGGAATTAACTACCTTAGCAAACATAAATCAGGTAACCAAATAAATAAATCTTTTAAATAATTGCACCCCTGCTGTCTCCAATACAGAAACAAAATTAAAAACTAAAGAACTTCCTGCCTCAGCCTATTTGCAGTCATTTGAAGCAATCAGTGATGGTTTGATCCAGGGTTTAAATGTTACATTAACTCCCCTTTGACAGTCCCTAAATTTCTGAGTTACAATGTGTCACATTCACTGGTTGGATATTTTCTTGGCTATTAGGACAGCCAAAGCCTGCTCAACTGGACACTTCTGTATTAATCTGTGTTTTCTGCTTTTCTTAAAGCAGTTTACCTCTTCAATAGCCCAAATCACCAAACCTTTTCTCTAGCTCTTGCCTTTTTATTACCGCATACAGCTGGTTCTAATTAGTCCCCTCCTCTCTAAAAGGGATATTTTGACAACCTAATTTTTTTTAATTATCATAATCACTATGGATATATATACTTTTTAAATATTCCTTTTTAGTTGCGAAAACAGTAGCAAAAATAAGGTTCATAAAAGTGTTTTTAGGAAAATGACCTATAAACACAACTTTTTAATATTGTGTTTCTTGATACCTTGTACACACACACACATGTTTGTAATTCTGTGTAAAAAGGCACCTTTTATTTTGCTTTTCTCACTAATTTAAAGAAATTTAAAGGTTAGCCATAGCTTTCCCCCAACATACAAATGAACAGAATTCTTTGACAAGATTACAAACTAGAAACTATGTCTATTTTTTTTAACTGATTTACAGCATTGTTAATGGAAATTATCCAACATACAGAGGACTGAGTTAGAGAGAAAAACCACAGATGCTGGATATATAGGCAGTCCTCGGAGTAGGGTCCTCTCGTGCCTTGGCCCTGATACAATAGCAAAATTAAGAACAGCTATTTTACCCTGTAATTTCTAAAATTCCTCAGATTATGTCTTTGGCTTGAAGCCAGTGTGACCTATGACCAGAATAAAAAGGGAGGGGAAAGCAGCTAGCATCCTGAGAGGAACTGTTCTGTGCCTGGCCCTGTGCGGGGTGCTTGCATAGGGGTGATCTTATATGATCTTTACACTGTCTTTGTGAGTTAGGTAGGAGAGTTTCATTTTTATAGAATAGAAAGTTGGGGCTCAGGGAGTTAAAGAACTGATCCCAAGTAGCACAGCAGCAAAGAGTCTGAGGGCATTTAGGCACTGACTCACCCAACTTCAAAGACCATAATTCTTTGTACGGCACCATATTTCCTGCTGGGTGAATTTTATTATTTTCTTCCCAGTTTTGTCTCTCATTTTCCCAGAAGTTTCAGTACTGGATCACTGAACATTTTTTTCCAAGCATCTCTTGGGAGGCAATAAACTCTACCAACCTAGGTGTATTCAAATTGCATTAGATGGAGACGTGGTTCCTGAATAACCTCATCCTACAGTGATGATTATCTTGGTGCATATTCCTTAGTGCTTCTATGTAATGTATACAATGTATTCATTTACTTATTTGTACTTTCTAATTATTATCTATATTTTATCCATCTAGTCTTCCTTTGTGACTTCTGTGATGTAAGGTAGAGAACTGCTAGTAATGCTGTATTAATATTGAATAAATCTGCCTTTTTGGTTGCCACAAAAACAGCTTTAGTGTGGGCCCCACAAAATTCAGTGTTATGAAGTGATCATAACATGAAAGGAGATAGTTTGGCCAGAAATGGACAAATCTCAGCCATACTGCAAGTCCTCTTGAGTTAGACTAAAGGCACTTATTAGTACGCCGTGGTCTGTAATTGGATACTAAACTTAAACCATTTGCTTTCTTATACAGGTCGTACTCCAAAAATGCCAGACTGGTACAATCCAGGTGAGTTAAGAAAACTAAAATTTATCCAAAGCTGCTTTTACCTTTTCAGTGACGTATTTAGTTAATTATTTAAGCCCAGGCCTAAGTGCCAGCTTCTTCTCTGTCATGTCTTCAAATGAGATGAGGTATCTCCATGCAGGGAAGGTGATTAGCTGGTGTGGGGTGAGACTCTGAGGCTGGATTTATCCTTCTCTGTGAGAACAGGAGGGTAACAGAGTCACTCCCTGGCTCAGGAATCCTTGGTTGGATCCTTCCAGGCAGCACTGCCCTGGCCAAAGAGAGCCAGTAATCTAAATGGATTATTATTTATAAATAGTTTTGAAAAATAATCCATGCTGAGAGGGTGCAGTTTGGTTTATGCAGTCATAATTGTGCTATTTTTCTTCTTCTTTAGAGCGTGCTGGAATTCATGGACCTCCAGTTGTGATAGAAGGGAGTGAATATTGGTTTGTTGCTGATCCCCGTTTAAACTATGAAGAAGCCGTCCTGTATTGTGCTAGCAATCACAGCTCTCTGGCTAGTTTAACATCTTTTGCAGGACTAAGAGCCATCAAAAACAAAATAGCAAATGTAATTTAAAAGAACGTATTTTTTAATATTTTCTTATTTTTACCTTTATTCTGTTACAAAAATTTCAAAAATCTACAAAAGTTAAATGTTCCTCTCAAGTAAAATTTGCCTAACAACATATAAGTTCATCACTTCATGTTAGAAAAGTTGAAAAGAATTGCTTAATGTTTTTAAACATTCAAGATTAATTATTAATGTCAGTTGGTAAGATGAGCTTCAATAGATAATATGAATCAGTCTAATTCCTTGTCACGTTTTTTACTAAAAGTTAACTTGGTAGTTAACTTGAGATTCTGTTTCTAATAATAACTAACTTTGCAAAATAGTTTTTTGGAGGAAAAATAATTTGTATATTTTAAAATTTATAACTAGTAGCAATAGGATACTATATGTCCAATTAATATATGCCCATAATTACAGTGACCATATTTTCCGTATGCAAAATAGGGCCTGTGAATATAAAAAGAGTTTCTCAACTACTTTTTTTGGTGAAAGGACCTGGTTTATGTGATTTAGAGACCAAAGTAATGAATATCTGGAAATTATAGTGGTTTGTGGTTATGATGGGCCAGGGTATTAAATCAAAACTCTTCTAGAAAAGTCAGCACATATAAGGATGGGTGTTTAGTTGTTTTTTGTTTTGTTTTGTTTTTGTGGGGTTTTTTTTTCAGATATCTGGTGATGAGGAGAAATGGTGGGTGAGAACTACTGACCAGCTAATAGAACGTCATTTTATGAGGTATGTGACATCCTTGGTGGTGCCTTTGTAAAGTTATCGTTTAAAAGAAGCAGTCCCAAATCCCTTTTTACTAAATGGAGTACTGTTTATAATTAGTTTTGAACATTAATCCATAAACTACCTAGACTAGAGAAACCAAATCCTTTAGCAAATGAGCATCAAGGAAAAGTAGTATAAAATAATGGCCTAACATTAAATTTAGAATTAAAATTACTTCAGTAAAAAACAGAATGGAACATGTAACTACATTATGAGCTGACACATCTCTCATTTTCTTTCAGCTCACGACATCCATTTCATCACTTTCCTATAACATTTGGAGAGGAATGCTTTTACCTCTCTGCCAAGACTTGGTTTAGCGGTAAGGTTAATTCCAAATCCTTTAACGTTAATTATGTAATATGTGAACTTCAGGTTCAATTACTAGCTTAATCTTGCTTTCCTTTTGATTATATGTTTGGTAGCTTCGTCATATTCTGATTTATTGCTGATGACAGTAGATCAAGTTCCAAATGCAAATAAAGGTGCTTTTCACTGGGAATATTTTGACTTCCTTTATCCTAAAGCAGTTACTTAGAAATAAACTGACCACTTTCATAACCAATAAGGATATAGACAAATTCACAAAGGTGAACAGGCAGCAATTCTAAAGTATAGTTTAGGTCCCTTTCCCCCCCATTAGCCTTCTTCAACTCTATTTCCTGCCATCAGGAACCATAGTAACTGTGTGTGTACCAAGTATGTTCATTTTTTTTTTTTTTTTTTTTGCGGTACGCGGGCCTCTCACTGTTGTGGCCTCTCCCGTTGCGGAGCACAGGCTCCGGACGCACAGGCTCAGCGGCCATGGCTCACGGGCCTAGCCGCTCCGCGGCATGCGGGATCCTCCCGGACCGGGGCACGAACCCACGTCCCCTGCATCGGCAGGCCGACTCTCAACCACTGCGCCACCAGGGAAGCCCCCAAGTATGTTCATTTTTATAGGCAACATTTGTATGCCACAACTTACTGATATGAGTAATAACAATAGAAGACAAAAATAGCTAGGGAAGAAAAGGAATATATTTTAACCATTTGGGAAAGATTGATTTAAGCAGACTTTCTTTACTACTGGATGGTTTTAAAATGTGCTGAATGGAAAATTGTCACCACAGTAATCCTGCTTTTCATTTCTCAGACTTAAGTAAACCAGCAGACTGCAGTACCAAGTTGCCCTTCGTCTGTGAAAAATACAATGTATCTTCATTAGAGAAATATAGTCCAGATTCTGCCGCTAAAATACAGTGCTCTGGGGATTGGATTACTTTTCAGAATAAGGTAAAAAGAGAATTGCTACGTTGTGCAAATGATGATTGCTTTCATGATGGTCATATGGCCTGTGGCAGAATGGCATCCCACCAAGTAACTTCACTAAGATAGACTCTGCATATTTCAGTATCTCACCTGATTCTCTACATTTTCAGAAACCAAGTTAACTCTCAAGTTAATCACGCGTACAGGTCTTTCAGAGTACTGTGTTCCTGTTCTGTTGCTACTGACACTTAAACTGCCAAAGTTGATCTTTCAGTGAATAGTAATATATTGACTAGTCAGGACTATCTCTTTGGCATGTAGGAAACTGGCTTAATTTCTGGCTGATAAATTTTCCCCCTTAAGGAAGACATCCAAGCAGCATTTACCAATCAAATTAGACCAGCATTTCCCAAACTACTTTTTGGGAATATACACATAAGCTAACAGAATGTTAATCATTGATGTTGCTTCCAGAGCAGGGTTCACGATTAAATAGCTTTGGGAAATGCCACATTCTATATTTGCTTCCTTGAGATGCACAATTCATATTGGTGTATGTATCTCTTAGGAAATGCATTTGGCTGCTAAAAAGAGAGATTACTATAGTATGCTAAAACATTTATTCTCTCAGATAAAAGAAGTTTGAAGATAAGCAGGCTGGGGTTGGTATGAAAGCTCTGTGGTCTTCAAAACCAGGCTTCCTTTGTCTTTCTGCTCTGCCATCCTTAACTTATGGCTTCCAAGCTCAAGTTCAGGGTGTTCTCTCTAGAGTCTTTTCTAGAAGCCACCCAGTGACTTTATATTTCTCTGGCCATTCCAGTCTGTAAGGAGGATGGAAAAAAAAAAAAACATTTTATAGCATGTTTCAAGGAACACAATTTGAGACATGCTACTCCACACTAACATGATCATAATATCAAGAAGAAAATGGAAGAGATGTGTCTGACAGCTGAAAGCATCTGTAGTAAAGTTAAAATATTAGGGATATATTTTGACTTTAAAATTTGCACAATCTTTTTCCCCCCCAAAGTACTAGATTAATTTACATAGTTGATGTAAATTTATGTTTTTTTGTTTGTTTTTATTGAAGTATAGTTGAATGAAAATATATTAGTTTCAGGTGTACAACATAGTGATCTGATATTTCTATAGATTACACACCATACAAAGTTATTATAAAATTACTGACTATATTCCCTTTGCTATGCATTACATCCCTGTGACTTATTTATTTTATAACTGTGAGTTTGTATCTCTTAATCCCCTTCACCCCATTAAAATATTCTGTCAAGAGACAGGGGCATGATTTCTTTAAAAATGTGGTTTTTTAATATAAGGTAATGATGAAGAATACATATTTGAAACCAAATGGAGCAGAGTCTAAATGCTGACCATACCATGCTATGGCTATTTCACTTATGGGTAAAGTTACTTAATGTCCTTGTGCCTCAGTTTTCCCATTTGTTGTGAGAATTAAATGAGATAATACTGTGCAAAGTGTTTCAGGAAGGAAGCACTCAATAAATGGGAGATTTTTTTAAAAAGTAGCTCAAGGACTACTCTTCAGTTGCTTAAATTAAGTGTGGAGTTGCATTCTTGGGACTTCCCTGGTGGTCCAGTGGTAAAGAATCCACCTTACGATTCAGGTGACATGGGTTCACTCCCTTGTCAGGGAACTCAGATCCCACATGCCACAGGGGCAACTGAGCCCGCGCGCCACAACTACTGAGCCCACGTGCCTCAACTAGAGCCCATGTGCCACAAACTACAGAGCCCACGCACCCTGGAGCCCACACGACACAGCTGGAGAGAAGCCTGAGTGCCGCAACGAAGAGCCCGCGTGCCGCAACTAAGACCCGACACAGCCAAAAATAAGAAATAAAATAAATAATAAATAAATCTTTCAAAAACAAAGAGTGTAGATCTGCATTCTTTTGGTACTACTTTGTGAGTGTCTGTATCTCACAAACAGAAAATTAGCAGCCTTCTAAAAGATGAGACATTTTCTTCCTATGTGAGCTTTCCCATGTGTGGAATCTTATACTTCATATGTGTTATTTGTTTGCAGTGCTTTTTAAGGATCAAACCTAGGTCTCTTACATTTTCTGAAGCCAGCGATGTTTGTCACACCTATGGTGGAACCCTTCCTTCAGTGCTGAGCCAGAGAGAGCAAGGTAGCAGAATTGTTTCGTAAACATGTTTTATTCTGATCTGGAGGCCTTGTTTGTGTTGGGAGGCTGTGGGGAATTAACACATACAAAGAATCTTACTAAATTACTTTTTACAGAGTAGGTGAAAGATTATCCTGGTAGTTAGATAAGCAAGAGGTATTCATTGACATTTTTAGTATATCTTTAATTTGAATAAGTCAAATTTTTTTTTTTAAATCTTTCTGACAGATTTTATTACATCCTTGCTTCCGGATATGGAAGCTACTTTATGGATTGGTTTGCGCTGGACTGCCTATGAGAAGATAAACAAATGGATGGATAACAGAGAACTGACATACAGTAACTTTCACCCATTATTGGTTGGTCGGAGGCTGAGAATACCAACAAATGTAAGGTTGTTTTTTTTTAATCAGTAAACTATGTAGCTCTATGAAATACCTGAGTCTTCCACAAATTATTGGATTAAGAACAAGGGCCTATTTCATGAGTCGACTTATATGAAACGTCCAAATAGGCAAGTCTATAAAGATAGAAAGTAGATTACTGGTTGCCAGAGGCTAAGAGGCTAGAAGAATTGGTGGTGATGGCCTAAAGCATATGGGATTTCTTTCTGGGGTGGTGAAAATGTTCTAAAATTGATTAGGGGTGATGGTTGCACAACTCTGTGAATATACTAAAAACTATAGAATATATGCTTTAAATGAATGAATTATACCATCTATGAATTATATCAATAATGCTGTCACAAGAAGAATAAGAAAGAGCTTCCACAGCCTTCACGTAGATGCCCTAGTTTTTCCTAGTAGTATCAGATTCCATAGCACTTATTTCATAACCATGTAAAACCATCAATAGTGAGTTGCAAATAAAAGCTAATATAAATGCTTTACTTATCATCTTGGAATTTGGAGCTGTCAGCCTCAGTCTCCTGAGGTTAAAAAGTACAAAATCTGTGGTTAGTGATCATTTTCCCCTAAGATCTAAATGTAAAGAAGCTATAGAATGGAAGAAGGCATTATATTAACAGTAGTTACCCTGTACCATGATATTGCTGCCCACTGCTTCTGTCTTCCTTCTTTACTGGATACAAACCACCTTTTGCACAAAAGGCAAAGATTAAGAGATTCACTTTAAAGTTGAATTCCAAAAGTACATCCTAGACAACATCAACTGATATTCTTGATGCAATGGAACTTTGCTCAACATTGATGTTAGTGGCAAAGGGAACTCTGCAACATGTGTAATTATGTACAAAGTAAATATCAAAATAATGCTTGGTTATTGTAGAACATTTGGAAGTTACAGAAGAGTAAACAAAATAAAGAAAAATATCAATCCTTATCCTGCTTATACTTAGGCTGGTAGCTTTTAAACTTTTAACTCATGACCCATAGTAAGAAATAAATTTAAATTACCATTCAGCACATAGATATAAATATAATATTGGGACTTCCCTGGTGGCACAGTGGTTGGGAGTCCGCCTGCCAATGCAGGGGACACGGGTTCGACCCTGGTCTGGGAAGATCCCACATGCTGCGGAGCAACTGAGCCTGTGCTCCACAGCTGCTGAGCCTGTGCTCTGGAGCCCGCGAGCCACGACTACTGAGCCCGCATGCCAAAACTACTGAAGCCCGCATGGCTAGAGCCCGTGCTCTGCAGCAGGAGAGGCCACCGCAATGAGAAGCCCACGCACCCCAGCGAAAAGTAGTCCCCCCCTCACCGTAACTATAGAAAGCCCACACGCAGCAACGAAGCCCCAATGCAGTCAAAAGTAAATAAATAAATATTAAAAAATATATATATGTATATAATATTGAATTGAAACAAAAGTTTCAGGAAATAATACTTACCCTTAGAGCTTATATTTCTTTCTGTTTCTATTCTATTCTACTCTAGTCTGATCTAGTCTGGTCTAGTCAACCTATTCTCTGTGTTCTATCCTATTCTATTTCATTATCACAAATAAGAATCAAGATCCACTGAACTGATTTCATGAACTACTAAATAAGTCTCAAACCATATTTGAATCCTGATCTAGGAAATCACAATGAATATTTCAGCATTTTTCTTCTAGGGCTTTTCTATACATTGTCTTCTTGACATAGATAAGATCATAGTATATATACTGTTGTATCTACTTTTCTCACTTAGTATTATATCATAAGTAGTTTCTTATGCCATTAAAAGATGTGCTTGATAAGCATTTTGATGGTTACACATATTTCTTGATAGATATACCATCATTTACCTAAACAATGCTGGGTATTTTGGCTGTTTCCAGTTTTGCATAATCCTTAATAGTGTTGCAATTAACATCTTCATGAATAATCTTTGCTGTATATTTCAGGTTACCTCCCTAAGATAGATTTAGGAAGTGATATAGCCAGATCAAAAAATACAAGTAGTTGTAAAACTCTGGTTACCAAATTGGTTTCCAGAAAGGTTTATGAGTTTATATTTTTGTCAGCAATATACTGTGATTACTTTTCTATTCATACCAGTGTATTAATAATTTCCAACATTTATTGAGCAGCTAATATGTGTCAGACACTCTGCTAATGCATCACATGCATTATTTCATTTAATCTGCACAATAGATGTGAAACAGTCTGTGCTCCTCTCCTATCTTAGAAATGTGGAGACAGAGAGAGTCATGTAACTTGCCAGAAATCATGCAGGGTATGCGTGCAGGGTTGGCATTTAAATTCAAGTCTGCAGAGTCAGCATTCTTAGCTTCTCTACTGCATTGCCTCTACTACAATGCTCTAAGGAGAATTATCTTTTAAAAATTCTTGCTAATTTGATAGTTTAAATGATATCATATTTTCATTTGTATTGCTCTGATTTCTAATGAAAACATATAAATTCAGTAATAATTTAAATTTCATCCAATGTGAATTTCTTATTCTTTGACAATTTATCAAAGCCTTCATGCATTTCTTATTGATTTTATGACTGTGTAAATATTAAGTGTGCTAACCCTGTGTTTCTTGCATTTATTGCAGATATTTTCACAGGTTTTTTTTTTCTTTAGGTCTAATACCAAAAATATTACAGAAATAAGTTTTGATTTTTTTGGTATGTGTTCAACTCTATTTCTTTTTTTCCCCTCCATTGCTTTTAGGTTAGAAAGTCCCTCATGTAAATGTTAGTTAAATGAATGCCTTTATTTTCTTCATTTTGTTTTATAGCTTGCTTTTTTGTTCTGACAGTATGATACATCCATGGTATATGGCATATGTGGTCAATGGTTACTTAATCCTTTTCCCTAATCCTGGCCAATTGTCTAGCATCATTTGTTGTATATACTTACATCTGTTAAAATCAATATAGAATGCCTTTTTTATCATATGTGAAGTGTGCATGTGTATGTATGTGTGTGTATATGAGACATATTCTTGTATAGCTCCCACACTGATCTAAATACTATAATGTTGCCATATTTCAAAAAATATAATAGGATTAGTTATCCTTTACTGTATGTCTTTTAAAAATATTTTTAGCTGTGTTTGTCTATTCTTCAAGACAAACTAGAATTATTTAGTTAATTTCCAATCTAAACAATTCAATAGAAAACTTCTGGTAAGAATTTGACAACATTTTAGGAAGAATTAACATCTTTTTATTAATTTTCCCTCAAGAATATGGTGTAACATATCTCTCCATTGATTCAAGTCTTCCTTTTAAATTCCTCAGTGAAGTTTTTAGAGAAGTTCTCTTTCTTTTTGCCATTGAGAATGGCAGCTTTTTAAAACTGTCTTACTGATATGTAGGAAATCTATTATTTGGGTATTTTTGTATATTTATTTCATAGGCATCCATCTTACTAAAAGCTCTTATTACTTCTCAGAGTTTTTCAGTAGATTTTCTTGGGTTTTCTAATTAGATAATCATAATTGGCAAATAACCATTCATGCTTCACTACATGTGGTAGGACTTCCAGAACCATGGTAAATACCAGGAGTAATAAATAACATCCTAAACTTGATCTAGACTTTAACGGGAATATCTGCAGTCTTTCATTATTATATTTGTTTTGTTTTGTTTTGTTTTGTTTTTTGCGGTACGCGGGCCTCTCACTGTCGTGGCCTCTCCCGTTGCGGAGCACAGGCTCCGGACGTGCAGGCTCAGCGGCCATGGCTCACGGGCCCAGCCACTCCGCGGCATGTGGGATCTTTCCGGACCGGGGCACGAACCCGTGTCCCCTGCATCGGCAGGCGGACTCTCAACCACTGCGCCACCAGGGAAGCCCCATTATTATATTTGATGTGGACTTTTTGTTTAAGATATATCATTTATTTAGAATTTTTATTCAGGAATAAGTAGTGGATTTTCTAAAACTTGTTTTCACCGTCTATTGAAATTGTCATACAGTTTTTCCCATTAGGCCAATGGATATGTAGTATAATACATTAACAGATGTTATAGTAAACCATTTTTATCTTCTTATCATAAAATCTAGTTGCTGAGAGTGGGTTATTATTTTACTACTGAATTAGATTTGTTAGAATTTTATTTGGGAATGTTTTCATCTCTGTTCATAGAGTTAATTTTTTTAAGCTTTTTTTTTTTCTGATCATGTCAGCTTCATAAGATGAACTGGGTAGTTTTCTGCCTTTGTGTTTTGAAATTATGACTCAGTCTGGGGAATTATCTTTCCCTGAAAGTTTGAAGGAACTGTATACAAAGCCATGTGATATTAGAACCCTGTTCAGCGATCATTGTTTAATACTAAAGGGATTTGGTGTAGTAGGTGAGGGCTAAACTCTAGAGTCAGATTGAGTTTGAATTCCATTCAGCCATTTCGTATGCCTTAGGAAGTTCACTTAACTTTGCTTAAGTCTCATTTTTTCATCTGTAAGTTCTGATACTGTTGTTCCTACAACATAATGTGAGGATTGCATAAAATATTTCATTTAAAGCTTTTAAGCACAGTACCTGACATATAGTTTTAAAAGTGAGCATTATTATTAATTTTCAATTTCCTCTAAAGTTACTGGTACATTTTAGTGTTTCTACTTTTCCTTATAACAGTTATGCTAATTTGTATATTTCAAGGAAGTTGTCTATTTCATGTAGATATTCAAATGTATTAGAATAAAGTCGTGTCTGCTATTATCTTTTAAAATCTCCATGTCTTATTTTAATCGTTTTTACTTTTTCTTATTTAGATTTTTACAAAAACTAGTGTATGTTACTGGTTTTTTCCTCCCCTTTCTCCACCGCCTACTCCTATTGCTTGAGATATACAAATACTACTACACTTTTCTACGCTGTTTTTCTTGGAGTTACATTTTTGCTGATTTTCTAATCTCATATTGAATTCTTAGTTCATCTTTCCTTTAAAAATCAGAATGCATTTAATAATACATGTTTGCCTTCACATAAAGTTTTACTCATATCTCTTGTAATATTTCTCATATTAGTCTTTCCTATAATTTTTTCATTTTTGTTTTAATGTTTATTGAATAGCATGGGAGTATGCAGTTTTTTTAAAACTTTTGTAGCTCCTGGGATAAGCTTACTTTTCTTATTTTTCTGAGTGTGATATGTTTCAAACATACAGAAAAGTATAGGGACAATATACTTTGAATAAATTTCCATGTCTAATGCTATTGATTTGTGGTTAGAGAATGAAATCTAGATAGATACTTTTATTTATGGATGTTTTATAGTGACAAGTATAGGATCAAAGCTTTAAGGTGAGTTCTCTATTGTGTGGTACACCATTTGTCATTATAAAAAGTTTATAAACATCTAATGAGTTGAATTAACAGTCATTACTTTTTTACTTACTTGCAACGTCAAGAAGGAGAGCAGAGTGTTAAATATTATTATAATTGTGTATTTGTCTTCTAACAGTTTTTCTTTATGTTTTGAAGATGTATTCATCAATATTGCCACTATTTTGTTCTATAATTTCTAAAGTTAATTGCCCTTTCCCATGTTTTGAAAGTTTATCAGAAGACACAGACCTACTAGAGAATGGACTTGAGGATATGGGGAGGGGGAAGGGTAAGCTGTGACAAAGTAAGAGAGTGGCATGGACATATATACACTACCAAATGTAAAATAGATAGCTAGTGGGAAGCAGCCGCAGAGCACAGGGAGATCAGCTCGGTGCTTTGTGACCACCTAGAGGGGTGGGATAGGGAGGGTGGGAGGGAGGGAGACACAAGAGGGAAGAGATATGGAAACATATGTATATGTATAACTGATTCACTTTGTTATAAAGCAGAAACTAACACACCATGGTAAAGCAATTATGCTCCAATAAAGATGTTAAAAAAAAGAAAAGAAAGTTCATCAGGATTTTCTTAGTGATTTCATGGTCAGCTCCTTAATGGATTTTTTTACAGGAAGAAGAATCCAATTTGGAATATAAAGTTCCGTTGCTGGGATCTTCAGACTGTTAGTTTCATAATTGCTTGTACATATTTGCCTTTTTGTTTAGATTTTTGATGAAGAGCTGTCCTACCACTGTGCTCTAATGCTCAACCTTCAAAAGTCACCTTTTACTGGGACGTGGAATTTTACTTCCTGCAGTGAACACCATACTCTGTCTCTCTGTCAGAAATATTCAGGTATAGATTATTATTTAGATAACTATGGTACTTTATGCTGTTAGATATGTACAGTACTTTTTCACAAAAAAATCTTATAAATTAATATTAATTTGTAATCATACAGCTTCCTTAAAATTTTAGCATGACTAAATCCATACTGGCTCAGTGAGTCAAATTAGCTCAAATAGAATGTGATTTTTTTTTCAAGATCATGGCCATAATTAAATATCAAAATTAAATATCCAATGGAGTTTGTTAATCCGTGTTATCTAATGACAGTAAATTATGGTTGCATTTTGTTCTCCTTTCTACTCTGGAATTTTTCAGATTTTACTGTCATGAGGAAAGGAGAAAAAAAATGTTTTTAACTGAGTTCGGTATAAACAATCATGGTTAAATTTAGCACTCAAAAAAAAAAAGGATGTGAAGCATTATAAATGGATCACTGTGCCCTCCTATAATCCAAATAAAAGTAAAATGTGTACTTAAAAGTAGGAATCATCTATATTTTCAAACAGATATTTTTTAAAGGTATTAAATCGTTTTCATTGGTCACAGTAAGTTTTTAAACAAACAATTAAAAAAAAAAAACCTTTGCCATGTAATGAGAACTTCAAGTAGCTAATCCATGTGCTTCTGGGTTTTTATTTTATTTTATTTTATTTTATTTTTATACAGCAGGTTCTTATTATCTATTTTATACATATTAGTGTATATATGTCAATCCCAATCTCCCAATTCATACGTTTGTTCTCTACATCTGTGTCTCTGTTTCTGCCTTGTAAACCAGTTCATCTGTACCATTTTTCTAGATTCCACGTTTGCACTAATATACGATATTTGTTTTTCTTTTTCTGACTTACATCACTCTGTATGACAGTCTCTAGGTCCATCCATGTCTCTACAAATGACCCAGTTTCATTCCTTTTTATGGCTGAGTAATATTCCATTGTATATATGTACCACATCTTCTTTATCCATTTGTCTGTCGATGGGCATTTAGGTTGCTTCCATGGCCTGGCTCTTGTAAGTAGTGCTGCAGTGAACGTTGTGGTACATGCCTCTTTTTGAATTATGGTTTTCTCAGGGGATATGCCCAGTAGTGGGATTGCTGGGTCATATGGTAATTCTATTTTTAGTTTTTTAAGGAAACTCCATACTGTTCTCCACAGTGGCTGTATCAATTTACATTCCCACCAACAGTGCAAGAGGGTTCCCTATTCTCCACACCCTCTCCAGCATTTGTTGTTTGTAGATTTTCAGATGATTAACCGGTGGGAGGTGATACCTCATTGTAGTTTTGATTTGCATTTCTCTAATAATTAGTGATGTTGAGCAGCTTTTCATGTGCTTCTTGGCCATCTGTATGTCTTCTTTGGAGAAATGTCTATTTAGGTCTTCCGCCCATTTTTTGATTGGGTTGTTTGTTTTTTCAATATTGAGCTGCATGAGCTGTTTATATATTTTGGAAATTAATCCTTTGTCCATCGATTCATTTGCAAATATTTTCTCCCATTCTGAGGGTTGTCTTTTCATCTTGTTTATAGTTTCCTTTGCTTTGCAAAAGATTTTAAGTTTCTTTAGGTCCCATTTGTTTATTTTTGTTTTTATTTCCATTACTCTAGGAGGTGGGTCAAAAAGGATCTTGCTGTGATTTATGTCATAGAGTGTTCTGCCTATCTTTTCCTCTAAGAGTTTTATAGTGTCAGGTCTTACATTTAGGTCTCTAATCCATTTTGAATTTATTTTTGTGGATGGTGTTAGGGAGTGTTCTAATTTCGTTCATTTACATGTAGCTGTCCAGTTTTCCCAGCACCATTTATTGAAGAGACTGTCTTTTCTCCATTGTGTATCCTTGCCTCCTTTGTCATAGATTAGTTGACCATGGGTGCGTGGGTTTATCTCTGGGTTTTCTATCCTGTTCCATTGATCTATATTTTTGTTTTTGTGCCAGTACCATATTGTCTTGATGACTGTAGCTTTGTAGTATAGTCTGAAGTCAGGGAGTCTGATTCCTTCAGCTTAGTTTTTTTCCCTCAAGACTGCTTTGGCTATTCAGGGTCTTTTGTGTCTCCATACAAATTTTAAGATATTTTGTTCTAGTTCTGTAAAAAATGCCATTGGTAATTTGATAGGGATTGCATTGAATCTGTAGATTGCTTTGGGTAGTGTGATCATTTTCACAATATTGATTCTACTAATCCAAGAACATGGTATATCTCTCCATCTGTTTGTCTCATCTTTGATTTCTTTCATCAGTGTCTTATAGTTTTCTGAGTACTCCATGTGCTTCTGAAGAACTTTTTGCTAAATTAATCTTTGCTCATTTGTCTCATAATTTTTAGTAACTGCCTTTTTCAGAGAAGTACTGTAAATCACTAATTCAAATATATCCTCTTAGGGGTGGTTGTATACATTTTTTCCTGGGTTCTCCCAGGTGAAAACTTGTAAGGGGATACCCAACACCTCTTGTTGAAGGAGTTCAAACAAAGGAAGAATTCAACACCAATCTGAAATGGTAATCTTATTGCCATTAGAAGTAGTCTACTTTTATTGATAGCTTTTCTCCTTCCTAAATCAGATCAACTAAATCAGAATTTTGTTCTAATTGTAAGAAACAAATTTGTGGTTCACAAATTTACCTAAGGTATACAGCAAAACATACCTAGTTCTCCCACCCAAAGTCTAAAATAAATGAATAGATAAGTAATACCTAAAGTACATTATTACAGGGAGGAATTTGAAAAAATGTCCCATCACTTGCCAAGTAGGTGGTTTTTGTGGCTTTATTTTTCTTTTACACACAGAAATTGAAAGCAGACAGACCTTGCAGAATACTTCAGAAACTATGAAATATCAAAACAATCTGTACAAAATAATGCTGAAGACTCTGACTTGGACTGATGCGCTAAAGGAGTGCCAGCAAGAAAACATGCAGCTGGTGAGCATCACAGACCCTTACCAGCAGGCCTTCCTGACTGTGCAGGCGGTCCTTCATAACTCTTCTTTATGGATTGGACTCTCCAGTCATGACGTAAGTTTTCAGTCCCACTGCCAGCATTGGGTGACGGAATGTGACATTTTTTATTGCACACAGCATCTCTCATATCAGACTAAAAGAAACCAGAGATCATAAAATCTTACTCCAGTGAATGAATTTCATGAGGTATGTAATTTTTAGCAGCAGTCATCTTTCCACTGTTGAAAGATCAGGTGCTTTATCGTTTAGCTTAAGAAAAATGTCTAACGGACATATGTAGCTAAGCACTTCTCTTTATTTATTCCAATCGAAGATGGAGCTGGAATCAGGAGCTGCCATGTCTCCTCAGCCAATGAAAAGAAGAGAGGGAGGGAAGAATTAAAAATTCAGATGGAGTTTGGTGAGCAGAAGCCCATGAACGTTATTAAAGGGCTTTTTATCCCTTTCCAAATCAGCAGAGTGAAATTAAGCCACTCTACAAAGGGATTAGAATAGCATTTTGCCACATCTCAAGCCCTGATCTTGGGTACTTCTCATTCATTTCATAGCCCAGCAAAGAATGCTAGTCTCCTATTAATTCCCAGCACTAAACTACATACATGTAGCACAAACAGGAATGCTTATGCTACTAAAGCTTTTCGCTATAATTAATAGGGAATCTTTTTTTTTAAATAAAGCTGTAGCATTCCTCTCAGCATTGTAGGCCATTTTTGCCTCTTTTCTGAGACTTGTATGTAATAAGCTGATGCTCTGCCCACGGAAATGTATTGAAAAGTAAGATACAGGGCTGGTATAAAAGGCTGCATACATTGTGCACTGATGGGGGTGCCACTTATTTATAAAGATTGTGATGTGAATTTTGCTTCCTGCATCTGTGCAGTGTATGACCCGTAAAGCCCTAGTTAGATAAGTGTCACCTGAACCAGTATTCCTAATCCACTCTTGGAGGGAAGGTAATTGGGAGAGTAGGAAAGAAGTGTCCATTGCATTATGAAGCAAACCTGAGTTATGTAGATGGTAGGCTAACCCTCAGTATACCAAGATGGTTTTAGGGCTGCATGGAGAAAATGTGACTGAAGACAATTTAAGTCCTTGCACAAACCCCAAGTTGAACTGGAGAATGGATGAAAAACTTAAAACTTAAGACGCAGAAGTAAACATTATCTTTGACAAACTCTGGACTTATTACCACCAGCATTTGTCAGAAGCTCAATTAAAAAAGCAGTATTCAGAAATTGCTTGAAGACTAGCTTCTCCAAAATTCTGGATTTTAAAACGTACCCTCAGGTCCAGCCAGATGATCAGCTTGAACTGCTTCCCTAGACCTCACAGGATCAATTCCTTCATAACATTGCTTTACTTCCTTTCTCTTTTGTGTTTGGCATTATGTGAAACCCATCACTGTGTCTCTTGTGCGGGTGGTAATTAAGTTATTACATTTCCTAGTTTTAACCACCTTAAACCTTTTTAAACAAAAGCAGTATTGTCTCTGGAGAAAAATCATAAAGTTAGAATAAATTTAAAGAATAAAATTGGAATCACCTATAATCCCAGTATCTAGTGATAAATGTGGTTTAAATATTTGGTATATATCCTTCAAGTTATTTTTCTATGTACATGTATTTATTTTCAAGACACTTCGGATCATACAGTTTTGTAACTTTTTTTCCCCACTTGATGATTTCGGTCTTCTTTCTTATCCTATTTTCAGGCGTCACCTGTGTTTTTCTTTTCTCTTTTGCTCTTTAACATATTAAATTTTACATAGCTCTTTCTTATGTATCTTTATAAGCTGCCTGAAATCTTTGGAACATGGCAGAGTGTAAGTAAATACAACTTTACATTGAAAGCAATGGGAAGATTTTGAAAGATTTTAAACATGGTAGTAACAGTATCAGATTTTGACTTGAGAAAAACTATGCTGGGCAGAAGCTGGGGAAGGAAGTGAGCAGTCCAGAGATAGAAGACCAGTTAGAGTTTCTTGTAGACATTCATGCAGGAAATGATGTTGGTCTGGACTGAGGCATGTTTACAGTGTCTGCAGTACAGCAGTTCTGGGTTATAGAAGGTCTGAAGTGTGGCTGTGAGAGCAGGTCACTCGAGTACATAGAACTGAAAGTCCATAGAAGAGGAAGTCAAGAAGGCTTGGGAACGGGGTGAGTCATCCACATGAACATAGGCGTCCCTAAGTCAGTGGTAGGGCCAGGAGGACAGCAAGGCATGGGACGCCTCCTTAGTAAATATCAGGAAGGAGCAAGGGGGCCAGGACCAAAGTGAATGTCAGAGAGACGGAAGGACTCTGGGAGTTTGCCAAGACCTCAGTGAATGTCAGAGAAGAAGGGCATAAACCTCAAGGGAAATGACTGAAGGAAATAAAAATACCCACTACCTCATTCTCATGGCTCTGTGATATCTGAGACTAAAAAAACCAAGCAGCCTTCCCTTGTGGATGCTGAAAGGAACTTATTCTATTAGAAAAGACAGGTTTTAATTAAGATCAATCAAGGTCTAGAATTTAGTGAAGCGATACTTATAGTCTTAATAAAGAGATTTAGTGTTCAGTAAAGAGATGGTGGGAGTGGGATGACTTATCTACAAGGAACAGAAGTTCCAAAGGCCCAGGGACCTGGGTTAGTTGGGAGTGCAACAAGGGGGAAGGAATCCAGGGTAATACTCAGTACAGGCAACATCACAGGGGCAAAGGGCCACATTTGAGGCCACTTGGTTTAGAGATTAACTGGCCATAAGTTTACAACTGGAACACTGGTAGAGAACACTTCTGAATGAAACAGTTGGTGGTGTTGAGTTTTGACCACATTTGCTATTTTTGGTTCACTAAGGAGACCGTGAGACTGTGTGTGGCCTTTGGCCCAATGTTCCAAATAAACCAGTGATGCAAAATTGCCCCAGGCCTCAGGAAAGCATAGCTCAGTGGGTCAGTGTGGAAGGGCTGGTGCTCTGGCAGCACCATAGGAAAATTCAGGCAGGCCTGTACTTCACAATCCATCTCCTGCACATCTGTACCTACCTTGTAAAGCCTCTCTCAAGACAGGTGGGTGGTTGGGCCCTTGTCAGGATGTAAAGATAGATGTTCACAGACTTCTAGCGCAAAATAGAATGTAGTGAATAAGGAAGTTTCTCTTCAAAGACATGTGAAAAGGGTGGTGTGAGATCCCCAGGGCCTGAAGGTTTAAGAGGAAGGGAGCTGACGTCTCTGTAGCTCTTCTTGTGTACCAGATAGCCACTGACTTATGTGTCTTACACGTTATCCCATTAATTCCAACCCCATGAAATTAAGTGTCACATCCACTTAATAGATGGAGGGATGGAAAAGTGGCAAGGTAATGCCACAATCAAAAGCTAACAAGTGACCGAACCAGAATTCAAAACTAGGTACGCTTAGCTCTAAAGCCCGTGTTCTTTCCACTACTACATATTATCTCTAAGTTAATCAGAGCTTACAGTGGTCCTCACTCCATTTTAGCTTTCTGATTTCCAACAACCAATGGTTCCAATTATGTGTGAGGCAGCAAAGCATAATGGTTCAGACCATGGACTCCAGGGCCTAATGGCCTGGATTTGTATCCCAGCACTGTGGTTTACATTCTGTGTGACTGTGCACATTACATGACTTCAGTTTTCTCATCTGTAAAATGGATATAATAATAGTACCTATCTCGTATGGTTGTTATGAGGATTATATAATAGTTGCAGAGTACCTAAAACAATGCCTGGTACGTAGTAAGTGCTGTGTAAATATGTGCTAAACATAAGATAAAATTAAAAATTATTAGATTGGGGACTTCCCTCGTGGGGCAGTGGTTAAGAATCCACCTGCCAGTGCAGGGGACACGGGTTCAAGCCCTGGTCCGGGAAGATCCCACATGCCACGAAGCAGATAAGCCCATGCACCACAACTACTGAGCTCACGCACCACAGCTACTGAAGCCTGCATGCCTAGAGCCCATGCTCTGCAACAAGAGAAGCCACCACAATGACAAGCCCACGCACTGCAATGAAGAGTAGCCCCAGCTCGCCAGAACTAGAGAGAGCCCTTGTGCAGCAACGAAGACCCAACACAGCCAAAAATAAATAAGTAAAATAAAACAAATTTTAAAATTATTAGATCAACCACGAGGGTCAAAATCATACAATAGGGATAACATGAAGTATAACCACTTAAGATATATTTCTGCTCCATACAGGATGAACTCAACTTTGGTTGGTCAGATGGGAAACATCTCCAATTTAGTCGCTGGGCTGAAAATAATGCACAACTTGAAGACTGTGTAGTATTAGACACTGATGGATTCTGGAAAACATCTGACTGCGATAATAATCAACCAGGCGCTATTTGCTATTATTCAGGAAGTATGCAAATTTCAAATATTTTAATTCTTAAATTATTATCAGTCTCATGAGTAGTGGAATTTTGAGGAAATGGTTTTGTAAAATCTGGTTTTTAGAATTATAAAGCAATTATAATCATGTCCTTTTTACAACAAAATCTGTTGTGAAAATTTGTATTTGAGGAGAATTATTATATGTTAAATATTTTGTCATTAATTTGTTATTTTAGATATGTTTTATCTTTATTTTTGTCACCTGATGATAGTAATTGACCTTTGAGTTTTAAGTCCTTGTTAGCCTCATTTTGCATACATTTTGTGTTTATATTCTTATGGAAAACTTGCATTTGTGGGAATTCTTTTGTAATTCTTATCATCAATGCTTAACATTTCTTTTATGAGTCACTGTTAAGATTCATTTGGTTGCTAACAGTAATTAGCTCAGGCTAGCTTAAGCCAAAAGGAAAATTTAGATCCTCAGAAATGGGGATAGAGCTGAGCCTCCCGAGGAGAGGGGATCTCAAAGCCAGAGATGCTGTCTTGCACCTCTCCTTTCTGTTTCTCTCAGTGGATCTGCACTCTTCTCTTTATGTACTTCCTGCTTCTCTCTGCACTTCCTGCTTCTCTCTGCACTTCCTGCTTCTCTCTGCACTTCCTGCTTCTCTCTGCACATGGTGAAACATAGCAGCTCTGCAGCTTTCAATTTTAGCCGCAACTGGAGATGAATTGACTATCTCTGAATTCCACTTTTCAAATCTGAAGAGAATCTGATAGATTAGAGAGAATCTGTTAGACTCAACTTCAGTCAGATATGCCGTCTCTAGCCCAGTCGGAGGAAGGTGGTTTTACAGCTTCCAGGGGCCCACATTTGTGGGTTTGTGGTTAGAAAAGAGACTGCTTTGCAAAGGGAGTTGCTGTGAGCTGGGAGAAATATTGCATAGTCTCTACCATGTGTTGGATCAGTTTGATTGGCTTTGAATAGAGCATATCTCTATTTGCATCTTTTTGAATCTGTGGCCTTTTCATAAAATGAAAAAAAAATGCTGAATTCAGATTTTTCTAGATGTCAGATTTTAAATTATTTCTGTTTGCTTTGGTTAAAGCAATAACTTATTTAGAACATCAGGTATTTCATAAAATGTTCTTTTAAAGTTAGAGAAGATATCAGTAACCAGAAAATTGAAG
This sequence comes from Lipotes vexillifer, assembly GCF_000442215.2. NCBI lineage: Eukaryota > Metazoa > Chordata > Mammalia > Artiodactyla > Lipotidae > Lipotes > Lipotes vexillifer. Next base: position 766,683 of record NW_006782084.1, read on the forward strand.
ATGAATTCTCAAAGTCATATTTAGGTGCCTATTATTATGTTTGTATAGTTTCTCTGAAGTGGCCCCTTGTATTAGAAGTTTGGTGATGCAGGAAGATAGAAACTGCATTTAACCTAATAACACCTCATTTTCCACATTCTTCTACTCATTCCACATCAGGGAAAAGAAAATTGTATTAAATAATTTCCTTCCTACAGAAAGCCAGTTAAGAGGTCACATTTTATTTGAGCATAAACAGAACAAGCATCACCAGGCTATTATTTCTTGGCTTCCTGAATATTTCCTACAAATCAAGTCTAATTATGATGAACAGGATTTAACATTTATATCTGAAGTTAGAATTCTTACCATTAATTCTTTTTCTAGATGAGACTGAAAAAGAGGTCAAACCAGTTAACAGTGTTCGATGTCCGTCTCCTGTTCTAAATACTCCATGGATACCATTTCAGAACTCTTGCTACAATTTCATGATAACAAAGAATAGATATATAGTGACAACACAAGATGAAGTTCATTCTAAATGCCAGACACTGAGTGAGTATGTTGTATGGCCATTATATGTTGCATTATGCTCGTTAGAAAACAAATCTCATCTGAGTGTGTTATATTCCATAAATATTTCTAATTAGCGCTAGTAACTAGAACTCAAAAATATTCATCTCCTAATTTCTACATTATCAATGACAAAGTATTAAAACTTGTGTTTAGTTCAAATGGAAAGTATAGGAGTTATCTCCTTTCTTACCCATCCATTAGGGAACTAGTCTCTCTTTAGATGTATAAATGGGTTCTACTTAAAAAGAGAAAGAAATGACACTAGAGAGCAGAGAGCTGGATATTAAATCAAGTTAGGCTGTGGGCAAAGAGAAAATAGGCCAGTTTGAGTGGTTGAAAACTTAGATAAGCCAGAAAGAAGCAGCTCTGCTTAAAAGAAATACATATTTCATACTTTCAGCTCTCAGGACTCTCCAGATATTTCCTGTGAGATCCACTGAGGATTTGTGACTTTTGAACAATGGACCCATCAACTTTGTAGGAAGTTCCTATGGAAAATATCAAACCATTATTCCCCAAAGTATGTTCTGTGGAACACTACCCTTGAGATGTTCTGTAAAGAAAAAGATCCTTAGTTAAAGAACAAGGGTGAGAAATACCACACATCTTCACTTCCTTTTAAACATTATCAAATGTGCATTAGCATATACTTTAAGAAATACTGACATGAATGAACTAGTTTACTTTTGGTTAACCAAAATTTGTAAAGTTTTTTCAATGTAGCTCTTTTCCGAGGAACACACTTTGGGAAATATTAAACTTTTAAAATGCTGCTATAACAGTCATCGCTAAGGAAAAGGAAGGTCTGTCTTTTAGCCCATCTAAGAGGTTTTTATTTATTATAGTCTTTGACAGTGTGTCATTAATATAGGTGGATTTGTACCAACTCAGAATAAGCCTTAAATGGGGAAAAGGAAAGTGAATCAATGTTTCAAATTCTCCTCTCAGCTACTAGTTTTCCACTATTCTGTGAGACCAAAGTTAAGATCAAAATGTCTGAAAATGGGGGCTTCCCTGGTGGCGCAGTGGTTGGGAGTCCGCCTGCCGATGCAGGGGGCGCGGGTTCGTGCCCCGGTCCGGGAGGATCTCACGTGCCGCGGAGCGGCTGGGCCCGTGAGCCGTGGCCGCTGGGCCTGCGGGTCTGGATCCTGTGCTCCGCGGCGGGAGAGGCCACAACAGTGAGAGGCCCGCATACTGCAAAAAAAAAAAAAAAAAAAAAAAAAAGGTCTATCTTGAAAAAAAAAAAAAAAAAAAAATGTCTGAAAATGTTTTAACCTATTCATTTAGTACAACAGGATAGTTTTAATTTATATGTCTTTCTTATTTTCTACTATTGTTTAAGTCTTGGAGTGTGTTAAACTGGGAAATAAAAATTACTAAATCTATCAAAGTGTTCTAAATAATTAATTCTTTAAATTATTGACTCTTTTTTATTTAACAGATCCAAAATCACATATTCTGAGTATTCGAGATGAAAAAGAGAATAACTTTGTTCTTGAGCGGCTTCTACACTACAATTACATGGCTTCATGGGTCATGTTAGGTATAACTTATGAAAGTAAGTTGTAAATCTACTGTTTTTCACTATTTATATTCATAGTTCATTATAAACTACTTGTTTATCGAGCTGTGAAAGTATATTCTTCAGAGTATATGTTAATCAGTATACAAAATTATAATTATGCACTTAGCATAACTTAATACGAATACCAAGACAGTTTTTGTCTCTCTGCTCTGCCACTAAAATGCCTTTACCACCAAGCTTAGAGTTAAATGGTGGAAAATAATTTCCTTTCTTCACCCTCCCTCCTAGCAGTACATGACTGCACTCCTGCATAAATCTCCAATACTTACTTTATATCTCTATGTATGTGGGATGAGTGAGAACAGAAATACACTTCTACTAATGTTGCATCTTTGGTTTTATATCATTGGCTTGGTGTATACACTAGAAAAATGAGACACATAGTCTGCCAATGGGATAGAATATTTGAGATTGCAAATGCCACAAATTCAAGATATAATTGCTATGAAAAATTTTTTAAAACACAGACTCTAATAATAGGGGAAATAAGACCAATTTAGAAAGATACTCAGTTAGAGGTGTCCTGAAAATCATAAAGTTTTGGAATTAGAAAAAAAATCACTGTGTGGGCATAAAGCATCAAAATCATACATTCACCCCAAAAAAGGGGCTTAATAAGGGGCACAGGACAATGATAGCTAGAGGTAGGGTAGGCAAAGAAACTTAATTACTCAAATCTGACCATTTTAAAAATAGTCTTCTCTTTGCTATCTAACCTGTCTCTTTCTTAGAATTACTCAGGTTTTTCTTAAATGTTTATGGCTTGCAGATGAGTTAACAAAAATTAAGCTATCAAGTAATGGGTAAGACTTGGGTTGCCAGCTGAAGATGAGTTCATCATGGTAGGACTTAGTTGCCCAATTCTTTTCTCTGATGATGCTTGAACACTCTTAAATTTAAGAATGGAAAAAAATGGAGAGGAACTAGGTAGAAAGTTCCCAGGCTTTACCTGAAAGTGACTGAGGAAACAGTGATCCCATGTGGAGCAACAGAAACTATACCCAGGATATAGTTAGAGATTTCAATTGTACCCTTTGCTGTACTTTGTTAGTTATATTATCAGAAACAACTGAAAATGTATTCTGTATTCTGAAAAGCATTTTCAGATCTGTAGGCTTTCTTTTAATCATCTTCTTTTATAAAATGTAGTTGTAACAAAACTTCTATTAAAATATACAGACATATGAGAGACATACAGAAAGATATTTCCAGCAAACAGTAAATTTGGCTTAAAACTAATTCTTACTGGCTTAATTTATATCCATAGCGGTTTTTTATCACTTAAATATGCTTAAATACTATTTAATTGTATATACCACCTATACAAAGGATTCTGTTTTTTTTAAAGTTCTGACTCTTCAAAAGTAGGGCCACGAATAGAAATTACTAAGAGAAGCCATGTGTCAACTGATATTTCAAGCCAAGTGAAAAAGTGACTCTTTTGTTATGACAGCTTTAGAAATATACCATTGCCCATCGCATTGGCCAGAATATTGTTACTTTATTAACATTTGGGGAGAGGGAGAGAGGGACTCAAAAGACATGAGGTGATATAAAGCAGCAAGCAAGAGCCAAATCATATGTACCATATTTCTTGTGTATCATGGCTGCAGGCAGATGTTTAGGTAGAATGCCTTGGGAGATGGTAATCAGTGAAAGGAAGAAATAACCAGGACCACAAGGAGTATGTGTAGGTAATAATGACATCACTCTTCATACCAATTCATAATTTTAATAGGCCTAGCAACTTGTTTTACCAAAAACTTTAGTAAGGTATATTCACGTAGCATACAATTCAGCCATTTAAGGTGTACAATTTAGTGGCTTTTGGTATAGTCACGGGGTTGTGCAAATATCGCTGTCCCCCAAAGAAACATCAATACCCATTTAGCAGTCCCTCTTCATTCCCCATCCCCTCTCCCAACCCTCAGCAACCACTGATCTATTTTCTGTCTCTACAGTTTGCCTACTCTAGACATTTCACGTACGTGAGATCATATAATATATGACTATTTTGTGACTGACTTACTCCACTTAGCATAATGGTTTCAAGGTTTATGCATGTGGCACTGTAGCAAGTATCATTCCTTTTTTGGCTGAATAATATCCCATTGTATGGATATACCACATTTCATTTATCCATTCATTAGTTGATGGGTATTTAGGTTTTCACTTTTTTGGTTATTATGAATAACATTCATGTACAAGTTTTTATGTGGGTATATGTTTTTGTTTCTCTTGGGTATATACCTAGGAGTGGAATTGCTGGGTCTTTGTTTAACCCTTTGAAGAACTAACAGACGGTTTTCCAAAGCTGCTGTACCATTTTCCATTAGGGGTTCCAGTTTCTCCATATCATGCCAACAGTTGCTTTTATCTGTTGTGTTGATTATAGCCATTCCAGTGGGTATGAAGTGGTATCTCATTGAGGTTTTTATTTCATCTCCCTATTGACTAATGATATTAAACATCGTTTCGTGTGCTTATTGACTATTTGTATGTTATCTTTGGAGAAATATATATTCCGATCCTTTTCCCATTTTTTAAATTATTTGTCTTTTTTATTATTGAGTTTTAAGCATTTTTAAATGTATTCTGGATATAAGTCCCTTGTCAAAGATATGATCTGTAAATATTTTCTCTCATCACTTTCTTGGTAGTATAATTTGTAGCACAAAAACTTTAAAAATTTTAATGAAGCCCAGTTTGTCTATTTTTTATTTTATCACTTGTGTCTATCGACTTTGCCTATCCTAGGCTTGTGAAGACATACTCCTGTGTTTTCTTCTAAGAGTTTTATAGTTTTAGCTCTTACATATAGGTGTGTGGTCAATTCTGAGTTTTTTGTATGGTGAAAGGAGAAGGTCCAACTTCATTTTTTTTGCATGTAGATATCCTGTTGTCCCAGGAACTATTCTTTCCCCATTGAATTGTCTTGGCACCCTTGTCAAAAATCAATCGACATAAATTGTGCACAGTTTAGGTCCAGAAAAGAGGTTTCTATCACTAGTTTTATATATGTTAATTTTTTAAATAAAATAATTATGTTAATCTCCATTACAATTAAACATATATGTAGGAAAAAATGAATATTGGATGAAAAAAATAACAAAATGTAAAGTTATTTCAGGATGGTAGAATGATAAGTAAATTTTAATTTTCATGTTTATAATGTATACTTTCTATATTAAAAATAAGCATGGTTTACTGTTATAATTAGAAAATATTTTAGAGGGATACACATAATTATACAACCTTTTAGAAGGTGGTAAAAGAAGAAAGAAAATTAGTTGAGTTTGAAATATTAACCTCATAAGTGTAATTCAAGTCTTGATTTAATCTCTAAGCATAGAAAAAAGTGTTTCTTTTCTAGATAATTCTCTCATGTGGTCTGATAAGACCACGCTGTCATATACACACTGGAGATCAGGAAGACCAGCTGTAAAAAATGGCAAGTTTTTTGCTGGCTTGAATACTGATGGCTTCTGGGATATTCAAACCTTTAATGCTGTCGAAGACATACTTTACTTTCACCAGCACAGCATTCTGGCTTGCAAAATTGAAATGGGTAAGTATGCTAATGTAGAGTTTCTACTCCAGGG
>NW_006782084.1:772497-811548 GCF_000442215.2 Lipotes vexillifer
TAAAGTCATTAGCTTCACTAGCGGGAATCATGCGTTGTACTTTTTGAGTGGCTCCCTTGTATTCAGTCCTATGAGAGGCGCTGTAGACGTCACAGAGGAAGGAAAAGACACACTCCCTGGTGTCATGGTCTTGATCTCAAGGAATAAAATGTAGTTGGGGAGACAGCATTAAATGTTTATCACTGTTTTATGGAGGTTAGTCTTAGATTATTTGGTACAGGCTTACGTTTGTTGGGAAGTCAAAAGAGACCAGTGAAAACAGGAATAATGAAAACAAAGAATGTACTGAGGAGGAGGAAAAACTTGGTTGGGCCTTTAAGGATGGATAAGATTTCTGTAAATAAGGAAGTGTGTTTGGGTAGAGTTTTGACATTACAGGCTGAAAGTGAATGTCTCTCAACCTTGCCTAATTCCTTAAATACGTGTATTTTTAAATGCATGTCACTTTTAAATTTTTCACAGCTTAAAAACTGTTCCTATGGCCATTCTGCTCTAAGCCCTCTGCTAACATGGAGCCCATCACAGTTGCATCCAGGCCCATTTTCTCCCTTCACAGTCCTGCAGAATAACTTTCTGATGCACCATTTCCATCAACAATCTCCAGGGATTCCCTATTATTAATTGCTTTGAGTTCATGTAAGCTTTTGAGACTTTTTAGAAACCAGAGTCTCTTCTAAAATTCTAGGCTTTCTCCCAGTCTCCATTTTTTTCCCCATTTTTGGTTCAGTAAGTATCTTTTCCTGTCAGGCTGATCTCTTCACTGTCCCATGTACAGTGTATACCCATTCTCATTTGCACCTTTATTTGTTTTTCTTTTTCCTGTCATGATGTCTTCTACCTTCTTTTTTCTTTCCTTTTTAAATAAAATTTTCATTTTAGAATAGTTTTATATTTACAGAAAAGTCGCAAAGATAGTACAGAGAGTTCCCATATACACCATAACCAGTTTCCCCTGTTGTTGACATCTAACATTAGTATGGTACACTTGTCACAACAAATAAACCAATGTTGGTAAATTATTATTACCTAAAGTCCATACCTTGTTCAGATTTTCTTAGTTTTTACTTTATGTTGGTTTTCTGTTCAGGAATTCATCCAGGATACTGCGTTACACTTGGTCTTCATGTCTCCTTAGGTTCTTCTCAGCTGTTACAGTTTCTCAGATTTTCTTGCTTTTTTTGATAATTTCAAGGAGCACTGGTCATGTGTTTTGTAGAATGTCCCTCAGTTTGGGTCGGCTGATGTTTTTCTCATGATTAAACTGGTGTTATGGGTTTGGGGTTTAGGGAAAAAACTGCAGAGGTAAAATGTCATTCTCATCACATCTTGTGAAGGGTATATTCTGTCAGCATGACTTACTTATCACTGTTGATTTTAACCTTGATCACCTGGGTCTAGGTAATGTTCATTAGCTTTCTCCACTGCAGAGTTACTCCTCTTCCCCCTTTCCGTATCATACTCTTTGTAAGGAAGTTACCATACCCAGTCCTTACTTGTGGAATGGAGAGGTATTCTCTACCTTCCTGAGGTGGGAAGTACCTATATAAATTACTTGGAATTCTACACAGGAGATTTGTCTATTCTCTCCCATTAAAAAAAATTTATTTCGTCCCTATTTGTATTGGCATGGGCTCATGGTTATTTATTTTATACTTTGGGTTATAATCTAATAGACTATATTATTTAATATTTTGCTCAAATTGTTTCAGATTTGGCCATTGGGAGCTCTTTTACTTGGCTTCTGTGTCCTTTTGAAATACCCTCATCATTGTGGTTTTGTTATTACTGTTGTTTGTTTTTAGCTGACTTTCTGGTTACCTTATTTCTTTTTGGTCCTAATTTCATCTAACCTAAAGTCTGGAGATCTAATTTATCAAGCAGGTTTTCTGACTCCCTTAATTCAGATGACTCTTTCTCTAGTCAGTCACACATATTTTAGTGGTTAATTGTTTTGCCCTCATTTCAGGTGTTGTTGTTTTCTGTGCCCAACTAATATGTGAGCTCCTTAAATAAAAGACAATGTTTATGCCTTTTTAAAATCACTCAGACAATTGTAATAGTTAAGAGCCTATTATATATGCTGTGGCTATAAGAGAAAGTATGCATTTGACCTCCCTTATTAATAAGAGCCCCAGTTTTATTTATTTTGTTTTTATTTATTTATTTTTTTTAAGTATCTGATCAAGGCTATCCAAGGGTTCAGGGAAGGAAGATTTTTTCTTTTAATATTTTTGGCTGTGTTGGGTCTTCGTTTCCGTGCGTGGGCTCTCTCTAGTTGTGGCAAGCGGGGGCCACTCTTCATCGCAGTGCGCGGGCGTCTCACTATCGTGGCCTCTGTTGTTGCGGAGCACAGGCTCCAGATGCGCAGGCTCAGTAATTGTGGCTCACGGGCCCAGTTGCTCCGCGGCATGTGGGATCTTCCAAGACCAGGGCTCGAACCCGTGTCCCCTGCACTGGCAGGCAGATTCTCAACCACTGCGCCACCAGGGAAGCCCCAGTTTTATTTAACTTTTGAAATGATTGCATGTCCAACCTTACCCAAAATATGTATTTTGGATAATACAAATTTAATCACTAACGCTTTTAAATTAAATATTACAGTTGACTACAAAGAAGACTATAATACTACTCTGCCATGGTTTATTCCACATGAAGATGGTATTTATAATGTTGTTCAAAAAAGAGTAACATGGTATGAAGCATTAAATACATGTTCTCAAAGTGGAGGTCATTTGGCAAGTGTTCATGACCAAAATGGCCAGCTTTTTCTGGAAGATATCGTAAAGCGTGATGGATTTCCACTATGGGTTGGGCTCTCAAGTCATGATGTAAGTCATGTTTTGTTTTCCAGAAATTTTCCAAATATGTTAGAGGGCTGGAAATTTGAGCATAAGACATTAGTTCAAAGTATAACATCAGATTAAGTCCTCGGATTACATTTTGCATCCCATAGTGCTTTCTATCTTTTCACAACATAGAGCAAATGGAAAATTATATTTATAGAGTGATCTAGGCAAATGGCCAGGACTGCAGCCGCCCTGGACACTGCCAAGCCATCCCAAGGGCTTAGTAGATTAATGTCTCAACAACACCCCTGTAACCTATTTGGGATAGACCAGTTGGAGAGCTGGTGAAAAGGGAATAGCACAGGATCAGAAAAACCTGAGTTCCAATACGAGTGGCAGGTCTTCTGTTTACATGTTGGGTGATCACAAGCAAGTTATTAAACCTTTGCAAGCTTATTTCCTCATCTGTAAAATTGGGGTGATAATATTTTCCTTAATAGAGGATTATTAGCACAAAATTTGTACTGTATAAGGTGCCAAGTAAGACTCTTAACATTAGGACTAATAGATGTATATTTTCTCCCCACTTTCCCCCTAGAAATTAACACTATTTGAAAATAATCTTCTGCAGGTAAACACGTCTTTTGTACCACTATTCGAACCCTATTAATTAGTATATTCATGTACTGATAATGATGTCTAGTATACAAAAAATTGACATCTATTGAGATTAGAATTGAAGGCCTAATTTAAATAATCTTTAGAAAAAAGTGGGGAAAATAAAAGGATGGCAAATTAGGATTATAGAATCGCGGACAAGTCAAAACTAATCTTCCCGTATGAGTTTCTTGGGAAGTATTTTTCTCTTCCAGACCCCTGCTGCTTGATGACTTCTGTAATATGAAAAAATCTAGCCAGAGACACAAACCACAAAACTATAAAATATAAAAGACAATATTTAGAATAATGTGAAGGTTGAGACTGTAAATCTGTAATTGTGACAAATGGAAGACATTTGCATGTCATTTAATTTCAAGTGTTATATTAACTCATCCTTTAAACAAAAAAAAATCTAGAGATATAGTAACACTGTCTCTAAATTTAAAATCCTATTTAAATTATGCCAGAGCAAATATCTCAGATCAATGCATGAAAAATAAATCCCTGATTTTACAAGTAGGTCCAGATCTACAATACTTGTAAGCAAATAATTAACACTCCATCCCTGTATTTTTTAAAGCATGCATGTTCTTCTTAGTGTTCTTTTTGAAGTCATATATCTGAATTCAAGTTATCTCTATTATTCTTAACACAGGGAAGTGAATCAAGTTTTGAATGGTCTGATGGCAGTGCCTTTGACTATATCCCATGGAAAGATAAAAAATCTGCTGGAAATTGTGTTGTCTTGGATCCAAAAGGAATTTGGAAACATGAAAAATGCAACTCCGTTAAGGATGGTGCTATTTGTTATAAACCTACAAAATGTAAGACATGATTTCAAATAACTGTATATTTACCAAAACATGACATTTATTTTATGCACATGATTAAATACTCAAAGGAACTTCTTTTTGTAGATTTTTAAATAAGGTTTATTCACAAGTCCTATCAAAATACTTTTGATACTTTGTGAAGAGAAACAAATATGATATGCCCATTCAGGGAATTTGTTCTCAAAGACTTCCAATTGTTCTGTCGCTAGATGAGTTTTACTCTAGAATTTGTGAATTTTAATTTCACTTAGCAATGTTTTTCAAAGGCTGAGATGCTCCTTTTAAAAAAGGGTACCATAGCATAGAAATTTGGGAAATACCTCTATGATTTACCATATTGATGGCTCTGAAAGTTTCTATAGTAAAGAGTTTCTATAGTAAAGAAATGTTTTGTGTAACTAAACGTTTTCCAAACACATAGGATCCTTAAAATCTAAGGAAAGAGCCCCTTCCATCAGGGGCTGGATATGGGGTCGTCCCTGGTGGGTGGAGTATGAATCATGATGAAGAGCACAAGAACCTAGAGCACAAGCTGCAGAGGCCCTCTGGGCAGGCCACGAGATGGTGGCCATGTGGTTATCTGAAGCTTCTGGTTCTCACTGGTTCTCTCAGTGCTTACCATATTTTCTGTTCTGAAGAATCCTCAAGAGAAGATTTAACATTTGGAATTTCAATGGATTTAAGCAGAAGAAAATGTGAACACCTTATCTAGATATACAAGTGAATACAAGAAAAGGAGAATGATACAGAGAATGAGGAATAAAGACACAATCAAGAACTGACATCTTAGTTGTTAGGTATAGAAAATAAATTTAATCTTTTAGAAAAACAATTGAAATACATGAGAAATATGATAAAGTATGTAGAAATGGAGAGGACATCTGTGTTAGAGAAACAGACTTTATAGGATAAAGGAGAATGAAAACAGCTCAGACACAAATTCGGTGATGTACTGGGTTGAATGGTGTTCCCCAAAATGCATGTCCACCCAGAACCTCAGAATGTGACCTTATTTAGAAATAGTCTTTACAGAGGTAGTTAGTTACGATGAGGTCATACTGGATTAGGATGGACCCTAAATCCAGTGACTGGTGTTCTTATAAGAGGAGAGACTCAGACACACAGGAAGAAGGCCATTTGATAACAGAGGCAGAGATTGCAGTGATGCAGCTACAAGCCAAGGATTGCCAGCAACCGCGAGAAGCTAGGAGAGAGGCATGAAACAGATCCTTCCTCAGAGCCACTAGAAAGAACCAACCCTGCTAACACCTTATTTTCAGACTTGTAGTCTCCAGAACTATGAGAGAATAAATTTCTGTCATTTTAAGTCAACAGGTTTGTGCTAATTTATTATGGCAGCCCTGGGAAATGAATACAAGTGCAAACTTATACTGGATCTTAAAAAGACAATAACAAGTACTGGTGAGGATGTGGAGAAATTGGAACCCTTGTGCATTGCTGGTGGGAATGTGAAATGGTGTGTAGCCACTGTAGAAAATGGTATGATGACTCCTCAAAAAATTTAACATAGAATTACTGTATGATCCAGCAATCCCACATCTGGGTATGTACCCAAAAGAAGTGAAAACAGGGACTCGAACAGATATTTGTAAAACCATGTTCATAGCAGCACTATTCACAGTAACCAAAGGGTAGAAGCAACCCAAGTGTCCATTGATACATGAATGGATAAGCAAAATGTGCTGTGTACATCCTGTGGAATATTGTTCAGCCTTAAAAAGAAAGGGAATTCTGACACATAATGCGGCATGGATGAACCTTGAAGACATTAACATTATGCTTAGTGAAATAAGCCAGTCACAAAAGGGCAAATACTGTATGATTCCACTTATATGAGGTACCTAGAGTTGCCAAATTCACAGGGACATAAAGTAGAATGGTGGTTGCGGGGAGGAGGGAGGAATGAGGAGTTATTATTTAATGGGAACAAAGTTTCAATTTTGCAAGATGAAAAAATTTTGGAGGTGGATGGTGGTGATGTTTGCACAATAATGTGAATGTACTTAATGCCACTGAACGGTACAGTTAAAAATAGTTATAGTGGTAAATTTTATGTTGCGTGTATTTTACCCCTTTCAAAAAAGTTGAATCTTCTTGGCAGGAATATAACAAACTTACCACAATGTAAGAGTTGGAAGCAAAACTTCATGAAAACATTAAGGAAAGAAAATGTATGCAGTCTAAAACAGCCCAGTTGCAGCCTGGACTAGAAACAGACAGACTTTGAAGATAAGGCATTTATTTCCATATGTTCCCAGTGTAAGAAGAATTTTTTTAAAGCCAGCCCATTCATAAAAGTCCACTTGTCCTAGCCATGCATTGGTAGCCAATGTTCAACATGTTTTGCATCTAAAGAAGCAACACACATTACTGCTTGTGCAATGAAGGAGTAGTCAGCTGTATATTTTTGGCAAAGAAACTATATTCACAATGTGGTAGAATCAAGAGCTTGCTAATACCGTCTTCCTCCTCCGGCAGCATTAATGAAGAATTGTCACAAGTCTTATAGACTTTGCAGATGATGACCAAACGTCATCTGCAACTAGGAAACTTAGCCAGGAGTAATCAATTGTCAAACTGAAGGAAGACTTAGAACTCAAACTAGTGGCATTAGTGGGAGGTATGGAGGCAGAAGCCAAATAACTAGATTTCAAAAAAGAACAAGCCCAGGTGGAGAAACAGAGGATAGAGAAGCAGAAGGAGGAATGGAGAGCCATCCTGAAGTCTCTTGATGAAGAAGGAAAGGACAGCAGCCATTCTTCTGGAATCATAGGGATCATAAATAAAAAGAATTCTACCAAACTGTGACAAGGAGAAAAAAGCAGAAGAGGGCTTCAGTGACTGAAGGATATGCAGACCATACATAATGCATACAGAACAATGGTTTGGGTTGAGATTACTGGCCATACAAGGTCAGATATTTGATTCAGATAATCTGTACCCCACCAACAGGATGCCAGCAATTTACTTTCCAATTCTCATACTCTCTTCTGTTGGAATTAACAATGGTCTTAAGGGGCACAGGCTTCATTACACAGGCTTCTTGTGTTACACAGCACAATTAAAAATTAAAGAATTTAAATGGAAACAAGGGGAATTGTTAAGAGCTGCAAAGCTACACTTACTTCTTTTGTTTGAGACAGATTTTGCTGTGCTGATCTGTTGTGCTTTGTAAACAAATTACCAAATTTTCACTTGTGGGTGTGATTTTTTTTTTATGGCAAGGTTCAACTACATTTTTATTATTACGATAAAAAGGAATCCAAAGAAATAAAGAATTTTAATTATTATTTCAAAGTAGTTACAGGCTGTCTTTTCTTCTTCTCCTAGTCTGTCTTTCCAACTGTTTTTACTTTAGTCTTAATTCATCTTAGAGGGCTAAGTACTTTCCTCTGTATTCTCAGTTTTAAAAATGGTATCCCAAAAACTAACAAGAATGCAAGTGTGGGCTGTAGCTCTCTCTGATGTGTACTGAGTTGAATGCTTCTTACCCACAGGAACCACAGTGTCAACCACAGTGTCAGTGACATTTAATGAGATTTTAAAAGTCATTTTTTTCTGTGCATTTTCACAGTTATGTCTAACATTTTTACAGCTAAAGAGGTGTCCTCTCATACACACTCATCAAGATGTCCAGCAGTAAAAGGGAATGAGACACAGTGGATTCAGTACAGGGACCACTGTTACACATCTGATCAGGCATTGCACAGTTTCTCAGAAGCCAGACGGTTTTGTTCAGAGCTTGGTAAGTTAAAATGTGTTGACTTTTTTTGACTCAGTAATTTAATCATTGGAATTTTTCTTAATGAAACCCTTTAAAACAAAGATTATATTTTTGAAACTATTTCTAAAGCACTCACTAATTATAATAGCATTGTTACCCAATTGCCAAGTGGTGGGGAAATGGTTAAGTATTTTATGATATATAAGCTCAATGTAATATTGAAATAGCCATTAAAAATGATCAGTATCAGACCTAAGGACACATACAGACTGAAAGTGAGGGGATGGAAAAAGATATCCCATGCAAATGGAAATCAAAAGAAAGCTGGAGTAGCAATTCTAATATCAGACAAAATAGACTTTAAAATAAAGACTATTGCAAGAGACAAAGGAGGACACTACATAAGGATGAAGGGATTAATCCAAGAGGATATAACAATTATAAATATTTATGCACCCAACATAGGAGCACCTCAATATATAAGGCAAATGCTAACAGCCAAAAAGGGGAAATCGACAGTAACACAATAATAGTAGGGGACATTAACACCCCACTTTCACCAATGGACAGATCATCCAAAATGAAAATAAATAAGGAAACACAAGCTTTAAATGACACATTAAACAAGATGGACTTAATTGATATTTGTAGGACATTCCATCCAAAAACAACAGAATACACTTTCTTCTCAAGTGCTCATGGAACATTCTCCAAGAGTGAGCATATCTTGGGTCACAAATCAAGCCTTGGTAAATTTAAGAAAATTGAAATCATATCAAGTGTCTTTTCTGACCACAACGCTATGAGACTAGATATCAATTACAGGAAGAAACCTGTAAAAAATACAAACACATGGAGGCTAAACAATATGCTACTAAATAAACAAGAGATCACTGAACAAATCAAAGAGGAAATCAAAAAATACCTAGAAATAAATGACAACGAAAACACGACGACCCAAAACCTACAGGATGCAGCAAAAGCAGTTCTAAGAGGGAAGTTTATAGCAATACAGTCTTACCTCAAGAAGCAAGAAAAATCTCAAACAACCTAACCTTACACCTAAAGCAATTAGAGAAAGAAGAACAAAAAACCCCCAAAGTTAGCAGAAGGAAAGAAATCACAAAGATCAGATCAGAAATAAAAAGAAATGAATGAAACAATAGCAAAGATCAATAACACTAAAAGCTGGTTCTTTGAGAAGATAAACAAAATTGATAAAGCATTAGCCAGACTCATCAAGAAAAAAAGGGAGAAGACTCAAATCAACAGAATTAGAAATGAAAAAGGAGCAGTAACAACTGCCTCTGCAGAAATACAAAGGATCATGAGAGATTTCTACAAACAACTCTATGCCAGTAAAATGGACAACCTGGAAGAAATGGACAAATTCTTGGAAAAGCACAACCTTCCAAGACTGAACCAGGAAGAAATAGAAAATATAAACATACCATTCACAAGCACTGAAATTGAGACTGTGACTAAAAATCTTCCAACAAACAAAAGCCCAGGACCAGATGGCTTCACAGGCGAATTCTATCAAACAGTTAGAGAAGAGCTAACACCTATCCTTCTCAAACTCTTCCAAAATATAGCAGAGGGAGGAACACTCCCAAACTCATTCTACGAGGCCACCGTCACCCTGATACCAAAAACCAGACAAAGATGACACAAAAAAAACTACAGGCCAATATCACTGATGAACACAGATGCAAAAATCCTCAACAAAATACTAGCAAACAGAATGATCAAGTGGGGTTTATCCCAGGAATGCAAGAATTCTTCAATATATGCAAATCAATCAATGTGATACACCATATTAACAAACTGAAGGAGAAAAACCATGTGATCATCTCAATAGATGCAGAAAAAGCTTTTGACAAAATTCAACACACATTTATGATAAAGGCTCTCCAGAAGGTAGACATAGAGGGAACTTACCTCAACATATATGACATAAAGGCCATATATGACAAACCCACAGCCAGCATCATTCTCAGTGGTGAAAAACTGAAACCACTTCCTCTAAGATCAGGAACAAGACAAGGCTGCCCACTCTCACCACTGTTATTCAACATAGTTTTGGAAGTTTTAGCCACAGCACTCAGAGAAGAAAAAGAAATAAAAGGAATCCAAATCGGAAAAGAAGTAAAGCTGTCACCGTTTGCAGATGACATGATACTATACATAGAGAATCCTAAAGATGCTACCAGAAAACTACTAGAGCTAATCAATGAATTTGGTAAAGTAGCAGGATACAAAATTAATGCACAGAAATCTCTTGCATTCCTATATACTAATGATGAAAAATCTGAAAGTGAAATCAAGAAAACACTCCCATTTACCATTGCAACAAAAAGAATAAAATATCTAGGAATAAACCTACCTAAGGAGACAAAAGACCTGTATGCAGAAAATTATAAGACACTGATGAAAGAAATTAAAGATGATACAAACAGATGGAGAGATATACCATGTTCTTGGATTGGAAGAATCAACATTGTGAAAATGACTCTACTACCCAAAGCAATCTATAGATTCAATGCAATCCCTATCAAACTACCACTGGCATTTTTCACAGAACTAGAACAAAAAATTCACAATTTGTATGGAAACACAAAAGACCCCGAACAGCCAAAGCAATCCTGAGAAAGAAAAATGGAGCCGGAGGAATCAGGCTCCCAGACTTCAGACTATACTACAAAGCTACAATAATCAAGAGAGTACGGTACTGGCACAAAAACAGAAATATAGATCAATGGGATAGGATAGAAAGCCCAGAGATAAACCCACGCACATATGGTCACCTTATTTTTTATAAAGGAGGCAAGAATATACACTGGAGAAAAGACAGCCTCTTCAATAAGTGGTGCTGGGAAAACTGGACACCTACATGTACAAGAATGAAATTAGAACACTGCCTAATACCATACACAAAAATAAAGTCAAAATGGATTAAAGACCTAAATGTAAGGCCAGACACTATAAAACTCTTAGAGGAAAACATAGGCAGAACACTCTGTGACATAAATCACAGCAAGATCCTTTTTGACCCACCTCCTAGAGAAATGGAAATTAAAACAAAAATAAACAAATGGAACCTAATGAAACTTAAAAGCTTTTGCACAGCAACAGAAACCATAAACAAGACAAAAAGACAACCCTCGAAATGGGAGAAAATATTTGCAAACGCAACTGACAAAGGATTAATCTCCAAAATATACAAGCAGCTCATGCAGCTCAATATCAAAAAAGCAAACAACCCAATCCAAAAATGGGCAGAAGACCTAAATAGACATTTCTCCAAAGAAGATATACAGATTGCCAACAAACACATGAAAGGATGCTCAACGTCACTAATCATTAGAGAAATGCAAATCAAAAGTACAATGAGGTATCACCTCACACTGGTCAAAAAGTCTACAAACAATAAATGCTGGAGAGGGTGTGGAGTAAAGGGAACCCTGTTGCACTGTTGGTGGGAATGTATATTGATACAGCCACTATGGAGAACAATATGGAGGTTCCTTAAAAAGAGGTTCCTTAAAAAACTACAAATAGAACTACCATATGACCCAGCAATCCCACTACTAGGTATATACCCTGAGGAAACCAGAATTCAGAAAGAGTCATGTACCAAAATGTTCATTGCAGCTCTATTTACAATAGCCCGGAGATGGAAACAACCTAAGTGCCCATCGTCGGATGAATGGATAAAGAAGATGTGGCACATATATACAATGGAATATTACTCAGCCATAAAAAGAAACGAAATTGAGCTATTTGTAATGAGGTGGATAGATCTAGCGTGTACCGCGTTCATTGCACCTCTATTTGCAATAGCCAGGACATGGAATCAACCTAAGTGTCCATCGACAGATGAATGTATAAAGAAGATGTGGCATATATATACAATGGAATATTACTCGGCCATAAAAAGAAGCGAAATTGAGTTATTTGTAGTGAGGTGGATGGACCTAGAGTCTGTCATACAGAGTGAAGTAAGTCAGAAAGAGAAAAGCAAATACCATGTGCTAACACACATATATGGAATCTGAAAAAAAAATGGTCTGACGAACCTAGGGGCAGGACAGGAATAAAGATTCAGGCATAGAGAATGGACTTGAGGACACGGGGAGGGGGGAAGGGTAAGCTGAGACGAAGTGAGAGAGTAATATTGACATATATACCCTACCAAATGTAAAATAGATAGCTAGTGGGAAGCAGCCGCATAGCACGGGAGATCAGCTCGGTGCTTTGTGACCTCCTAGAGGGGTCGGATAGGGAGGGTGGGAGGGAGACGCAAGAGGGAGGGGATATGGGGGTATACGTATGCATATAGCTGGTTCACTTTGTTATACAGCAGGAACTAACACAGCATTGCAAAGCAATTATGCTCCAATAAAGATGTTAAGAAAAAAAAAAATGACCGGGCTTTCCTGGTGGCGCAGTGGTTGAGAGTCCGCCTGCCGATGCAGGGGACACGGGTTCGTGCCCCAGTCCGGGAAGATCCCACATGCTGCGGAGCGGCTGGGCCCGTGAGCCATGGCCGCTTAGCCTGCGCATCCGGAGCCTGTGCTCCGCAACAGGAGAGGCCACAACAGTGAGAGGCCCGTGTACTGCAAAAACAAAACAAAACAAAAAAATTGCTAAGTAAACTATTATGTGAAAATACTGACAAATGAAACCGTTTTAAATATAGCTAGATATGCTTAAATAAAAGGATTAAGAAGCTGATTTTTTGTAAAGTTGTTTAAGCAGTAAATACAATATTGTAGATTTTTCATTACCTAGTCATTAATAAGTAAGCTTAGCCTGACCAGGGTAACAAAGTCTAAGAAGCATGGGTTGTTCATCCGTTCTGCAAAAGGGATGGCCCACACCTCTGAACACTATAAGGGACAGGACTTTTTGTCTTCAGATTTAACTAAAATGAAAGAGCAGCAATGATTGACTCCCTCCCATGAGAAACTTGGCGGGTAGTCAGACTGTGAAACGACTTCTAGGGAGACCACCTAGAGTATTTCAAGTACCTGCATCCTTGGGTCTCAGTTTAGGCAGGCAGATGACATTTATCTTAGTTATTTTACTAACTTGTGGAGACACTTTACTGATTTAAAAATCTCCTTGTTACTGCTTAGCTACATGATGGAAACTTTTGTGTGGGAACTGTTGTGTGTTATACATGTTACACGTGATGGGAACTATTTTGAGCTCTATATACATGTTCTGAAAGTCAGAAGCCTCTTGCTCCTAAAGGAGAAAGAAAGGTTTACTGTCATTATAGTGTAGGGTTTAAGCACTGAAGCCTTGGAGACAGACAGGTCTAGGTTCAAATCCCAGCTTCCATACTAACTAAGCTGAATGATATTGTGGAAGCTACATAATTGTTTCTCCTTCTCCTCTGAACAATGAGAATGAAAATAGTACTCACTTCAAAGTTTGGGTAAAGGTTGGGTTGTTGTAGGAATGAACGAAATGGGATAATGTGTGCTAATTTATCACAGAGCTCTGCAAACAGAGAGCATTCGTAACTACTCTTAGCATTAGAAAGATTGAGATTGACTTTCTATTTCTAAAGCTGTCTAGCTATGAAAGTCTGACAAACTTACTTAATCTTCTTGCCCCTCCATTTCTACATCTGTAAAATAGTGATAATACCTTTTCTACAGGATTATGTCATATTAAACAAGGTAAAGTACCTGCACACTGTGGTGATCAGTAGAGGAGAAAAGGCTTTCCTTTGCCCTTCTTTAAATATTTCACACCACAAAAGAAATGCTTTAGTTCAAGTATGGATAAGCTTGTTTGCGTTGAAGGCTATTTGATTCCATTTAGGATGGATTTCTAAGTCTAGATATTATTTTGTTTCTATCCCTTGCCTGATGCTGGTGATAGCACTGTTATCTCTGTGGGTTTAGGGCAACCTATCAAACTTCAAGAATACTCACTCATTCAGTGCCATACTATATTTAGGAACTTACAGTGGATGACCAAGTACTCTTATGTATAAAATTATATTCAAAGGAAGGCCAGTGCTCTCTGACATCCCAAACCTATTTGCTTTTATTTTCATTTTAACAGAAGCAAAGTTAAAGCTGAGTTATTATACAGAACTGGTTGTTGAGGAGAGAGGGCTGAAAATCTATAGGGGAGCACAGACTTCTATCATTTCATACCCCATTCTTCTGACTTGCTGTTCATACAGAAAGGTCTCACTGGTTAGGTAGTTCCAAGATCCAAAAATATTACCAGGTAAACATTTTGAGGAAATGTAAAATTTCTATATGCAAAGTTTCAATCTAGAACATTATTAACTTTTTTAGAAGCTATTAATGTTATATTTTCTTAAATCTGAAATAAATATCAGATTTTAAAAACATTCCGTGTCAAGTTTGAATATCTTCGTGATCTTGATCATGATAGCTTTTTTCAAATGGCTGGTTGAGAATAAACCACTTCCCTAGTTTGCATAAAGCTGATTGGTTTGGGGTTTGTTTTCCTTCAACAGATCATTCTGCAACTATCGTTACCATAAAGGATGAAGATGAGAATAAATTTGTGAGCAGACTGATGAGGGAAAATAATAACATTACCATGAGAGTTTGGCTTGGATTATCTCAACTTTCTGCCGGTAAATGACATATCTGTATGTACAGTGTGCAAAGAGAGTTCTAACTTGTCCTAAATACCAAGTCAGCCTCACTAAAGAATGTCAAGTGGTGGCTAATTCGAATGCTTCTTAGTGATGAATAAACTAGGTCTTCTGTTTTAGAGGCTCATAAACTCCTAATGAATAAACAGGTGACTTATTAGTAATGATGGAAACACTAATGAAATAGAAAATCAGGTTAAATCAACTGGAATTGTTTTAGAGGCTTAATATACTTGGGTCAACAGAATTTGTTTTTCTCCTGTGGCAGTATCTGTGTCCCTCGTGTCCCCCACCAGGAACCCTTAGATTTCTAGTGTCTATCACACAGTGTTTTTGTAGCTTTTAACTGTTATTCAGAAGTTCTCTTCCTGTTGTTCCCTTTCCTCTTGGAACTTTTTTTTAACCATAGAGCTAAATTAAGTCTTTTTTTTTTTTTTTTTTTTTGGGGGGTCCGCGAGCCTCTCACTGTTGTGGCCTCTCCCATTGCGGAGCACAGGCTCTGGACGCGCAGGATCAGCGGCCATGGCTCACGGGCCCAGCCGCTCCGCGGCCTCTGGGATCTTCCCGCACCGGGGCACGAACCCGTGTCTGCTGCATCGGCAGGCGGACTCTCAACCACTGCGCCACCAGGGAAGCCCTAAATTAAGTCTTAATGGTGATTTTTTTTTCATACTAGCTTAGTAAAATTGCAGAAATTTGGTTCAAAAAGGTTTGTGGAAGAGTTTTTCAATAAGGCTTACGCCTTAGAGGGTTTCAGTGCACTTGGAATTGATAAAGAATGAAGAGTACAAATTTGATAGAAGAATAGGAAGTCTGCTTCACATTTTATGCAAATTTGAATTCTAAATAATTAAAATAAATGTGAATTCCAAAATATTAAGTATGTGTCAAAAAGTCAGTGAATTCAAAGTTGGCCATCTAAATGAATTATAAATTGTGTTTATACTATCACCACAAGGTGGTGCAAGCTCAGCTGGAAAGCAAAAATGGAGTCATGGTGAGGAGGCCTTCTTGGACCCCGCTGGACCACCAGCACACTGGGAATGATTTTTAATGGGGGAGGGGGGCAGAGAGCAAGAGAAAAGGGATACAGGTCTTTAGAAGTCTATCCGTCACACAGTAAATGTACAGGCATTCTGAATTTTAATCAAAGCACCATATTCTACATCAGTGCTGTCTAATAGAACTTTCTGCAAAGATGAAATTGTTCTATATCTACTCTGTCCAACATAGTAATCACTAGCCATATATGGCTATGGAACACTTGAAATGCGGCAAGTGCAGGTGATGGACTGATTTTAATTTTTTCACTTGCAATAAATTTCATTTTAAAATAGTGGCACAGCACAGTTCTAAGGAAATAAATTATATGAGCCATGCACCTTTTAACCTTAGTAATTTAGTTGCAATAAACATAGTTATACTTAATTTCTTTCTTTAGATCAGTCCTGGAATTGGTTAGATGGATCAAAAGTGACATTTGTCAAGTGGGCAAATAAATTTAAGAGTGGCAGTGGACAATGTAGCATTTTGTTAGCTTCAAATGAAACTTGGATAAAAGTTGAATGTTCACGTGGCTATGGAAGAGTTGTCTGCACAGTTCCCTTGGGTAAGTATGTAACCTGTCCTTAAGGAACACTTTGCAGAATAGGTCAGGAAATAAATGTACAATTCAATTATGTGCAGAGTTTTGTACTTTGTCCTAAAGTACTTAGTCCTTAGAGTATATCCAAACAATCTTGATTAACTCATAGATTCTTTTCCCTCAGAAAAATAGATAGATTACAAATGACAGTAAATGCATAAGATGTCTAGGACTCCCAGAGGAAAGTGCTAAACTGTCCAAACTTTGTATATTCTTTCCTAAGAAAAATGGAAGCTGCCAAGAGTATTAGGGAGGTCATTTCTTTGAAAATGTTAAGATGCATTTTATTCCATAGTTCAAACACGTAAAAACTCAAAGGTCTAATTCTGCAGTGTGTTTCCTTTCTCCTCATTCCCACAAAACTCATAATTAACAACAATGCAAAACTATTTAATTAATTAAAATGTCCTGAGTATCTATAGGAAATCATAATTTGAACTTCCATTTCATCATAACTGATACATAAAATAACCACAAAAATCTTAATAAGCTCTAAAATTTTCACATCAACATTTTTAAAGATTAGCATAAAATGTTCAATTTGGTGTACAGATATTAAAAATAAAACCCTAATTCTAGGTGACCAGTATCTATATTTATGCATTGATTCAGCAAACATTTAGATTATCTGTTTTATGTGTGGAGCTATACCCATGTATAAGACAGATAAGATTCCTTTTCTCACAGAGCTTACAATCTAATGGAGGAAGACAGATAATAAGTAACCAAGCAGGTCTGTTTTTAAAAGAGAGGAAAATATCAAAGAGTTATAAACTCTATATAATGGAGACTAGGGAGTTGACTACTATAGATCAGGTTATCAGAGAAGACATCTTAGAGCCGGAGATATTGAAGCTGAGACCAGAAAGGCCTTGGGGACCAGGGTAGGAGTCATAGCAGGCAGAGGTGCCAGCTGGAGTAGAGAGCCTAAGACAGAACAACTTGCTGTGGGCTCAGGGAAGAGCTGCCAAGTAGACAGGTACCAGACACTTAGGGCTTTGGAATCCCGAGTCAAGAGTTCAGGTTCCATTCTGAGTGGAATGGAGAGTGACTAAAAGATTTGGGGGAAGAAAAAAAAGATTTGGCGGGGAGCAGGGTTAGAGTGGTATAAACCAAGAGTTCTGTTTTGGCATTTTGAACTATCCATGTGGAGATGAGCTATCCACATGGCATGTGCAGTGTGTGCCTTTGGACATATGAGAGAGAAGGGAGGTCAGCATAGAGATGGTATTAAAGCCATGGGAAAAAATGAGTCCATCTCAACAGCATGTAGACAGGGGCCTGGGACAGTGTTTGAAATTGAATAACAAGGAACTAAATGAGGTCATCCTAAAGGCTTAAATTCCTTTAAAGCAAATAATACTTTATTTGGCACTAGGTAAGCCAAACACAAACATTTACAACTTTTAGCAATTTGCTATCAAAGTAAGGTAATATACTGGGAATGATGGTCTCAGGGATGATGGGAAGGGAAGGGAGAATAATGATAGCACTTTATTTTCTTTGGAAGAAAATTGCTATAGCAATGAAGAGGATTTGAATGAAAAGAGTTAAATTGGAAAAGAAAACACTTAAGTGTCTAATAATGAATTTGAATTGTGTTCACACTATGAAACAATCAGGTACTTATTGTATCTAATTTGTACAGTGTTTACATATGTGACATAGAGCCTAATGTATAAAATCAATAATAATCACTTTTATATTCTCTCCTCCACTGTCAAACCTTTCCCTGTTCTAGGTCCTGATTACAGAGGACTGGGTATCACATTTGCTGTGCTAAGTTTCTTAGCTCTCATCAGCGGATTGATCTGGTTCCTTTTCCAAAGGAACCGTTTGCACTGGGTGGGCTTCTCTTCAGTTCGGTATCAGCAAGGAGCCAACGAAGATGAAATTATGCTTCCTTCTTTCCATGACTAAACTCTTCTAAAGGTTTGCTAATTTGCACTGATAGTTTAGGAAAAATGGGCCAATTAAAATTTTCCCAGTGTCAGTATTTACTCTGTTTCAACGTAGAAGTCTTAAGTACTTTTTCTTTTTTTGTTTAATTGCTATCCTGGTATCTACAATTACTCAATTACCCACAAATGCCATGTTTATAACTCTACTTAATAGAATGAAAAGGAACCAAAGCTGGAACTAAAGTCCAAATTGTTCATAAGGTAATAAGTTTAATGTGCATTTTTCTCTGTAAGAATGTGGTTGGTAATAAGGATATGTATATTTTAGTGGTATTTTAACACAACATCTTAGGAAATCAAAACTGGCATATTACTAGGTCACAGATCTACCTTTTAAGAACATCCGAGCCAAATGCAAAATTAGTACCTCAAGGTAAAAACACAACTGTAAATAATGTCAACATTGTTTTAAAATAGTCATTTGTAGCATTTGGGGAAAATTATTGAACAATGAAACATGTAAACAGCAAAATGGTGCCTCTTGGCAAGAGTTTCTTATACTATTCCAAAGATATTTCACACCAAAATTATTTAAATGCAAATGTTTTGTTCTGTTCATAGTTTTTTTAAAAAAAGACTTTAAAAAAAGATTTAGTACTTAACATTTTTCTGAAATGTGTTTTTTTGTTTTATGTACAACATACAACTGTTTTCTTTTTAAAGGGAATCAGCTAAAGATAAGATTTTTTGAAAATTTCACAATTAATATACTTACATAGCATGGCAACTTCTGACTAAGAGATTTTTATTACTTTGTTGCCTTTTTACATAAGCTAAAGAGAAAAGAGGCCTGTGAAGGTAACTGTGTATCTCACATTTGTAAAAATGAAAATCTTACCTTGAAATTCTAAACCTTGTGATTACTACTAAAATACTTAAAATTAGGAATGGTTTAGGAAACAGTCTTGTGGTTATCGTTTTGAATTTTACCACCTAGAATATATTCTTAATAATATCTTCTACTGCATATGATGAATGTTTTATTCAATGTTTAACTTATACTTGTGCTTTAGAATATTTTTGTATAAAATCCACAGATTTATTTTAAAATTTAGAGTGTTTATACTATGATTTATTGTAAATAAATTTCTAAGACAACGTTAGTATAGTCTAAAACTCTATAGTACAGTTGTCCTGAACTATTTTTTACTGAATTTGTTAAAGTAATTCTCTTGCTCTATGATCTGTA
This sequence comes from Lipotes vexillifer, assembly GCF_000442215.2. Classification (NCBI taxonomy): domain Eukaryota; kingdom Metazoa; phylum Chordata; class Mammalia; order Artiodactyla; family Lipotidae; genus Lipotes; species Lipotes vexillifer. The sequence continues at coordinate 791,972 of NW_006782084.1, forward strand.
CAATTTTAGTTGTTAAGACTTTCTTCAAAGAACTAAACAAACTGGATGCAAAAAGTACAGGTATATGTAGTAGTGATGCCATAATAAAGTCATTTTATTTTTTAAGTAAAAGTGTTGTTGATCCTTGTTGGGGAAAAAATATCTCTAGATTGGGCTTTATTATGTTAGGCATATAGCATGACAAGAAATAAAGTGTCCAGCTATTGTAAAGCAAGGCATCCTTAAGATTTTGTGTGCATTTTTAAAAGAATAAATGTAATCATCCCTACATCTCTGAATGTTTGATTTTAGGCTCTTTTTTTGATTCCTCTGACTCAGCGTTTCTTTAAACTACTGGATCAGCAGGGATTCCACCTATGATCCACTTGCTTCTCATTCTGTGTGCTCCCTTCAGGAGATCCAGTACATCACCTCCCACCCCACGACATTCATCAACAACTTCTAAGTCAGTAGTTCAAATATCTAGTTTATGTTTCTAACTCCCACTGAACAATCTCCATGAAAACCCTTCTCAACATGATCAGAACTGCCTGTATTGTGTTCCCTTCCTCATTTCCCCTGTTCCAAATGTCTCAGAAGAGCTGAAGACAACTTTTTCCAATCTTCCAAACTAATCCAACACCCACATGTGGTCTGACAAAACTGATATTTCAAAACCAGGCACCTAAAAAAGCAGGCAAATACAGCCAATGATCAGGTATAGGGGACAAATTTAGAAGTGCTACCAATGACTATCCTCTCACAGCATGTTCCCTTCCCTGATCCCAGGGCACGATGTTTCGTTATCTGGGAGATCTCCTCTGCAAATGGCTGCTGTAGTGTTGGCAACCCCCAGTCCTGACCCCACTGCTGAGTTGAATCTAGGGAAAGCCAGAGATTCAGGTTCCTTTCTCTTAGGTTCATTTAATCCTAAAACCCTCTTGGAGAAACAAACCTAATTGTTAGGTCTTTGCTCAACAACTTTTTATCTAAAAAGACAAATTTTAACTATATATATATATCAAAGACTTTTTTTTAAAATTAGACCTCATGATCTGTACAAAGGTAACTCTGATTTCCTGTATAGTCTAAATTCAAACATTTTCACAATATTACATCTCAACAAATTTAGTATACACCTAATTTCTCTTTTTTCCCAAGCTAACTTCATCACAAGCAGAATTTGAGACTTTTTTTCTATTCTCCCAAACAGTTCTTCCTCTTATATTCTCCCTGAATTAATATGAAGACAGTATACCCCTTGTTTCCCAAGCTAGAAACTCAGAAGTCATCCTTAAATTCTCTCTTTCTCATCTCTCTAATCCAACAATTCTGTCAGTTTTTTCCCACACTTCTTATGAACTGGTTATCTCTATTGCCAGCTGTCTTAATTCAGACCTCTATCCTTTTTTGCTTCCTGGATTATCTGCACGAAGCTCTTCACTGGTCTTCCTCATCAGCCTTTCCTCTTCATCCAATTTTTCCCGTTCCTGGGCCTAGGGGACCTGAAATTCACAGAGGAAAACTCCCTCTCTGTTTTGGTCTAAAGTTATCTAGGCCTAACTTATCTCACAACAAGGGAGCTCAGCAGTGCCCAGCCCAGGACCCTCCCCAGGGACCTTATGTGGGTTGATGTCAGTCCTGAGAAGTCCTAAGAGTGTATCTGGTTCCCTGGCCAAATACCCTTTTAATACAATGTAGGGTCAAGTCAATATTGCTCCAATTGCTAAACAACAAAGAGCCACAGTCAGATAAAACTGGAATCCAGGAATCAGGAAAACATTGGTGATTTTAACCAATGGAAGTGCAGGTCACCAGAATCCAGATGGGAGTGAGCTGAAAAATGAAAGGGAAATTAGGAAATAGAGAACATGAAATCTTGAGAAGCATGTAGAGATGGGCCATAGCTAGAGAGAGAAGGAGGGTTGAAGATTTTTTCCCAAAGGAGAGCAGAAAGCAATTCACAGGTTGAGAAGCTTAGAGGAAAGAAAACAAAACACATCAAAAACTAAAACCGATAGACAAAAGTTGATGATGCCGGGGAGAGATGGGGAGTCATTAATGGAAGAAAATCTTGGAGCAGATGGGATGAGAGGGGTAGTTCTAAACCCACATAAAGAGGAACTAGGTCTGGATGGGATGGGAGGAAGCATGCATTCCTCTCTGAGGACAAAAGAGAAAGACCTGTGTGAAAGGGAAAGGGAGAGCAGATAAGTATGTGAAGATGTTTGTCTACACGTGATGGCCCCTATTTTCCTATTGAGTAGAAGACGAGGTTTTCTGCCGAGAAAAGTATCAAATGGGGTTTCAGCTTGAAGAGCATAATAAAAAAATTGAAATATTCTATGTGGGGAATGAGAGAGGAGAATGACCAAGGCAAAATAAAAAGATTGCAGAAGAGGCTTACTGGGCCCAGATGAAATTAAAAGCCATATATTAGTAGAGGCAAAAGCATCAAGAGAATTAGTGGATTTCCTCTACCTGCCCTCAGCTACTTCACTAAAACTGAGGGAAAGGAGACTATGAAGAAGAAAGAAGAGACCCCATCCTCAAAAAATTAAAAACAGAACTACCGTGTGACCCAGTAATCCCACTTCTGGGTATATATCCAAAGGAAATGGAAATAGGATCTTGAAGAGATAACTGCACTCCCATGTTCATTGCAGCATTATTCACAATAGCCAAGGTATGGAAACAACCTAAGTATCCATCAATGCATGAATGGATAAAGAAGATGTGACACACACACACACACACACACACTAATATTATTTAGCCATGAGAAAGAAAGAAATTCTGCCATTTTCAACAATATTGGTGAATCTGGAGGGCATTATACTAAGTGAAGTAAGTCAGACAAAGAAAGACAAATATGTATGATATCACTCATATGTGGAATCTAAAAGAGCCAAACTCATAAAAACATAGAGCAGAATGGTGGTTACCAGGGGTGGGAGTAGAGGAAAAGGGGGGAATGTGGTTTAAGGGTACAAACTTCCAGTTATAAGATGACTAAGTTCTGAGGAATATACAGCATGGTGATTATAGTTAACAATACTGTGTAATATAGTTAAAAGTTGCTAAGAGAGTAGATATTAAATGTTCTCACCACAAAAAAGAAATGGTAATTATGTGACAATATGGAACACTATGGTGGTAATCCTTCTGCAATATACATCAAATCAACACACTGTACCTTAAATTTACAAAATGTTATATGTCAATTATATTTCAAAATATTTCAATAAAGCTGGAAGTTTAAAACAAATTTTTTAATTTTGAAAAAGAGGGAAAAAAGGAAGAGACCCCAGGAGTCAGAGTTGGCCAGGTGGATGCAAAAGAGAAACAAGGGAGGGTATGGTATCCAGGCTGGATGAAGAAGGGAGAAATAAAAGGCCAGGAAAAATGAAGTCAAGGGATTGGAGTCTGGAATGAGGTCAAAGAGAAGTGAAAGAGAAGGAAAAATAAAAGGTATGAGATGTGACTGGAAAGTAGAACATCATAGTGAGAGATTTTGATGAAATAGTGTATTATTCCATGCAGACGTGGTTAAGTAGTCTGTTTTGTCATATTAGCATAAAAAATGAGGAAGTATGCATCAGAGTTAACAGTGGGGAAAATATGCCTTCCCTTAGTTCAAATGACTTAAAAATAAAAGACTGCTGAAATGGGTTATTTGCCTAAATGATGTTGATTCATTAAGGTTCTACTTCTATTGTAAATCTAACCATTATTTGACAATTAGTTTTCACGCAAAGTCATCCACAATGATACAATATGCTTTGGTGCCCAAGGTGCGGGGTGGAGATGACTTTTCCAAATGCATGACTACATAGAGCTGTTCAGTTTACTTGTGTAGTTAGCAGGACAGAAGTGTCCAGAATCAGCATGTTTTTGTATTTAATAAACATTGTGTACATTTGGAATGATTTGCCTTGGATTTGGGTTTAGTATATATACCCATTATTGACAGTCTGAGAGGAATGATGGAAATAAATAAGTTGAGCAAGACATTGATACTTTGACAAGAGAGACTGAACCTGGAGAGGGTGGGAGAGTCCAGCAGAAGACCTGGGCTCTGGTTCATTTTTTGGCATTCACTGTGTGCCTGTGGCTAAGTGATGTCCCTTCTTTGGACCTCAGTTTCCTTATCAGTAAATGAAGATGGCCCCTACCACCTCTTACATTTTGTGACTCTCCTTATAGACCCCTTTGGTCAGATAGATTTCCTTGGTGCAATCACTCCATTTCCGACTGGACTATTAGAGAAATGGAAAGGGTTAGAAAGGATTGGAAAAGGTTAGACTTGATCTTTTAGAATAGACTTTAATTTTTGAGCAGTCTTAGGTTAAAAAATGAGCAGAAAGTACAGAGAGTTCCCATATACCTCCTTATCTCTTGCCACGTTTCCCTATTATTAGCATCTTGCATTAGTGTGGGACATTTGGTAAAACTGATGATCCAGTATGGATACATTATTATTAACTAAAGTCCATAGTTTACATTAGGATTCATCTTTATGTTGTATATTCTACGGGTTTTGACAAATGTATAATGATATGTGTCTACCATTATAGTATCTTACAGAACAGTTTCACTGCCCTAAAAGTTCTCTGTGCTCCACCTATTCATGCCTCCCTTCCCACCTCCCCCAACCCTTGGCAACCACTGATCTTTTACTGATAGCACAGTTTTGCCTTTTCCAAAATATAAAGTTAAAATTACAGGGTATGTGGACTTTTCAGATTGTCTTCTTTCACTTTGCAATATGCATTTAAGGTTCTTCCATGTCTTTTCATGGCCTGATAGTGCATTTCTTTTTAGTGCTGAATAATATTTCATTGTCTGGATGTACCACAGTTCATTTATCCATTCACCTATTGAAGGATATCTGGGTTGCTTCCAGGTTTTGGCAATTATGAATAAAGCCACTGTAAATATCTACATATAAATTTTTGTGATAGGGACTTCCCTGGTGGTCCTGTGGGTAACCCAATACAGGGGGCCTGGGCTCGACCCCTGATCAGTGAACTAGGTCCCACGTGCAGGTAGAAACTAAGAGTCCTCATGCCGCAGCTAAGAAGTCTGCATGCTGCAACTAAAGATCCCACATGCTGCAACTAAGATCCGCATGCCACAACTAAGACCTGGCACAGCCATAAATAAATTAATTAATTAATTTTTTAAAATTTTAAATAAAATATTAAAATTTAAAAATAAAATATTTTTTAAAATTTTGTGAATATGTAAGGTTTCAGCTTGTTTGGATAAATACCAAGGAGCATGATCACTGAATCATATGGTAAGAGTATATTTAGTTTTGCAAGAAGCTGCAAAATGTCTTCCAAAGTGGCTGTACCATTTTGCATTCTCACCAGCAATGAATGAGAGTTCGTTTTGCTCTCCATCTTCATCAGCATTTGGTGTTGTCGATTTTAAAAGCCATTCTAATAGGTGTGTAGTGGTATCTTGTTTTAATTTGCAATTCCCTAGTGACATGTGACGTATGTTTTCATATGCTTTTTGCCATCTGTGTATCTTCTCTGTCAAAGTGTCTGTTCAGCTCATTTGTACATTTTAAAATTGAATGGTTTGTGTTTGTAGAGTTTAGACTTGATTTTAAAGCACTCTTTTGGTAATGACATGAGACAATGTCAGCAGCCTGCCTGGCCTTGATTGTCTGGTTCCAGAGACACTCACTAGTGGAGTTACAGTTGCATAGTTTATACATATAATAACAAGTTTGGGTGGTTTCCCTTTTTTTTTTTTTCCTTAAACGACAAATTTATTGTGTCACAGTTCTGGAGGCCAGAAGTTCAACATCAAGGTATCCATCAGAGTTGGTTCCTTCCAAGGGCCGTATAGCGTAGTTTAAAGACCCTTAATCCAGGAGCTGCTGACAGAGAAGAGTTGTCTGAGGGCCACAGTCCACTGAGAGAAGAGCCTTTGAAAAGGTTTCTGACCATTAGGTCCAAAGGACAAACACCACTTTAACCAAGGGATCAAAGTTGACATCACCAGTGATGAGACAGAATGACATGGTCCTCCTGGGCTGGGCATATGGCTTCTGTGGTACTCTTGCCAGAAAACAAACAACAACAAAACAATAACATAACCTGAATCCTGTTCTTCTAATCTCCCTCAGGAGGAGACATCAGACAAACTGAAACTAAAGGACATTCTACATAGCGACTGGCCAGTACTCTTCAAACTTGTATCCAGATCGATGGTGAAAGATAAGTAATGACACAGGAACTGTCCCACATTAAAGAGACTGAGGACACGTCATATCTCAATAGTGTATGACCCTGGATTGGATTTTAGAACAGAAAAAGAACATCAGAGGGACAATTGGTTAAATGTGATAACGGCTGTAGATTAGTCCACAGTATTACACCCGTGTTAATATGCTGGCTTTGACTCATTGTACTGGAGTTACGTACGACGCTAATATTTAGAAAAGCTGGCTGAAGGGTTACGGAAATTCCTTGTACTACTTTGGCAACATTTTTGAGAGGCTGAATTTATTTCGGTTCAGATGTAAAGTTTTAAAAATCACGGAGAGCCGGAGCGCCGGCCGGAAAGCAGCGCGGGCGAGCACTCGGGCGGGTTAGGGGCCGCGGGTGGGAGGGGTCGGGAGGCGGCTCCGCACTTCCGAGCAGCGCGCGCGCCGGTCCCGCAGCACAGTCATGCCCCGCGCCGCGCCGCCCGCTCTCCTGCTGCCGCTGCTGGGCCTCGCAGTCGCCGCCGCCGCCGCGGGTAAGCTGGCCCCTTGCCGCGCCCCCTCCTCGGCCTGGGAGCCCGGGCCCGGAGCGACCGCCTTCTCGCCGCCCGGCGGAGACCCTCCACCCCCTCCACAGCTGAGGGCTGCAACTCGACGGGCATGTCGCGCTCCCCTGCACGCCCACCCTGCGCGCCCCCGTGCGCCCTGGCGTCTGGTCACCCCCCCTCCTCCGCGTTCGGTGGGTTCCGAGAGAGCGCCCCCGGGGAGGGGGCAGCCGGGGACCCGAGAGCGCCCTTCGTCTCCCGCCGCGTCCACATCCTCGGCGCAGACCCCACTCGCGGGCCGGGGTCCCAAACGGCGCTAATTGACGGGAGAGCGGAGGGACTTCGAGCCCCAGGACGAACATAGTTTCAGGGCCATTTGGGGCTGAAAGGAGAAGTGGGGAAGTTGGCTGCGGAGATGTCCTCAGCTCGTGAGCGGCGGGGGCGGGGGGTGGGATGAAGCTGGCCCTCTTTTGCTCTCGGCGTTGTTTGACCAATTGGTCGGTGTTCAAGTTGTCGAAACAGGAAAACAGTTCAGCCAAATAACCCTGAATGGAAGTGGAACGAGAACAGGCGAGGCCTGGATTCCACTTAAGTCGTGTGATTTAAAAATCTTTAAGTCCGGTCTGCTGTTGTGCAAGTGACATCTGAAAAATTACTCTTGATTAGTCAGTCATTTCCAAAATGAATCGTGAGGGAAATGAACAATTCTCTTGAATGATTTGTGTTTTTTTAAACGAGTTTCTCTTGCAAACATGTCAAAAATGTTGATGGAGGAAACTCTGAGGAAAGACTTCCATCCAGAATCACTATTGATTGAACAATTCCAGGAATTAAGGAGCAAAATAAACAAGAACTAAGTGAGTACTTGCGTGGGTTTGAATAAAATGATTATGCAAGAGTTTGGCTTCCCCCCCCCCGCCCCGTGAATTTCACTGCCATTTTGTAAATTCCCGCTGGAAGCCTGCTGACAGGCAGGAGGAATATATTAAAGGATCTCAGTATTGGAGGCAGCAGTAGAGTAAGCAGCTCAGAAGTTGCTTTTTTTTTACAAACTCAAAGCTCCTATCCTGACACCTTTTGTCGACCAGCATTTATGAACAGTTATGCCATCTGCTGCCTGTGGAGGAGCAGAAACAAGAGTTTCACACTGTTGAGACTGAGCACATTCGTTTTGTCCAAAACAAGGCTGGACTAGAGATTCTGTGAATCCCTCCTTATGCACGCCCTCCTTATGTTTGCCAGTAACATCTAGACGCCCATTTAAGCCACCCTCTGGGTTGCCGCGCCTTCATATGTCAGGCTCAGTAAAACAAATACTTTTCTTGTCAGATTTTTTTAGAAGTCCATTTCTAGATTGTGTGGTATCTCTCTTCTTAAGAGAAGCTGTTTTGATCAGCAATGGAAGACAGCCTGTTACCCACCTGGGCTCTTGGGCTTCTTAATAGAAATTGATGAGGCCAGATGAGGAATTCAGGCGAGGCTTTATTAGGGGTGCTGCAGCGTGAGGGAGCTAGAACAAGTAACAAGTGCCCTTGCTTGCTCCCTAAGCGGGGGCGAGCTGATCCCCTAAGTGGGGTTGAGGGTAGGAGCAGACATGGGTGGCTGGAGAGGTTGCTTAGGTGGGCTGCCCACCCCCTTGCAGCGATCATGCGCAGTACCCTGCCTTTGCTCCTGGCAGCTCAGAAGCGGCAGTTGGGTTTTGATCTTTTTGTATCTTGTTGCTCATAATTTGCCCCAACTGTGCATGTGTGCAGTTATTTTTAGTCTCTTATAGTTTCTTTGCATTCTGTTGCTGGAGGAGACGTTTGTCCAGGTGCAAGCATTGCAGCAAAGGGTCCCAGGTCCCAGCCTGTCTCAAAACTATCTTTGGAAAGTTTTGTTCTTTTTCCTTTTATAAGTCCAGTACGGTTAAATAGACTTTTCAAGAGCTGAAGAAGTGCCTGTCGAATAAATGATTGCTATTAATGAATCAGCTTCTCTCAGGAGGTTTGAAGGATTAATTTAGAAGGAGCATGAGCTTTGGAGTTAGGTGCAGACTCTGTGGCCTTGATTGAATTGTGCAACTCATTGCACTTCGGTAAAATGGAGATAATACCCATAGGGCTGTAGTGAGCATTCAGTGAGAACTCCATGTCTAGTACCTATTCCAGGCATGGTGAATCTTGGTTTTCCTTTGTTCTCTTCATATGAAATGAAGGGTAATTATTGCAACTAGAAAATTATGTCACGAGTGCCACTTTATGTCTATTGATGTGTATGGTTACTGAGCACATTCCCATACGTGTTGACAACACAGGGCTGAAAAACTATGTGTTTTATCAACATACTTCACAAATCTATCCAGACAAGATGAGGAATCACATTTGGCTTAGAACTAAGTAAAGAAAGAGCTTTTCAAGGTTCTCATGGAATTTGCTGAATGGCAAGGTCTTAACAGAAAAGCTCCTAGGGTGTTGCATAAAGTATAAATGTAATATTGAAATGGAAATTATTGTTCTCTGTTATTTTGGAGTTTATTAGTGTAAATGATCTTGTGTTGTTCTTAGATATTATCTTGAAAAATCACAATGAACAAAAAATACCTAAGTAAGGTTCCATGGCATCCCTTTTAAAAAGTTCTTCTGTAACGGCACTTTTTGTACATAGTACGTGATCGGTGTCTGTTTCTTGGGTCAGTGGTTTCCTGTGAGCAGCGTGAATATAAGTGAACACAAGCATGTTAGAGGAAACCCCATTCTGTGGTCACTGCGTCGTTTCTCACTTTGAGTTGCCATAGCCTACAATACTCTGCCTCCTTCCCTGACACCACCTCTTACTGCCCTTCCTGCTATTCACTCTGTTTATCCACAGCCACCTCCTGGCTCTTCTGCCTAGACCCCCCTCCCCTTCCCCAGTCCTTGGCATGGCTGCCCACTCCCATATGATATGTTCAGAGCTCCATTCATATGCCACCTTCTCTATCACATCCCCGTGTTTTCTCTTCTTCAGAGCACTGAATTCTCTCAGAATGAATCTCGTTTCTTCACTCTCTTCTTGCTTTTCACTCCCCTTACCAAGGGAGCTCCATAACAGCAGAAACTTTACTATCTTGTGGATTTTTTGTTTTGTTTTGTTTTGAAAAGTGTGTCTGTACTTTATTCTAATTTATAATGAAAGGACAAAAAATTTAGATGAATGATTTAAGAAGTAGGGGGCGATAATGGGATTGCAGTTTCCTTCAAATTATTTTTACTTCCGCCCATGAACTCATAATTGAATTCAAAACATTAAGTCACCTTAATCTATTGATGTGACTTTTTCTGGCCCTTGTGAATGGCACAGTGATGTTTCAGGGGAAATTATTTCAGATTGTAAATTTTGAAATGTTAATAAGTGTTTATTTGCCTTCCAATGAAAAAGTGAAATAGTAATTAGGTACTATTTCAGGACTTCTTTCATAGTTGAGAAGCTTTTAGAAGTGTGCTTCCGTGTTGAAAATTAGTTTTGCAACAGGGTTGCTGTCCACAGCTTTTTATTCTACATCTCAAGTATTTAAGATTATTTTAGATTTTGAGGACAAATCTTGAGATTGCATCTATAAGAAAATAGACCAGTGTTGCCCAGTAAGAAAGGTGCAGAGAAACACTGGCACCCTCATTCTATGAATAAAAGTCCTGACAGCTTTTCTGAGAAGGGACGTGAACGGAGAACATGGGGGTGGACATCTTGGAAGCTAGGTTGGGTAGCGTGGAGAGGGCACTGAGTGTCAGAGTGGCTGAATTTCCTTACAATTCAGGGATATCTTGCAGCCCAGGCCCTCTGGATTATCAGGGGCCTGATACACCATGTCCTCCTCCATACTTAATAAAGGTAATAACCAGCGCCTCTTTCTTCCTCTTCCTCTGCCCTTGTGGAAGGTAAGTGACTGACTCATGTCTAATAGGAGAGGGGCAAAGGTCTTATTATTGACAAGGAAAAAAAGTACAATCTTGCCTCCTTTGTTAACATTCAGAACAAGTCTGTCCCAAGGCTCACTTCCTCTTATGCTGTGCCTGGTTCTTTAAAAAATTAATTACAAGGGAACAGAGAGTTCCATTAGAGCTGACTGGTAATGCAAAACATTCTTGCGGCTCTGCCATTTTAGTCTTTTAGCACATGATAATTTTTTTTTTTTTTTTTTTTTTTTGCGGTACGCGGGCCTCTCACTATTGTGGCCCCTCCCGCTGCGGAGCACAGGCTCCGGACGTGCAGGCTCAGCGGCCGTGGCTCACGGGCCCAGCCGCTCCGCGGCACGTGGGATCCTCCCGGACCGGGGCACGAACCCGTTTTCCCCTGCATCGGCAGGCGGACTCTCAACCACTGCGCCACCAGGGAAGCCCAGCACATGATAATTTTAAGCGGACGATCTATTTGGAGACTTTTGGAGTTAAGTACAAGCTTTTAAAATTTTCATCAGGTTCCTAAATTTCTGTACATATTAAATCAATAGAATTATAAAATTATACAATCCACGAAGAGTCATTTAGGTGCGTTATTAATAACAACCTATCTTTCAGCAGCTGTGAAGAAGCAAGAGTAACAGAAAAGCACTTTGGAGAGAGCATTGTGGGCAGGATTTTTTTTTTTTTTTGACCCAAGGATGTTTCTTGAAATATATTTTCTAGCAAACATTACAGAACCCATAATTGAAAACTTATGGCAGTATTTTGGGGAGACAGGTTTTTCATTGTAACGGGATTATAGCAAAGATACTTAGCATATTGAAAAAGACTTAGTTTAGCCTTTCTGCTCATGAAGTGCGTGAACCTCAGTAAGTTCCCTCACAAGAGGTATCAGCCTCTGTTGGAACACTCTTTTCCCAAAGTAAAAATATATGTCTTGAGTAGTGCTTAAAGCTTGTTTCTGGGGTACACACTCTGACTGGTAGCATGAGAAGAAGGGTTCAGTGCTACATTAACTGGAGTTAATTGCTAATGCTGAAATGAGCCTAAGGAAAAAAGAGTTGTAAGGATATGAAGTTAACAGTTTGTTTTCTGCTTTTCTGCCTACAGCTCTTTGTTTTTATTTTTGGGTTTTGGGGCTTTTTTCTTGTCTTATCACATATTGCTTATTGAATTATTCAACAAGGGGCTTTGTCAGTTATCATTATCATCACACTCATTCCCATCTCAGAGGCCTGTGTGACCTAGATAAGTACTTGGCTGTTTTCCTTCAGCTCCTTCAGATCTCTTTTTGTATATGTCACCTTTAGAATGACGTCTTCCTTGGACACCTTTCTACAACCTCAACCCCAGCCCCCACCCTACAGTCAGGACCTGGCATCTCTTATCTGTGGTTGCTAGCCTCCAAGATGGCCCCAAAGATTCTTGCCTCCTGGTATTCATAGTCTTCACTGAATAGGGCTGACCTGTATCCTGTATAACCAACAGGACACTGTGGAAATAATGGAGAGTGGCTCCCAAGGCTGGATTGTAAAAGACATTGCCCTTCTACCTTGTTCTCATTTGAATCACTTGCTCTTAGGGAAGCCACCTGCCATGTCATAAGGACCCTTGAGCAGCCCTGTGGAGAAGTCCAGATGGTGAGGAACTGAGGCCTTCTACCCACAGCCAGCTCCTACTCACTTGGTGGCTGATCCTCCAGCCCCAGTTCACTTTTCGGATAGATGCAGCCCTGACTGAAACTTTATGAGAGATGCCAAGCCAAAATCACCCAGCTAAGCAGCTGCTTCTGAATTCCTGATGCAGAGAAATTGTGTGAGATAATAAAGGTTTTTATTGTTTTAAGTTGCTAATTTGTTACATAGCAATAGATTGCTAATGTACTATCTAAATAAAATACCAGGGCTTCCCTGGTGGCGCAGTGGTTGAGAGTCTGCCTGCTGATGCAGGGGACGCGGGTTCGTGCCCCGGTCCGGGAGGATCCCACATGCTGCAGAGCGGCTGGGCCTGTGAGCCATGGCTGCTGGGCCTGCACGTCCGGAGCCTGTGCTCCGCAACGGGAGAGGCCACAACAGTGAGAGGCCCGCGTACTGCAAAAAATAATAATAATAATAACACCATCTAACATATTATTTTACCTATTTATCTTGCCTTCACGTATCTGCCGCAACTAGAATATAAGCTCCAGGGTGGCAGGATTTTTGTTCCTTTTTGTACACTGTGGAATCCCTAGCACCTAAAACAATTTTCTCACAACAACTCCCTGAGATAGGTACTGTTATCATCCCCATTTTACAAATAGGGAAATTGGAGCACAGTTAAGTAACATACCCGAGGTCATGTAGTCAGAGCCAGACTTTTCTCCATAGCTTAATGTGCTTAATCAGAACCCTGCACTGTCCCATTTCTCTGCAGGCTATCTGTGTTATGTACAAAACTCTATCATAGTTATTATTGGGGGTACAAGTTAGGTTTAAGATATGATCTCTGTTGTCATGGAGTTAACAGTCCAATTGGGAAAACAGGATAAGTATCAGATAAGTACCATACAGAAAAGCAGGATTTATCAGTGCACATGAATGTGTGTTGGTCATCAAAGGATAACACAGCCCCTTTTCCAAGAATGGCTTCCTACAGTTCTTATGCATAGGGCCATGGTTTGTTCCATATTATGCTCACCATCCAAGCCATAACTAATCAAAATAAGGATAATTTCCTATATCAAAGGCTGACTACTCTAAGCTAGGTAGGGGTACCTAGGGGGTACCTGGTATATAAGAACCCTAGGAGGCCTATTTGCTGTGATAGTATCCTCAGATTTCTTTTTACCCCATGTATCTTTGCAAAACATCTCTATTATTTGGGGTAACCTGAGCAAGTCTTTAGTCTTTATAACCAGAAAAGGCCTCTTACATGTTGTATAGTGCAAAGTCCTGTAGAAGTTCAGAGGAATCGGAGGTTATGGGAGGGTGAGGGTTGGACATTTCATGGAGAATTGACACATGAGCTGCTACTGATAAAAAGAATATACTTTATAGATGGTTTGGAGATCAGAGTTCATTGTAATTGTAAAGCCTAAGAGCTACAAGTATACAAAGAAATAATTTATAAATTTCACTTCACTTGGTGTTGATTATATTTTTGTATACTTAATAGACATGCTTTATTCCATTTAAACAGTATTTCAAAAATTGTTTTTTTATATTCTTGAGTTATTTATTGTCAGTACAAAATCCTATGTATAGTTTTGACTAGAAATGATGCAAGAGGGCATTTCTTAACCTGTGGTTCAAGACTTCCAGTGTTTCACTTTATAAAGGTGTTTCAGGTGTCCCTTAAGTGTGGTAATGGAGTCTGTTTCCATTTCCTTTTTTTTTTTCAATTCCATAAGGCTAAAGAAAAAGCAACAAAGGGAACCAGAAGAAAATAGGAGAAGAAAAAAAAGTCAAAGTTTGCAATTCAGAGTATGTGCCCTTGTGACTTTCAATTTGAGTTTCATTCTGGAAATTATTGCTTTTCTTTTCTCTATCATGTCTTAATACATAAAACATCTGGTGGGAGGAGTGTGGGGAGGGAGAGACCTGCTTAGTTCACCCATTCAACAAATATTTGACTCCTTACTAGGTGCCTGTCACTGTGCTTTTTATGGTGTTCCTTCTGCCTGGGATTTCTTTTTCTTTTTCCTTTTCCACATGGTAAACTCATTTGTCCTGCGAATTGCAGCTCAAATATTGTCTCCTTTTTGAAATGGTTCCTTACTCTACAAGTTATTACTTTTTCATCTACAGTCTTATAGCATTTAACCTCTCACACCTTTGTTATTTATATGTGTCTGACTCTCCTATCAGAGTGAACACTTCAAGTGTAGGACCCATTCTCCTTAAATCCTTTTATCCTTACCCCTTAGCACTGACCGTTGTATCTGACACGTGGGAGTTGCTCAGCAAACGATTGTTGGATGGATGATGGTAGCACTTATCGATAACTTGCTTAAAAGTGTGAAAGAGGGAATTCTGCTTCTGGCTATAGTGGAGTGGGATACTAACACTCCCACTAAGAACAACTGGAAAATCTAAATAAAATTCCATAATAATGGTTTTTGCAGGCATCAGAGGGCTGCTAAGGCAACTCGTTGATGCGAGCCCAATATTCTTTGCACTACTTTTAGGAGTTGTTGCCCAAATTTTAAGCAGCTAAAAACAGAGCAGAGTTTTTGGCATTCTCATGGTGTTAAGGAGACAAAAATTTGAGTTTTTACTTGCCAAAGAGGAGGGACTTCAGCTAATATCCAGGCTTTCAGTTGGAATCCATGGATATTGGGCCTCACGAAGGCTGTAACATCCGCCTCAGGTGGACTCCACCCTTGATTGTATTAAGATAATCTTCAATACTCCAGATGCCTACCAGAATCCTTTCTAGGGGAGAATGACATCCTCTAGAGCCTCTGCAATGTTTTTAATTTTAAATATTAAATACCAGATACTGTGCAATTTTTCCTGCACAGTATCTGGTATTTGATATATAAAAAAAAAAAAACCCAAAAACTACCAGGCATAATAAGAAACAGGCCAAAGTGGGGAAAATAAAAACAGACCAACAGGTGACCCAGAAATTAGAGTTTTCAAAAATGAACTTTAAAATCATCGTAATAGGGACTGCCCTGGTGGCACAGTGGTTAAGACTACACGCTCACAATGCAGGAGGCCTGGGTTCGATCCCTGGTCAGGGAACTAGATCCCACATGCATGCTGCAACTAAGGAGCCCATGAACCACAACTAAGGAGCCCATGTGCCGTAACTAAGGAGCCCGCCTGTGCAATCAAATAAATAATAAAATTAAAATTAAAGAAATAAAAAGTAAAATAATCGTAATAAGTTTGAGAATGTTTATAAGATTGAGAATTTCACCAGAGACTCAGAATCTATAAAAATACAAACAAGCTAACATTCTGTAACTGAAAAATAGCTGACATTATGAACTCAGTAGATGGGTTTAATAGCAGATTTGTTAAAACTGAAGAGTAGATTAGTAAACCAGAAAGAACAAGATTATGATATGGAGAGCCAAAAGTATTAAAAATAGAAAAGAGCAAAGTGAACATATTGGACATGGTGAGAAACCTAACATATATGTATTTTGAGTCCCAGAAAGGGAGGAGAAAGAAAATGGAGGAAAAGCATTATTTGAAGTGATGCTGGCCAAGAACTTTCCAGAAGTGAACAGTGAAAATAAACCCACAGATTCAATAATTGCATTGCATTATTACCAGGATTAAAAAAAAATACTAGGCATACCACTGTCAAACTACTAAAAACCAAAGACGACAAAGAAAATCTTGAAAGCAGCCATCAAAGAGTAACAATCAGACTAATACCTGATTTCTCAATAGGAATGATGGAAGCCAAAACAGTAAAATTACATAAATCTTCAATGAAAGATAAGCTGCCATTCTAGAATTTTGTATTTGCAAAAATATCCTTCAAACAGGAAGGCAGTATAAAGACATTTACAGAAAATCAAGAATTGAGGGAATTTGTAGTAGACCTACCGTTAAAGGGGTTTATTCAGGCAAACAGAAAATTATTACAGTTAGTAATACAGAAACGTAAGAAGGAATGAAAAGCAACAGAGCAGGTAAATATATGTGTTTAAAGCTAAATGAACATTGACCATGCAAAATAGTAATAACAACACAAAGGAAGAGAAGTTAAATTACTGTAAGATCCTAGTGTTGTCTAGGAAATGGTAAAAGTACTCATTTATTTTAGGTACTAATAAATCAAGGTTGCATCCTGTAATTTTCAGGGTACCCACTATAGAAATAAAATTAAAGAATGTATAATTAATAAGCTAAAAGAAAAATGGAATATAAAATTGTTTAATAATCCAAAAAGAAGACAACAAAGGGAAAAAAAAGAACATAAAACAGGTAGGACAAATAGAAAGTGAATAGTAAGATGGTAGATATAAACTCAAATACATCAATAACTATGTTAAATATTAATGGAAATACTCAAAAGACAAAGATTATCAAACTGGGTTTTTTTTTTTTTTTAAACCTACTTGTTTAAAAGGATTATAACCACCTTGGAAAAGTGTTTGGCAGTATCTGCCAGAGCTGGACACATGTACACTCTATGGCCCAGCAATCTACTTCTAGAAATATACCCACAAGAAAGCATGCATTTGTGCACCAAAACATGTGCAGAGGATATTTATAGCATCATATATTGTCATGGCCACGAACTAGAAACTACCCAAACATTCATCAACAGAATGAATAAATTCATACAATACTATATAGCAATGAGAAAGAACCTACAGCTACATGCTACAACATAAATAAATCTCATAAAAGTAATGTTTATCAAAAGAAACCAGACACAAAAGAGTACATACTGTATGTGTTCATTACTATAGAGTTCAAAAACTGACAGAACTAGTCTGTGGTGTTAGAAGTTAGGTGTGATTACCTTTGGAAGTGAGTGGACCAAACGGGTTTGGTTAATGGTCTGTTTCTTCATCTCACCGATGATTACATGGGTATGTTCATTCTCTGCAGATTCACCAAGATAGGTATGTATGATTTGCACATTGTATATTGTATTTCAATAAAAAGTTTAATTTTTAAAAAGTATAGTCTCTCGGTATCTTCAGGGGACTGGTACCAGGACCCTCTGTGGATATCAAAATCCGAGGATGCTCAAGTACCTTATATAAAGTGGCGTAGTACAGTCGGCCCTCTGTATCCGAGGGTTCCACATCCACAGATACCGAGGGCCAACTGTACCAGTAACGGTGTTAGAATTGGCAGCAAGGTCAATCCAGTTCTATTCCAGGGTATAAGAAACAGCATGCTTCTAGAAGGAAAAGATGAATACATTGCAAAGGGAGTGTTTGAGGATGCTGAAGGGATGGTAAATTAAGCCATTTAAGGATGTAGAGATAGGATTCATTCATTCATTTAGCAAAATATTTTGGTCCCTATTATAGTCCAAGGTGCTGTCTGAGGTGTTGGGGATTCAAAAATAAGGCTCAGCCCCTATTTTCAGAGAGGTCACTGTCTCTAGAGAAGGGTGCCGAGGATGGTAGAGTTAATAAAAGCTACAATATTTTGAGCACCTTCCTTGTACTAGGCACTGTGCTGTGCAGTTTTGTTGCTTCTTAATGTTCACAACAACAATCCAATGAGGTTGTTATCCCTTTTTGCCTGAGGAAACACAGGAAATAAGTTGTCCAAGGTCTCACCACCAAGATAAAAATACAGGTCTGTCTGACTTCAAAGTTGTGTTCCTTCTGCTACTTTACATGGCCATTGGATGGTGACTTCGAAGAGAAAGAACTATGTGATGAAATTACAAGCGGAAGTTAAAATACATTACAGTGGTGGTGTCTTAGAGAAAGTGGTGTAGATAGATGGCCTGAATCTCAAAGGATGAGCAGTGGGTAATGTTTGATGGTCTGGAAGTGGAAACGGAGGAATAAAAGTCTTTTCTTCTGAAAAGAACGCAGCAGAGGTGTACAGAGAAACCGAGATGGCTGAGTACTGCTCCTCAGGAAGAGGATCTAAGGGTTTGCTCCACATACAGACTTTCAACCAAGCACCTTGCTTTCAGGCCCTTCCTGAGCCTTCTTCCTACAAAATGCCTTTCCAATTCCTGAACTTTTCTAGACTTCCTTGCTTTTTTTAAATTTAATTTAATTTTATTATTTTTTAAATTTTTATTGGAGTATAGTTGATTTACAATGTTGTTTGTTATTTTATTTATTTATTTATTTATTTTTTTTGCGGTACGTGGGCCTCTCACTGTTGTGGCCTCTCCCGTTGCGGAGTACAGGCTCCGGACGCGCGGGCTCAGCGGCCATGGCTCACGGGCCCAGCCGCTCTGCGGCATGTGGGATCCTCCCGGACCGGGGCACGAACCTGTGTCCCCTGCATTGGCAGGCGGGTTCTCAACCACTGTGCCACTAGGGAAGCCCTGTTGTTTGTTATTATGTTAGTTTCAGGTGTACAGCAAAGAGAATCAGTTATACATATACATATATCCACTCTTTTTTTTTATTCTTTTCCCATATAGGCCATTACAGAGTATTGAGTAGAGTTCTGTGTTTTACAGCAGGTCCTTATTAGTTATCTGTTTTATATATAGTAGTGTATATATATATATATATCAATCCCAGTCTTCCAATTTATCCCTCCCCCCATTACGCCCTGGTAACCGTAAGTTTATTTTCTATGTCTGTAACTCTATTTGTTGTGTAGATAAGTTCATTTGTATCCTTTTTTTAGATTCCACGTATAAGTGATACATGCCTTGCTTTTTAAACATTGGAATCATACTGCAGATATATTTTTATAGTGAGATTTTTAAAAATTAATGGTTTATTGTGAGCATTTTCCCAAAGCAAAGTGCTTGTTGTTAAAACATCCCTATCCAACTTTAAGCCACCATAATGAGAAAGTTCTAGATTCCTACCGGAGTTCAAACCGAGGTAGTCACACGTGTAAGACAAGAATTTATACACAGCAGGAAGGAAAAAAAAAAAAGAACCTATATACAAAATAAATTGTATCTTGGGATGCCTACCCTCAGGCTAGTACATCTTGGATGGTTTAATCACTAAATGTAGTAGTATGAGGTCAGAGAAAAACTCATGACTCACAAATTGAGATAATTTTAAGTAGCCCATTGTGTTAATTAGGTTATTGATTCAGCTGCTATAACAGTGACCTGAATTATCAATGGCTTAACAAGATCGAAGTTTATTTTCTCTCTCTTTACAACCTGAGTGTGATATGTTGGCTTCACTTAGGATCCTTTTATCTTGTTGCTGTTATTCCTAGGCTGTTTCCATTGTTTACATGATTGATTGAAGATACCTAGCTACATTTTAGCCAGAGGGAAAGA
>NW_006782084.1:811640-911967 GCF_000442215.2 Lipotes vexillifer
CTCTTTCCTTTTAAAGGCATATTTTTGCACATTTCACTTCTGCTCACACTTCATTATCCAGAAGCCACCAGAAGACTGGGAGATAGTGTAGCTTGGTGGCCTGTAGTCTGTGCTGTATAAGAAGCTGAGGTCAAGTACTGGAGACAACGAATGGGCTCTGCCATATTCTGAGCTTAGTGAAATGGAGGTTGTTGAATTTAGACTAACATAGCTGACTGTTCAATTCTGATCTTTGTAGTAAGCCATTCTTCTACTTGTTTATATTAAAATTGTAATTCAGGGAGTTCCCTGGTGCTAGGTCTAGTGGTTAGGATTTGGTGATTTCATTGCTGTGGTCTGGGTTCAATCCCTGGTTGAGGAACTGAGATCCCGCAAAAATAAAACCAGGTAAAAAGTGATTTTCCCTATACAGACCTAAGAGAATATGGAAGGTTAATGCCTTAATGTTCCTTTATTCACTGGAATTCAATAAAATCTTCACATCCTTTCTCCATTCTGGCCAGTGAAATCAAGGTCTTAACAGGCCTACTTTTGCTTCTAATGCCAACTAGTGAAATTCCAGAGCCAAGGCTGAAAAATACACATCTTTATAATGAATAACACCAAAAGATAGAGATGAAGGAGATGACCCTCTACAGCAATAGAGGAAGAAATATGGTTCTGTTTCATAAAACTAGTTCAAAGAATCTGCTTTGAAGAAGCGTTAAGTTAAAACATTCATAAAAACATCAGTCTTGGTATTTTGTGCAATAGGAAAACTTGTCTGAATATTCATAATCTAGCAACTTCTTTTCTCCTCTGTCCTTGAAAGTATATTTTGAACAAAAAGATCTTGTAAGACTCTTAAGACTTTTGAAATTGAATTGTTACTATATACTGCAAAGATGACCTTGAAAGAAAACTTGTAATTCTGATTGGTTTTCTTCCTTGATAGTTTATTGCCTTCCTTGATAGTTTATTGTTATTATTTATTTATTGGTTATTAGCATATGTAATATGCTACAATTTACATGTCTGAACTACTAAACACCTAAAGACTTGTAACTTTGCTCTGTCAAATCAGAAGGGAATCAGTGGCGCATTTTCCTTTTCCCACACGTACAATGGTGAAAAAGAAATTCCTATCACACTAGTCAATTTCTTAGTTTAACAAAGACCAAGAGCCTTATGGCTAAATTAACAAGGGAAATTGCCATTCTTTTTTTTCTGTGAAAATTTAATATCTAATATCTTTATCTTTAGGAATTCATGAAATTAAAGTTATTTAATAGCGTATCTCTTTTTCCACATAGACTGCCCTTCATCCACGTGGGTTCAGTTCCAAGACAGTTGTTACATTTTTCTTCAAGAAGCCATCAAAGTAGAAAGCATAGAGGATGTCAGAAATCAGTGTACTGACCATGGTAAGGAGCTTTTTCTATTTTGTTTTTTCACAGATCAGTAAAGAGTGTTCACTAATTTCTTTAAAAAATAGTTTTGTCGTATCTCACTTTTACCTTGGTCCTTGTAATAAATGGACAGCTTTTATTCTGTAATACACAAGACACAAACAGTGGAATTGGGGTATACCCTTGAGCTGGAAGACAGTTGTTGGACCACACTGCCCAAAGCAGAGTGACAGAACCTTAGCAAGAGCAGGGTGTATTTAATGTAAGTACTCTGTGTGAGGCACTGTTCTTAAGCACATAATATACTTTAACTGGCTTTAATTATTACAGCAAACCTATCAGGTAGTAAATTATTAGCCTCCTTTTATCAAGAGAATAAAACTAGTTCAGTTATTTGTTAAAGGTCACACAGGAGATCATTGGCACAGCCAGGATTTAAACCAGGGACTGTCTGATTTTAGGACCAGCGTTCTTAATCACTCTTATTCTGCCCTGAAAGTACTGTTTCAGGCATGCAGTGGGGGCAGAAGTTAGATTACATGGGACTGTGACGTGAGATAGTGGTAAAGAAGCAAACCGTTAAATAAAAATGAAAAAAAGGCTATGTATTTGCTACATGATATGCTCAGTATTCTCTGGGAAATATTACTTCACATTTTGAAATCTTTTAAATAAAAATGTCATTTTAAAAAAGGTGTGCTTGGGTGCTCTTTATATATTTGGCTGTTTGGCCCAAAGTGCATCCTTGTTGTTAAGCCTCTTATTGTGATACTTGTCAGCTCAAACTAAAACGATGGTGTGAGTTAGCATGTTTTTCCACTGAGATATCTATGATGGTGAGATGAGAGTCCTTGATTATTTAAAGGTACTTTTTATTACTGTGTGAGATCTAAAAATCTCTTATTTCATTAAATTTTGTCTTAAGCATATTCATAACACCAGCATTTAAAAATGTGCTTTACTGGGACTTCCCTGGATGTCCAGTGGTTAAGACTCTGCGCTCCCAATGCCGGGGGCATGGGTTCCATCCCTGATTGGGGAACTAAGATCCCGCATGCCACAGGGCACGGCCAAAAAATACATAAATAAAAAATAAAAATAAAAATGCCCTTTATCTAAAAATCAAAATTTCTGACAACCCACCAATTAACATTTTGGAAGAATGTCAAATTGCTTTAATTAAAATCATATTCACTTATTATAGAAGGAATAAATGTAAGCATAGGAGTTTTAAATCCTAAGAAGTGCCACGTACTATACTCAGTACATATTGTTTTCCTTAGGAATAAATGTAGGCATAGCCGTTTTAAACCCTATGAAGTGCCATGTAATACTCAATACATATTTTCCTTACTTGCCAAATGGTGTTGAACATTGGCTCTTTGAAAACAAGACGTTTCCAACATGCTAATATGGTTTCACTCCAAGGAAATGGAATAATAGGAATTTTGCTGGTCTTCCAAGATTTTTATTTATATATATGTGTATGTACGTATGTACGTATGGCTGTGTTGGATCTCTGTTGCTGCGCGCGGGCTCTCTCTAGTTGCGGCAAGCAGGAGCCACTCTTCATTGCGGTGGCTTCTCTTGTTGCGGAACACGGGCTCCAGGCGCACGGGCTTCAGTAGTTGTGGCGCACGGGCTCAGTAGTTGCGGCTCGCGGGCTCTAGAGCGCAGGCTCAGTAGTTGTGGTGCACGGGCTTAGTTGCTCCGCGGCATGTGGGATCTTCCTGGGCCAGGGCTTGAACCCATGTCCCCTGCATTGGCAGGTGAATTCTTAACCACTGCACCACCAGGGAAGTCCACAAGATTTTTTTTAAAGGGTGTTTCCCCAACAACTATTTTCTCTCTTTTTAAAAAACCATTTATGGGGGCTTCCCTGGTGGTGCAGTGGTTGAGAGTCCGCCTGCCGATGCAGGGGACACGGGTTCGTGCCCCGGTCCGGGAAGATCCCACATGCTGCGGAGCGGCTGGGCCCATGAGCCATGGCCGCTGAGCCTGTGCGTCCGGAGCCTGTGCCCCGCAACGGGAGAGGCCACAATAGTGAGAGGCCCGCGTACCGCCAAAAAAATAAATAAATAAAAAAAATAAAAAACCATTTATGTCAGGTATACTTGGACATAAACACAGATTTCAATAAACAAATTACATTGGAGGCTCAGAGCCAAGAAAAGACATGTTCCTGTACTCCTGTTAGCTTGTATGAACCACAAGGTCAGATTTCGTCGTCCAGCTTTAATACTTAACTTCAGCAGCTAAGCAACTGCATACTCTACAGAGGCATAGTTAATATTTGTTGACTGACTTCCTCTACAACTAAACTGTAGTTAATTGTATTTGCTAATTTTTTTTTTTTTTAGAAAAAGAAGCAAAATGAAATTGAAAACACCCAGCAACTTTAAGGCCTAATTTTTGATTATTTGAAGTCCATTAACTCTACTTGTTCAAGTAGAGTAGCCGCTTAGGAATTTTAAATCGTTGTATATAAATTTGCTTATAAAGTTTATCTTGTGTCTAAAGAAAAATGTCTTTTTTCCCAGTTAAATATTTATAAATTCAGTTTGTCTTACTGATCTGATTTTTTTTAAATTTCTCATACATTTCTGATAATCTCATCATTTATTTGATCATCCTCTACATTTGCTTCCACTCTGGAAATATCCGTCTCATTGATGAATCAGAAAATTAGCAAAAATTGGTTAATATTACCATTACTTCTTTTGGCTAGGGTAGTGTTTTGGTTTAGAACAGTAGGTGGACATGAATTCAGTGTTTGCTAAATATGGAGAAGGAAAAGCATAAGGAATACTAGGACATTTACATTTGGATTTATAAAATCTTCACAGGTATACAAAATCCTATCTTAAACCTATAATTAGGGGTATAGAAAATAGGTGACTTGTTACCTTTTGGACTGCTGAGAGCTATATTTAGAAATGTTCCCAGTGCTTTGTGGTAATTTACTTGATGTTACTTGTACTTATTTTGGGTACTGTTACTGTTCATCTAGGAAAATAATTGTGAGAGGCTAAAATTTTTCTTATTTTGCAACATTTACCTTTGATTTAGATATTTACATTATAATAGAACAAATAAATATTTCCAGTCTTTCCTTTTTGTGATCTGTGTATGAGCTATGTCACTAGCCATAAAAAGAATTAAAGACCCAAATTACATCTCAGCAGGTAGCATCACTGGTAATGCATTGTAAAAAAAAAATTCGCTTGAGCACATGTGTTCTTCAGGGATTTATGCTATCATTTGTTAAAGAAAATTAAAGTGTGTCTTTTTTCCTGACATATTAATTTAAGTTTATACAGTATTTACTTAAATTGCAATGTTAAAAATCATTCAAGTTCCATTGGCTGACACAGGTCAGAGAAGGGAATGAAAATCTCATCTCTGAACACCTAAGCCTAAATTATAACCTATTTAAATATTTCCCTTGAGGATTTTTCTAAAATGGCATTTTGGTTACACTTCACAACTAAGTACAAGTAAGTACGAGGGTAAAACAGATTAAAAGTCTGTATGACATTTAACAGGAGGTGATAGCAGCTAGAACTGGTAAGAAAACCATAATAGAATTTTTGAAAATGGAGCTATGACTGAGAGAGAGAACCTTGCTGAATTCTAACTTTGGATTAAAGTATTAAGTATTTTAGAGGCTTCCCTGGTGGCGCAGTGGTTGAGAGTCCGCCTGCTGGTGCAGGGGACGCAGGTTCGTGCCCCGGTCCGGGAGAATCCCACATGCCGCGGAGCAGCTGGGCCCGTGTGCCATGGCCGCTGGGCCTGCACGTCCGGAGCCTGTGCTCCACAACGGGAGGGGCCGCGGCAGTGAGAGGCCCGCGTACGACGGAAAAAAAAAAAAAAAAAAAGTATTAAGTATTTTAAAGGTCAGTCTTAGTTTTTCTTTTCTTTTAAAAGTTCTTAATTACACGATCAGTGCACAGTCGCTATATAGAAAAGCACATATGCAAATATTTTAAAAATAAAATTACCCTAAATTGTACCGTCCTAAGGAAATGTAATGACTATTAACATTTTGGTGAGTATCCTTCTAGACTTCCAACCCCTCAGGCAGATATATTTTAATAAATATTTGATATATATATGTATATATACATATATATGTGTATACATGTATATACTATATGTACATATATCATATTTCCATAATCTACATTTTCCCTTAAAAATATTTTTCCATGGCAGTAAATATAGAATGCATATTTCCTAATAACTGTACACTATTTCTCTACATAGATATGCCGTAATTGATTTAATCCTCTAATATTGGTTATTAAATTATTTCCAATCTTCCAGTGTTGTAAATCTGATGATCATCAGTGATTGTGCCTATTTGAGCAGAGCCAATGATTGCCTTGCATACATCTTGCCAAATTGTCTCCAAAAAGGTTTTACTAATTTTTACTCCAACTAACCACTTATGAGTTCCTATTTTTCTACACCCTAAGCCAGCACTGTTTAATTGGCACGTCTGAAACTCTTATTTTCATTCTTTTACCAGTGAAATTGCATTTTTCACACACTTCTTGTGTTACGTTTCCTTTCGTGAGGGTGAATTGTCTTTTTTTTTTTTTAATTGAAGTATAGTCGATGTACAATACTAAGTAAGTTACAAATTGAACAATATAGTGATTCACAATTTTTAAAGGTTTTACTCCATCTTTGGTTACTATATAATATTGGCTATATTCCAGTGTTGTACAGTATATCCTTGTAGCTTATTTTATGCATAATAGTACCTCTTAATCCCCACCCCTATGTTGCCCCCTTCCCCCATCCCTCTTGCCACTGGTAAGCACTAGTTTGTTTTCTATACGTGTCTACTGCCTTTTTAACAGTCTGAGACCAATTTTTTTTTTTTCTTCTATTAAGGTGTTTGCCTGTTCTTTTTTATTCATAACAGAGCTTTAGTCTGCCCAGTTTGATTTTCTTCTTTAACAGTATGCTTTGTTTGGGGGGAGATTTTAGGTCCTGTAGTTTTCTTTTCCCCTGTAGTTAAATTTATTTTTTAAGCCTCTTTTAAAAGATGTGAAAGTAATTGCCTAATACAAATTTTTCTTACCACGTCATGACCTAATGGTTCTTTCTTGTCTCCATATATCTGTTAATTACCAAAAAGTTACTGATTTTAGAGTGATGTCATAAATACAATGGCCTATTATTTGTTTCCTCTAATTTCGCAGTGTGTTCCCTGGATCAGCAGCATCAGTGTCATCTGGGAACCGGTTAGGAATGTAAATTCTCAGGCCCCATGTTACTCCAGCTAAATCAGAAGCTCTGGGTGTAGGAGCCAACGCTGTTTTAACAAGCCCTCCATGTGATTCTGGTGCACACTAAAGTTGGAGAGCCACTGATCCAAGGCAATATTCTCAAGTTTTCGGAAGTTTTTGTTAAGTCAGGATGATTTTGGAAGAATGTAATTTAATAATAGGAAAGACTTCCTCATCTCTCCATGTAGTACCTGGATTAGTTGTAGTACCCAAAGCTTCCCAGATAACTTTAAAAATGTTTAGGATCAATTTTCCTTGGAAAATTTTGAAAATTTTAACTTCTAAAATTACTGAGACTGGAAAGTCATGTTTCTTAGAAACATTTTGATGTTTATTTCTCATTTAGCTGAGTACAGCTGAAAGGATGTATTTTTCCCAGGGGTTAGATGTACCTTCCCCACCAGATTTCTGGTTGCTATAAGCTATGATGTCATCATTCATTCTTCACTTGCAAAAACATGCAATATCATGAGAGAAACTAACTCCATTAGCGTTTTCTCCTAAGTATTACCCAGTTAAGACAGTGGAATGATTTTTTTTAATTTGCAAGAGAATCGTTGTTGGGTTAAGAAATAAGATTAAATATATCTGGGAAAAGTGAAGTTATTGCTAATATTTTATAGGCTGCTATGAAGCTTATAGATTGAAAGGCTAAAAAATGTGAGACATAAAATATATGTGGCTGCTGCTCTTTACTCAAACCAGGTGAGACAGTACCAGGAAATATCAGCTATCCAATGAGAACAAGGACCAAGGACCTCCTTTATCACTTTCCCTAACCAGGACTTCCCCAAGGGCGACCACAGAGGAAAATACGGGAAGGCATAGGCTTCAGGCAGCAGGCACATGGTGGCCAGTTAAGTGAGGCAGGTCAGAGACCGCTTGTTACTTGAACTTCACTAGGTCTTGGGACTGTTCTGGCAAGTTGCCCTGGTAGTTTTCAGCTCTCCTCAGTGTGGTCAGAGCTACTCCTCCCTATAATTATGAACTGAGGGCAGGAGGGGCCATGATTGCTAGAGGAAGGGGTAGTGAAAAGTTGAGATGCAGGAAGTGTGTTCTGCTGCTCCAGCCTTCCCATGATGTTTTCTTTCTGTGTTCTTTACGAGATTACTAACCCTAAGTGAATGAAATAAAAAGTATGATTCTGTTCAGTTTATCACATTATCATTTTACTTTTCTCATGAGTATATTGTCTCTTCAGAAATGTGCATGACATTTTCAAGCTTAATTTTTTAAAAGTATGTAAAATATAATGTATTATAATAATGTATAATTTGTATATACTTCATGTGATTTTCACTGATTTTGGGAACATGCTGATTTCTTCTCCCTAAAATAATTTCAGGAGCAGACATGATAAGCATACATAATGAAGAAGAAAATGCTTTTATACTGGATACTTTGCAAAAGCAATGGAAAGGCCCAGATGATATCCTATTAGGCATGTTTTTTGACACAGATGGTAAGTGATATTTATACTTAAATTGTTTCTTACATTTTTTTCTTAATGTTAGTAAAACTGATAACTTTTAGATTCTTCAGTTCTGTAGTTCGCTATTTCCTGTGGTTTCCAGGTATTGTATTTTCAGTATGTACCCATGTACCACAGCTTTCCCCTGAGCAGCTCAATGTGTGTCACATATGAAAGTTAAAGTTGATTCTTTCATCTGGATTAAAATATGGTTCTACGTGAGCCATGGCCGCTGAGCCTGCGCGTCCGGAGCCTGCGCTCCGCAATGGGAGAGGCCACAACAGTGAGAGGCCCGCGGGCCGCTAAAAAAAAAAAAAAAAAAAAATGGTTCTAGACTCAGTATTTCTATAGTATGGTAGGGTAATAAAAATTGGTACTAGTGTCAACAATAGGATAAAGATAGACAACTGTCAGGGTAATACTATGTAAATGTATTTATTGTCACTGTTGAAAATAGAAAGTACATAATCATTTTCAAAATGAAATGATATTACTAAGGTTACCATTAACATTTTTTTTTTTTTTTTTTTTTTTTTGCGGTCCGCGGGCCTCTCACTGTTGTGGCCTCTCCTGTTGCGGAGCACAGGCTCCGGACGCGCTCCGGACGCCCAGGCCCAGCTGCCATGGCTCACGGGCCCAGCCGCTCCACGGCACGCGGGATCCTCCCGGACCGGGGCACGAACCCGTGTCCCCCGCACCGGCAGGCGGACTCCCAACCACTGCGCCACCGGGGAAGCCCCCTACCATTAACATTTTAACTATTTTCTTGACTATTTCTTCATGAAAATTATATATATTTTTAAATCACAAATGGGATCTTCTTCAGAAGATCTTCTTCAGAACCTTTTGAACCAGGATATATTCCTCCTTCTAATTTAAATCCTACAATCAGAAGTTCAGACCAGACATATCTTAGTAACTTCCCACCTTTAAAACTAGACCCAGGAAATCCCCAGTGGTCCAGTGGTTAGGCCTCCATGCTTTCACTGCTGAGGGCCCGGGTTCGATCCCTGGTTAGGGAACTAAGATCCCACAAGCCATGAGGCGTGGCCAAAAAGTTTAAAAAAAATAAAGCTAGACTCTTTCTTTGACTTTCTTTTAACACATTTTACACTGTCATAATGTTAAAATTTTTCCTTAACTGACAGATGCCAGTTTCAAGTGGTTTGACAAGTCAAATATGACATTTGTTAAGTGGTCAGACCAAGAAGATGGCGAGGATCTAGTTGACACCTGTGCCTTTTTGCACACCAAGACAGGTGATTGGAAAAAAGGAAATTGT
The DNA here is from genome assembly GCF_000442215.2 of Lipotes vexillifer. NCBI lineage: Eukaryota > Metazoa > Chordata > Mammalia > Artiodactyla > Lipotidae > Lipotes > Lipotes vexillifer. The sequence continues at coordinate 821,082 of NW_006782084.1, forward strand.
GAAGTTTCTTCTGTGGAAGGAACCCTTTGTAAAGCAGCTAGTAAGTATAATTGAAGGCCTTTTTCCATTCTAAGAGAGGTGGGGAAAACAGGGCTGGTTTTAAAATAATTTTCTTTGTGATATGTGCCTCAATATAAAGAGGAAGTAAGACTTCAGAAGATATTGGGTTGGTTTTTGCTCCCAAGACTCTTGGAAGTCAAATATGTAATCCTATTACATTTCAGAGGTAGGGCCAGATCATGTGAACCAGGCATACTTTTATTCTATCTGCCTATTCTTAGAGCTTCTAAGAAGTCAAAAATTTCTTATGTTGTTCAAAGGAATTATAATAGCCTCTTGGTGATTTGATTAAACAGTGGAAGTGGTGAAAAATAATCATGGCTGATTCCAGACTTCTAACGTTATCGTACAAAGAATTTGATTCAGTACAAGGACATCTTTGATTAGGCCAAGAAAAACTGCATCACAGTTTATAATTTACTCTGGATTAAAGTATAAGTTTTCTTCTCACACATCACAGTGCTTTCTAATGAACAAAATTATCCTGTCCCCAAATATTTTCATATTATTGTTAAACATTAGACAGTTCTTTTATGTTTTAGAAAGAATTGTTTTATTTAAATTTCAAAATACGATTTTGGGTTGCTTGAAACAAGACAGAAACAGCCATTTCCCGCATTGCATCCTTAATATTCCCCCCTTCTACTCCAACTGCAAACCAAAACTATACATCTGCCTCCGATTATTTCCTTTCTTTACATCTGGAACTACATACAATTTTGTTTTTTTTTAAACTCGCCTCAGCAGGGTTTTTGACTAATCAGTCACACTTTTATGGTAGTAGCATTTGACTTCCAATATTTGTTGGATTTTAGAAAGTTGGTTCTTTTCATATACTATGCCTCAGGGCACCATTATATAAGCCAAATTTTTAATTAAACTGTAACTTCAAAACATCAGAAATAGTGAGCAAGTCTGTACTACCAAGGTAAGGTCACAATTGTATACTTTTACTGTTTCTACAGACTTTCCAACCCAAATCCTCTTATTTCCCTCACTTCATCACACTGTCTTTTTCTTGAGTTCCCTTATTCTTTTTCCACCAACTGAGCTAATGAGTTTTTAACTCTCTGCATCCTTTTTTAAAAAAACTGAGTTCAAAACAGATAATACAGACACATGACCAAGCAACAGAAATATGGGTAATACTGAGCTATTAAAGGGTTCGTTTTAAACTACTTTGAAAGTGTTTAGAAGCATTCTTAGAATAAGGCATACTTAAATTAATTATGATTTTCTTTTGTATTCTAGTCCCATATGAAAAGAAATATTTATCAGGTAAGTATGGTCTTTTGTTAAATTTTTCTCACAAGAAAGAATATATTAAGATTCTAGCATATTAAAGTAGTACTGAGGACCTCTTTAATTATATGACAGTGTAAAGTAGAACAACTTTTGTAAGAATACAGAAAGACTTGACATTTTAAATATATCTGCAAGTTATGTATGAAATGAACATTTTTTTAAAACACCAAATTCTATCTCCTCATTGCTCCATTATCTGTTTTTGTGGGAAATGACTTCATCTTTTGTTAAAAATTTTTTTTCTTATAGTTGTAATTACAGTTCATGAAGAATCTGTCTTAGGACTTACTAAATGTATTTTTGGGGAAAGAAACAGGTAATATATTTACGTGGTTCCAAAAGCAAAACTGTACAAGGCAAACACTGAAAAATCTGTCTCCTCCCACTGTGCCTCCTTCCATCCTATTCTACCTGAACCCTTATTGGGCACTAATTCAGTTTCTTCTTTAAATGTCTAGTGTTTCTTTTGCCAACATAAACAAATTAAGAGATATGACTTACTTTTTAATTCACTAGTCTAAATATCTCTCCATATCATTACCTATAGATAAATCTTCACTCTTTTTTACAACTGTACACTCATCCATTGTATGGATACATTCGATTATTTACCAACTCCAGACCCCGACTGGGTTGTTTCCAAACATTTGCTATTATTACAGTGCTGCAAGGAATGAATCACCTTGCACAAAAACATGTTTATCTTAGATTAGATTCCCTGAAATATAACTGCTGTATTGAACATGAATATATAACTTTGATCAATACTGATAGTTTCAGAGAAATTGTACCATTTTGCATCCCCAAAAATAATGTATGAATGCCTGTTATGAAAGTTTTGCAAATTGTGTAGCAGTTTTTAACCTCCATATTTTTGATGTGTCATTAACTGAGGATAAAATGCACAATCTTAAATGTATACCTTGATGGTTGCTTATGTATATACCACTCAAATCGATAGAACATTTCCATCACACCACAAAATTCCCGCATGCCCCTCCCAATAAATGCCCACACTACCAGCATCCACCCCACAGGCAACCACTATCGATTTCTATCATCATAGGTTAGTTGTTTGTTCTTGAACTTCACATAAATGTAACTTTTTCAGTCAGAATTTTTTTGATTCATCAGTGCTGCACATATATATTGTACTTTTTTTTTTATTGCTGCATACTACTTTATAAACACACCATAATCTGTCCATTCTCCTGTCTATGGATATTTGATCATTATTAGTCTGGCATGAATGTGATCGCACTATGAACATTCTCATACTTTTTTTTTTGGACCTTTGTTCTTATTTTCCTTGAGAGTGAAACAGCCATAGGGTAGCTAATGTTTAGCATTATTAGAAATAAATAATTTTTCAAAGTGGCTGAACCATGTTAAAATTCCTGCTGACAAGTTCCATTTGCTCTACGTCCATCCGATGATGGTCTTGTCAGATTTTAGCCATTCAGATGGGTATGTAGAGTGATCTTATTATTATTTTTTTTGTGGTACGCGGGCCTCTCACTATTGTGGCCTCTCCCGTTGCGGAGCACAGGCTCTGGACGCGCAGGCTCAGCGGCCATGGCTCACGGGCCCAGCCGCTCCGCGGCATGTGGGATCTTCCCGGACCGGGGCACGAACCCGTGTCCCCTGCATCGGCAGGCGGACTCTCAACCACGGCGCCACCAGGGAAGTCCGAGTGATCTTAATTTCCCTGATGAAAAATGATGTTGAGCACCTTCACACATTTATTAGCCATTTGGATATCTTCTTTTATAAAATGCCTATTCTTTTGCCCTTATTTTTTCCTTAATATCATGATTACTCAGTTTGGAGCTTGCTATGACAGAAGAGGAGGAAAGGAGTGTTTATGGGTTCACTGGGTTCATGTATATATAGGAGAGTTAAATCCTCACTCTTCTATAAGATGAATATAACATCTAAAAAAAAAGCAAAGCACCACCTCACACTCATTAAGTTGGCTATCTATCAAAAAGAAAAAAGAAAGGGAAGAAAGGGAGAAAGAAAGGGAGAGAGAGAAAGAGAAAAAAAGAGAAAGGGAGGGAGGGAGGAATGAAAGAAAAAGAAAACAGAGGGACTTCCCGGTGGTCCAATGGTTAAAACTCTGTGCTTCCACTGCAGGGGGCACGGGTTTGATCCCTGGTTGGGGAACTAAGATCCCACATGCTGCACGGTGCAGCCAAAACCAAACCAAACCAAACCAAACCAAACCAAAAAAAAAGAAAACAGAAAATAACGAGTGTTGACAAGAATGTGGAGACCGTGGAACCTCTGCACTACTGATGGGAATGCAAAATGGTGCATCTGCTGTGGAAACAGTACAGGAGCTTCCCCAAAAATTTAGCATAGAATTACCATATGATCCAGTATATACCCAAAAGATGTGAAAACAGGGACTTGAACAGAATTTAAACAACCATGTTTATAGCAGTATTATTCTCAGCAGCCAGAAAGGTGGAATCAAATCAAGTGTCCATCTACAGATGAATGGGTAAGTAAAACATGGTATATACATACTATGAATATTATTCAGCCTTAAAAAGGCAATTCTGACACATGCTACAACATGCATGAACCTGGAGGACACTAGGCTAAGTGAAATAAGCCAGTCACAAAAGGACAAATACTGTATGGCTCTAATTATTTGAGGTACCTGGAGTAGTCAGCCTCGGAGACAGAAGGTAGAATGGTGGTTGCCAGGGGCTGGGGAGGGGGGGCGGTGATGGGGACTTAATGTTTAGTAATAGTTTTCAGGTTTGCAAGATGAAAGTTCTATAGTTGAATGGTTGTGACACAGCACAACAATGTAAATGTACTTAATGCTACTGAACTGCACACTTTAAAATGGTTAAGATGGTAAATTTTGTTATGCATATTTTACAATTAAAAAAATTTTCATCAGAGAACAGTATAAGCATGCATGGAGGCAAATAACAGAAGTAACAAGAGTGGCTGCTTTGAGGAATGGTAATTAAGGATGAGTAGTAGGGCAGGAGGAACACAGTATTTTCATTACATACCCTGTAGAACTATGAATTTTAAGCTATGCACATGTATACTTTGGATAACATAAAATGATATATGCAAATAGAAATATACGGTGAAACCTTCAGTGTGGATAATTTCCATTTTAGGATCTTAAAGTAGACTGGAGACCTGCAAAGTTTATCTCAAATTTTGAAGTATGGCAATTATTCAAGCTAAGAAATATAAATCTTGATAGGAATAAATGTGTGTAACTATTTTTCTAACCAATGTGAGAAATTCTCAAAATAGTGAAATATTATGTGATGAAACTATATTTGTGCTCCCCAAAAAGCAATACTATCAACTTGTGTATCCTGATTTCCCATATTTTCTTTTGTCTTTTCCTTTTCAGATAACCACATTTTAATATCAGCTTTGGTGATTGCTAGCACAGTAATTTTGACAGTTTTGGGAGCAGTCGTTTGGTTCCTGTACAAAAGAAGTTTGGATTCTGGTTTCACCACAGTTTTTTCAGCTGCACCCCAATCACCTTATAATGATGACTGTGTTTTAGTCGTTGCAGAGGAAAACGAATATGATATTCAATTCGACTAAGGTTCTGGAAATCTCAGATTAAGACATCAAATACCTTGACAATGATTCCAATGCAAGATTTTAATATAAAACCTAACAATGAAAATCATGGTTTTTATGATGTATTACCTAATTCCAGTAACGTTCACTACTCTCATGTAATCACCGACTGTGACAAAAAATAATCTTTAGGATTATAAGAACAAAGTTTTTAAAAAAGGAATAATCTTAGATATAATTTAATGGTTTTAACCACCTCCCCAAATGCACCTTTCATTTGAATGAAGGAAAGCTTAAAGCTCAAGTATTAATAGTAAATCAGGTTTAAAAAAAACCCAAAAAACCCAGTCTACTTGTTTTACCTCCTCCATCTTACCTCCCAGAGTTGAACCACCTTGGTTTATAGTTGAATTTAAAAAAAAAAGAAAACTTTGGCTTATCACTATAATTTTAGCAATCACTAGGCCTTTAGTAATTTCTATGGTCTTGCTCCTTTATCAATAAGATATGGAGAACAAACCTGATCTTAATATAGATTCTCTACATTTAGATATCACTTATGCTGGTTACTCTGATAATTCCTCTAATATTTCCATCTTCATGATTTACATGTAGAAAATTTTACAGATTTTTAACACCCCATATGCCATGTAATTATACAGTTTCAGTACTTTTAGAACACTGTTTTGGACCACAAACAAACAGTATTTAGCACTGATCATAAATGGTCAGAATTTCAGTAAGATTTTGTGAAACAAAAAAAAATTACAGCCATACCAGGAAGGTGTGGAGGAGGCTGGCATTGCGGGTAACTCTTGGGTCATAGTGTCCTTCAAGGATTTTTCTACCTCCATATCTGTTCCTATATATCTATCTCATGCTCCCCAAGCCTTGATGAAGTTTATCATTCAATGACATGAAACCTGTGTAAGCAATAACTGCAGAGAAAAACTAACTATCATGTTCAAAGTTTTCAGTATGTGTATTTTAAGACAATGGTGAAATAATCATTTGGCGGGTAAAAAATGAAAATGGAAGAAAGCTGAAACAATGATTTCTTTAGCAACTTAAAAACACAGTATTAGAAAAGATAATATATGTACTTCACATAAAATTGTATTTACTTTATGTAGAAACTTGAAAGTGCGAGGAAAGTAATCTCTCTCCCTAATGCATATCCCATCTATCATCTTATGGGAATACTTTTCATATGGATAGAGACACTATCTCTCAAGGTTGACCAGTGGCAACGAAGTCCTAGCTTGCGCCATCTGTTTCCACTGGCCACCATGAATCAGAAACATCCCTTGTCACAATTAATGGCAGATTTCTTAATAAGACATGAATAACTGCAAAGTGAATAATGTGACTATGTGATACTAAAAAACAAATTTTATACTAGGTGTTATTACAAAACAATTATGCTCTGTAAAAGCTTTGAGATTTTGTGTATTGATTGAGATGTCTATTTTATTACTGATAGAGTATTAATAGTGCTGCTAATCGTGAACATTAGACTAGAATTCCTTACTGCTTTTGCTACTCAAATTCTACCACTCCTTTAAGAACTGAGGCCAGCCATCTGTTCCTTAAAGCTTTGCAACTATCAATCACAGATCTTTACAGTATCTAATACAGTAGCCACTAGCCACATGTGTCTATTTAAATAAAGTTCATTTCCTCAACTGCACTAGCCATATTTCAAATGCTCAGATCACATGCAGTTAGGAGCTACCACGATGGGCAATGCAAATTGTAGAACATTTCCATTATCATAGAAAGTTTCAGTGGACAATGCTGCTCTAGAGTCTCCCCTTCCACTTCTACATAACTAATTTTCTTCAGTTCATTTCAATAACTTCTACCTAATAATGACAGCTCTACCAAAATGGCTGTTTTAACTGATTTAATTTTCCATGTTTGATTTTATTTTCAAACAAGTCCTTAAAGACCCCAGTAATGCAGTGCTAAATCTTAATTCTCTTTATTTATCTGAACATCTATAGTAGGCCCTTGTATCTATTTGGTGGTCAACAGATAACTGAATCATTCAAGTCTGTATTTATTTTTAATATTAACAGTAACATTAGCATGCCTGTTTATATTCAGAATGTATAAACTGCTTTCTTCAAACATCTTGGTTCTACCCAATAATGACAATGTAATTCTTATGTGTGGCAACTATTACTACTATCATTACTTTTAGCTACCATTTACTTTTAACTACATTTTCTTAGGAATTTGCAATCTTAAATTCTTAGGAACTTGAGTAGTATATGGTCTCTATTTTGTTCAGAATTTAAAAGTGATACCAATGAAAGATTTTTCTTACTCCCTCTAATTCACATTTACAGGGCATATGAAGCTAATACAATATTGAAATACTAAGTGGTACAAAGGAACTACAAAAATACTATAAAGCCCAAGCCACTGTCTGTATCTGTCATTTAGCAGTTAATATAGCAAAACCATAAATAAATTGTATGTACACCAATGGCATGTTTTCTACCATTTACTTAAAATTTTTAAATAAAAAATTTTGTGGGTTAAGACACTACATTTTCATGCTGAGTTCTATTAAAAGCATAAATGTTTCAAAGTCAAAGGATCCCTAAAGACCTGTAGAATAGATATTGATACTGACATCCTTAAATTTTGCATATCTGCTTTAAGAAAGGCAACGCAAAGATAACAGGCAGAAGTTGAACAAATGTTCTAGAAACAACAGGCAGAAGCTGAACAAATGTTTTACAAACAAACAATTATATTTCATATAAAATGGGATTTAAAATAAGATTCTTGGCTGTAAGGTTTGAAGGCTTCTTTGAGCACCAGTTTAGAAGGAAACATTTCAAACTATAAAGTAAATCAATCAGTATGCACTTTATTTCAAGCCGAAGTTTTACATTAGGACCAACAATCTGACTGAATGTGGGCAAACTGTTGATTCACATGTGAGAAATTACATGGTTTCTATTTAGGTTCTGAAAAAGTAGCTGGACAAAAGACTGACTTTAACCTGAAACCCGCCTGAAGGCATTTTTAAGTGTATCTTAAGGGTGTTGACAGAGAAAATATACAGTGTTATGGACATATACACAACTCAGGACCACAGTATGGTGAACAGTTAATGTTCATCTCTTCTCTAAAGGTAGTGAAAAATATTAAGTCATCAAATAAATGCTTAGAATTACCAAGGAACAGTTAAAAACGACCAGGATCCAAACAGGTTATTTATATCATATTTATCTATCAAGAAGTGACAACACTAAAAAACACATTGAAAACCAGTGTTTTAAACTCTGAATGTGGGATTTAAAAATATTTAACTTGAGACTGTAATAATATTTTTAACCAAATAGCATCTGACTGGCGATTCTGATATAATTTACAGCTGTGATATTCCTAAAAGGAATATCTACATACTATGGCCTATCAAATATAATCTGCATTTTGCACATCAATACAAAAATTCATCCATTTGTACACTTTATTTTTATATATTTTAAAAATTAGACTTCATTGCTAAGTGAATTTAGAATTCAAATTAAATTTGGAAACCTAATATAATGAATGCTCTTCTTAACTTTCTCCCCATTCTTCTTTTTTTTTAAACACTGGAAGCAAATGATTATGAAAATGAGACCGCAACTTAAGGCATTTTAAAAAGAAAAATAATTAGGTGCCATTTGGCAATTTATTCTAAAAGCATATTTTGTCCCACTTTTTTCACTAACGAGACTAAAACACCAACCTTTTTTCATAAATATAACTACAGTAATCACAACACAAAAAAGGGCTGTCAGCATTGCTTAGATATTTAAAACAAGGGTAATAACACTTTCCCCACTCATCTAAAAGAAAAATACTTTTAATTACCAGTTTATAAACATCAGATTCACTGGCCATGTTAAAAGGCCCAGCAGAATTTTAATTCAGCAACACTTGAGAATGAACATATATATACATGCATAATATGTGTGTGTGTGTGTATATATATTTTTTCATTCTATATATATATAGACAGTAAATGTATTCAATAGGTATTTCCCCAGAAAATTAATTCATACTTAATTGCCAGTTTTAATAAACACTGTTCACAGATCATCCATTTGTCTCATGAAGTTAGGCAATATCAAATGTTCTGTTATGGTCTCCATCTTCTTCAGAATCATCCTCTGAAGCTGTTGAAAGAAAACAGGATGATCAAGAATGATTTTAAGGGGGATGAGAATGGAAGTGTAAGTATGAAGCCAGAACAGCAATGACTTGTACGATAAAAAACCCAATGTAGTATATGCCAGGGTTAGGGCGGTCTGACTGTGGGTGAGGCCCATCTACAACGCTCCCACTCCCACACTTTTTTCTTCTGTTTTTATTAAAATGAAAATGTTTAAAAATGTGGTTCAAGAACATCTAAAAAGTTTCTGAGATCAATTTGTGTTCATAGTAGCTAATGAGGAATACACTAGAGAAAGTAAACTTAAGGCAAGTGCTCTCACACACCTGAGTAGAATCTGGCTTATTACTGCTGCATGTTTGATGTATCCGATGAGAATGAAAAAAAATGTACATAGAATAATAGGTTATACGTGTTCTTGAAATTTACATCAGAGCTATGTCTATACAATGCCAAGAAAAAGCTCTATTTAGTTAGTCAAAAAAGCTTTATATAGACACAGCCTAAGTTAATATAATTGGATTTAGTAAAAACCTTTTGTTGAGATTATTCCTATGCCTCCACGTTGTCAGAAATTTATCACTCTTGCAACATGTCCGACCTCAATTTATTTTAGAGTCATTAGTGGCTCAAGAGTTTAATATAAAACTTCCACGAACGTCTTTAAGAAGGACACAGTAAAGTACAAGACTATGTAACTGTCTGCATGTGAAGGAAAACAGAAGTTCACTAAACATCCTACCAGCATTTCCTCTATTATCAAGGGCAGAAAGGTTAAATGTACACTGTTCCTGTATTTAATACTGGACAATTTAAGGGCAACCAGCAAATGGAATCAACAAGAAAAAATTATGCAACACGTATAGATCAAACTTCAATCTCCATATATTTACCTTACAGAAATTTACAATCCATTTTAAATAAATATCAAGCATATACTTAGCTCATGAAGAGTAAATCCTATGTTTAACTTTTATGCAGTATCATGGAGAAATGTTAAACTAAAAAATAAAATAGCTTTTCAGAGAATTTCTCATGTTTTTTACTGGATTAACTCTACAGAAGAAAATTCAGTCAGAACCAATTTTCAGAATGTATTAATACTCTAGTACTTAGGAGTTAACTTGTAGCACCCACATCTTTCACTCTTAGTTGAGTCTGGGTATATATTTCAACTTCACCTTTTCCCTCTCATTCACATGTTGCGAGTAGACCCTCCTATATGTTTAGAAAACTAAATTCTAAATGAGAATGTTAGTTGAAAAAAAACAAGCAATCTGGGAAAAATGTACACTGCAACAAATTACTCTCATCACATTTGACAAAGTATCAATTATAATTTACAAAAGACAGAGCTAATCTTTGTATTAGCTAACATGATGGATCTGAACTAAGAAGGTATGAAGGAAAAAAAGATTTACACTAATGAAGTCCCACTTTATTATACCATTTGATTCCTTTATATACCATTTCCACACATACTAAAATTGTGAAAATGCATTACCTAGTTGTACCTCTAATCCTTTTTAAAACTTTAAAAAAACGTTACTTCAAAGGATGCTAAGCTTTCTCTAGAGGTAAAAATATTATGCACACTACAGGTTAACAGTCCAAGTATTTTGAAGATGAGTATAGAAGATAATCAATTGGAGAATACATATATAAAAACACTTCAAAGAGTGTACTGGAATCTGATCATGGGATGCCAGTTGCTTTGGGTGAAAAAGCACAATAGGGTAATCTTGGATTCCCAGGAACTGTTCCAGAGCCACCAATATCTGTGCCCACCTGGTATGAAGCACCCTGGAGGTTGTAGGACTTTGAGAAGAGGGTAAGCTGTGCAGATGCCTGTAAAGATTTGGGCATTAAGTGCCTTCACATAGGAGCCCAGGCAGAAGTCCTAAAGCTGGAACGTGATCTTAAGAGATTGGAGCTGCTGGCGGAGCTGGCTGCCTATTAAAGGTCCATGAGGACCTGAACAAGGAGCAAAAAAAAAAAAAAAAACTATGGCTTCTGTTAGGGACTCAGAATTAGGACTCTTTCACCATTATATTCCTAGAACTATATATAAACCCAGGGAACACCTTTTATGATCTAACAAAGCTAAAGAACAAGTAAAATTTCACACTCAAAAAATCTAAAGAAGTGTGTTTTGATTAGTAGTTAAACGTCTTCTTTTAAAAAAGTGTTAACATTAAGTGTTAAAATTAAGGTGATTAAATATATATTTTTATTTTAAATAAAATACCAATGGTTAAAATAACACCCTTCCATACATTAAAATTAATTTAATTAAAAAAAAATAGGCTCTTAAAAAATTAGTGTCAGTTGCCCAACCCATCTTTCCCAAATCAATTATTCTGGTATTATTAAGCCTATAAATGAAGCTCTAATTTGGTAGAAAGAGTATATATATACTTAGGTTTTGCTCTGTGGGTTTAATTTGCAAAAGTAAATTCAACAAGTCTGGGGAGGGGAAATTCCACCTACTTTCGAGATCTTCCATATGTGCCTGAAGAGTTCTTGCAAGGTTAATAAACTAGAAACAATGCAGAAAGAAATACAGTAGTTTAAATGTAGCAAATGGATCTAAAGAGAGAATCAGTATAAGAGATTCATTTCTACTTAAAAGTCAAACATAATTTTAAGCCTTTAAATAGGGGGTCTTTCTCCCCCAACATCAAAACTTACAAGCTTAAGGACATGATTTTTTTAATGTCTTATATAATCATTATTACCTATGTAAAAATCATATATTAATCATGTAGAAATTGGGAGCAGATATAATATTCTATGAATACTGCTGTCTTCTTGCATTGATATAATACTTCCAAACACTATGGGGAAAAAAAATTAAACCTCTGCATTTTGGACCCAAGTGAATTTTAGTGGTCAATTAAAATAATAAATCAGTATTTTCCTGCCTAGAAGTATTACATTTGACTCTGTACTTTTAAAAAAATCATAAAAGTGACTTCCACTTTATTATTAACTTGTGTATACCTTTTACAAAGGCATGAATTCAACACATCTTATTATATACTTTATATGGTTCGTTCACTCTGAAGAGATAAGTTGCCTGTTTAGAAATCAAGAGCTCTTTGCTCAAATTCTGAAAGCTCTTGATAGTTCGTTCTCTTTTCTCTGAATGATAATAAATCTGTCAACTGGCTCACAGGAATAATGTTTACATGATTAGAGAAAAATGTTCTACCCATATACACTGAATTGGCTATTTGATAATTTTCAAAATATAATGGAAACATTATACCTCACCATAAACTCTACTAAATTTTCATCACCAAGAGAACATCTATATAAAAAATAGTTTGAAGGATATGTTTATGAACACATTTCAAGATATTAGGTGTTCAGAATGCTACTGTAATGAGATATATAGACTCTAGTCCCCGCTACATAAAATGGGCAAGGCAGTAGAGTATAAATTTCCAAAACAGTACCATTTAATTAAAAATACCTAACAAACAGCTACCTTAAGTGTTAAATTAAGGCAACAGTGTATAGACTAAATACCAAATAGTCCAGATCTTAAGTAGTTTGAAATATGGAGGCTTAAAAACTACTACACTGGTAATCTTTTACAAGATAGTAACAAATAAATTGATGTTAATTTCCCATACTCTTACAGTTTTTGGAGTTCAATTTCAGGTTTCTAAGTTAAAATACTGAGTCTTGTTTTTGTTTTTTAATTAAAAAGAGCATTTTCCTTAGTACTTCCAATTCTGTCCCTGTTTTTAACTGAAATATATTCCAATCACCTTCAAGAGCTAGAAAATTACTTCTTTTTCTAAAACAGCTTTATGAGAAAATAAGGTTGCTTAATAAAGAGGTAAGGCAGACAGCAATTTCTATTAAATCTACAGTACCTTTAATTTTAAGAAAGATTTTAATGTAAGAACTCCCCAAAGGAAATAGACTGTGAACATATAAAACAATCTGCTTTCCAAAGCAAACACTTGTTGCATCACATCCTCCCTTTTCCCCTGCTCCAAGGTTACTTACTCGGACACGTGTGCTTGGTTCATTCGTATTTCCCATCATATCAGAAAAGCTTTGTTCGCACAAGTGCAATAACACAACTAGGTAGAGACCAGAGCTGATAAACTCATACTCAGCCTTCAAAAGGGAAGCAAACGAGAAAAAGAAGAATATGGAGAATGAAAAATTAATAGACAAGAGATTGACATCCAAAGTATACTGAGAAACTAGAGGAAATGTATTCATATCCAGTCTTAGTAAGAGATACAGCATCATCTATTAAACCAAGAAATAAAAAGTCACCCTCCATAATTTCATAATTTTACTAATGCTGTAAGGTGTACAAATAGGTGTGTGAATATCCTCTTTATTTTCATACAGTCTTCTTTTATGTAATTTATATAAAAGTGGGACTTTTAACTCATTTGATGGTAGAATGAATGCTCTGGTTCTATCAAGTTATAATGCGCCTAACAGATTTTATTAATACAAATGGCTATAAATGTTTACTTAAAATTATCATTTAATCTATAGCTAAATCAAAAAATTATACAATTAAAGCCTAGTCAAATGGGTCAAGTGTTTATTACATAATATAATTAAGGCAACAGCAAATATAAAAATGAACTAATAAAGGTAATAGAGTAACTGTTCTTCGTATCATTCACATAGAAATTTATAGTGAGTAAAAACTGTCCTTTGGTTCAAAATTGTTGTTCTGAAGCTAAGAATACAAGTCATGAATATAGTGTTATTAAAAACCTAATCTGTCCTGTAATTTTTATACAGTGAACTACCTGTAAGTTGTATCATTTTTGGCAATTAACTCATCTGAAGTTAAGAACTATACGTTCTTAGTAACAACTTCAGCAAGTAACTGGTTATCAGATTCCACAGAGCATTCAAGAAATCTGAAATTGACTTATTAAAACTTTCTTTAAATCTTCACTTACTTTTCTTATTTTTAACTTAAAAGGAAATAAATTTATGTCCTCAAAATTTTAAAAAAATATTTTAATGCTTATCACCTTGAAAAACTTGAAGCTACTGGACAATGAGGAAATAAACTGCATTAACCTAATCATTTCAAATGAGAGTAGTTCTTGGGCCCCCAGAATCCAAGATTCACACAGAACGAAGAAGTTAAAGCCAGGAAGCTTAATCAAGACTGTCATTGCTTTTACAATGACTCCACCTAATATTTCCTCACACTTAAATTATTTAAGATTGTGGGTCATTAGATCCTTGGAGAACAATGAAAACATTCCTGGTTGAATCGAAATGCCAAAGAACCACCTTTAAGAGACATGATGGAGCACCTAGAGAAGGAAGAATGGCAGAAGAAAACCATCCTTTGAAACCTACTCTCATTTTGAGAAGATGAAAAAAAATTTTTTTCTTTCCATCATTCTATTTTTACATACTCTATCCCCCATTCTTTAAAATATCAATGCTCAGCTATCTAGAGAGACTCCTTAGGGATTTAAGACAATTCCTTGCTGAAAACACTATTCTCTTTGGACAAGTGGCACATTAAAGAATAAAGTAATAATTAGTATGAATAGCATCCATGCTACATCAATTGCCTTAATGGTTCATTAATTAAATCAGTGATTCTTAACCTGGATCTAAGTAATCAGCTTCAAAGGATCTGGGAATCCCTTAAATCATATACAAATATTGTGTCTTTGTATATTTTGTTAGGTGTGGATTTTTTTTTTTTTTTGCGGTATGCGGGCCTCTCACTGTTGTGCCCTCTCCCGCTGCGGAGCACAGGCCCCGGACGCGCAGGCCCAGCGGCCATGGCCCACGCGCCCAGCCGCTCCGAGGCATGTGGGATCCTCCTGGACCAGGGCACGAACCCGCGTTCCCTGCACCGGCAGGCAGACCCTCAACCACTGCGCCACCAGGGAAGCCCAGGAGTGTGACTTTAATCAGATTTTCAAAGGGTATTCATTATTCCCACATTTTAAAAGTAAAGGGTATCCATAAAAGATCATGTTGCTTGATTCCATTTATATGAAATATCCATAATGGATAAATCCAGAGAGACAGAAGGCAGTTGGAGGCTGCCGAAGGAAGCAGGGGACAGGGAGCAACTGGTTAACGGGTACAGGATTCTCTTTAGGAGAGATGAAAGTGTCTTGGAAGTAGATGGCGGTGGTGGTTGCACAACATAGCAAATATACCAAATTGTTCACTTTAAAATGATTTTTATGTTTATGTGAACTTTACCTCTATCAAAAAAAGGGGGGTGTCCACTACTCCTTAAAGTGTTTTTCAAGCATTCATGCATTCTCCCACCATCATATCTCTTTTTATAACAATTACTCTAAGCACACTTGGAGAGTACGGCTCTTGAGTCATCCTTGTAATTTCCTTTAACATCTTTTTCCCCCAGAATTTTCCTTTAGGAGGAAGAAAAGGGGGGAAATATTGAACTCTTCATTCTACCTATCTAAGCATCTCAAAATTTTTTTTAAATTTAAAGCTTCAAGAAACAAAAATTAGTGACCAAATCATTATTAGAAGGAAAACAGTTATCAATAATACCCCAAAATCTGAGAAATGAGAATATTTGAAAAAAAAGTTAATAAGATCAGATTATTCATTATATGAATAGACTATAATGACACAAATACTAAAAGGAAGAGGTTTATAAACAATGTGAACTTGGAATAAAAGACTTCATAAATAAGTTGTTCAACATAAAGTTGGAGGTAGGAATGAGAAGAGTGGAGGGAACCAGGATAGTAGAAGAACATGGGGGCAGATAGGCACATAAAAAGCTATTCCTAACATAAAAAAAAAGGAATGGAGGAACGGAGGGAGGGATGGAGGGAGGAAGGAAGGAAGAAAGGATGAAGATCCAGGGCTTGGTGTTTCAATCATGTTCTAGGACTAAGAGGTATTCACAACTGAGACAGCTCTTAGCATGCCTATTTGGGGACCACTTGGTAAGCCTTTATTTTCACTTTTATTTAGGAACCATATAATAAATTTTACCTTAATAATTTAAAACTTATGACTTGCTTTTTTGCCTTTCACTTTCACAAAGTTATAGGAAAGTAAAGAAAAATTATAAAATCATACCTAATGCAGTAAAAGAAAATTGTTGTTATTATTATTTTAATGAAGGTTTTCTGACCATGATTTAATCTTTTCTTCAAGAGTTGTCCTTTAAGCACAGAATAGACACTTACCAAGGTAAATTAGGCAAAATATACTAACTTGTTCATTTGCATGAGCTCTATGTAGTTCATGAATATCAAAATCCTCCAGGTTAAGCTGCAACTTCTCTTTACAGAGTTCACAGGTGGTTACAGCCTCTAGCGAAGAACCTGGTAAAAAATTACAAGTAAAGCTTAATTTTGCAGGGTCTCCACATAACATTTTTCCTTGTAGGTTTAAGCTTAGAATACAGAAAACTGAAAGGAAGGCAGGGAGGAAGAGACAGCAGGGAGACTGTGCTACGACCATAAGCCAGTAATGTCTCCTAAAATATCAATCAGTAACACCTGATGTGCATGTCAAGTCCTACTCTGTGGTACCTAAGCCTCCACCCATTATTTGTGGTTCCCCCCCCACACCAGATGCTCATACATTTTGTTATGGGAAGCTGACAATGGAATGTTATCTGTACTTCCTACTTCCTCCTTAAGTACTCTGGCAAGATGCCAAGAAAACATGGTATCTAAAACAACTAGTTACATATACTCAGGCTAGTATCTTTAATGTGACAACATATACTAAGACCTTCTGTGGTCTAAGAAATGTGTCTTCCCTGCAGGATAGAAGGCAAAAAAAGGGATCTACCTTTGTTTAGATAAAAACAGCTCCCCTCCGCCATGAAAAGAATGAAGTCCTTATACATGCTACAACTAAGTAAAATAAGGCACAAATAAGATACAAAAAGGACAAATGTTGTATGATTCCACTTGTAAGGAATATGTAGAATAAACAAATTCACAGAGAAAGTAGATCAGAAGTTAGCAGGGGCTGGGGAGGAGGGGAAGAAGGGTGTTAGTGCTTAATGGATATAATGTTTCTGTTTAGGATGACTTAAAAGTTTTGTAAATAAATAGTGGTGATGGTCACAAAACATTCGGAATCTACTTAATGTCACTGAATTATATACTTAATAATGGTTAAAAGGGCAAATTTCATGCTATATCAATTTATATTTTACCACAATTAAATAAAATTCCGTCTGTCCTATAGGCACTCAACATTTGGTTACTCCTAAGCTTCTGGCTCCAATTAAGTAGGTCTTGTCTAATTAAATAAATAGCCATTATCCCCCTTGTCTTTATTTTTAGACAGGGTTTTAAAATGAAAAAATGTACTAAAAATTAGAGCAAGTCATGTGCATAAACAAGATAAAGATTTAGATTCGGGCTTCCCTGGTGGCGCAGTGCTTGAGAGTCCGCCTGCCGATGCAGGAGACGCGGGTTCGTGCCCCGTTTCGGGAAGATCCCACATGCCGCGGAGCGGCTGGGCCCGTGAGCCATGGCCGCTGAGCCTGCGCGTCGGAGCCTGTGCTCCGCAAATGGGAGAGGCCACAACAGTGAGAGGCCCGCATAACGCAAGAAAAAAAAAAAAAAATGTAAAAAAAGATTTAGATTCAATTTAACTAACATTTACTGAGTGTTTGTTATGTGCCAAAATAGATTAGAAGTTCTGGAGATTCAAGGGTAAGTCCATAGTATTATGACCTGATGGAGAATATAAAGAACGTGAAACTTTAGAAGGCTTTCTCTTATCAGACATTTATTCTCTGATTCAGAAGCAGGAAAAATGTGATGGTCATAAAATATGGACACTGGATATCATTAAAACAAAGTCTTTCACATCTTAGGGTTTCATTTTTCTCTTCCACGGAACAAGTGACCTACAGAAGTTGTTCCAAAAGGCCATACGCAGATGGGAGTAACCCATTTATCCCTACAATCTTTAATCCAGGACTCTGTCCTTTACACCCCACCTCATTCAGTAGGCCCTGACTGCATTTACCTAAACTTGTACTAGACGTATTCTATTCATCTTTGAACATCCTGCAGAGTTTTAACAGTCCATATATAGTAGCTGCCTAATAAATGCTGAAATGAATCTCTACCAGAGAATCACCTACCAGATGGGGTCTTTATGAAAATACGAGAAAGCCTTGTGGAAACTTAAAAGGAAGGTTCAGTTCCTGAGATCTTAACATTCATTTGACCATGAATACTTATTATTACCTTTAAAACCTATTTAATTGAGTACTTACTATAAGTCCAATACTGTGAGAAACTATTCATAAACATCATCTCATTTGACCTTAACAACAAGCTATTACTCAATTTTATTCATGAGGGAACTGAGGCTCAACCCCAGACCTACTTAAAAATGTTTAGGAATGGATCTGAGGCATCTATGTTTTTAAAAACTCCAATGGTTAATATTTTGATCAGCAACCAGGGTTCAGAACCAATGTTAAAAGAGACTTACTCAAAATCCTATAGTTAAGTGTTGGAGTCAATATTCCAACCTAAGCATGTCTAACTCCAAAAATTCAATGTTCTTAGACAATATATTGTGTTATCTGTTTTCCTGCCTACATAATACTAACAATCCAATTGCAAGTATAACAGAAGGTGAGTCAAGTTGTTTTTCATTTTGGTAATACCTAACATTTCTGGACCCTTGCTAAGTGTCAAGAACCATGCTGAGCGCTCACTTTATCTTAATAACACCCCAGGGTGATGACTAATAAAGCCTATGAGGCTGTCATAACACTATACAGCCAAGAAGAGGCTGCTACAGGTAAGACAGCCCTATCCCACAGGTTTGGGATCAGGTTAGGTTACAAGAAAAGATAACCCCCTACCCCAAGGAGGCCTTTGCTAACCTTGCTGCAGGAAAAAAGTTTCCCACTAGCCTCGTAATCTCCAGTTTGAATAGGTTACTCAAACTCCAACAGATTATTAAAATTAGTACCATCATACCTCACAACCTGTTTGCCTATGCTACCCAGCTATCATCATCAGACTGTCCTTTTCACACAATTATGTACATTTTTTACTCTGATCTAATGTCCCACCCTACTAGTCACATTCTTACCCTACGAGTAACATTTCACTAGGTCCTCTGGTACTTATAGTCTAACATTAAATTCCTCTTAACCAATCTCCTTTATGAATTATCTCTTCAACTTCAAGGCTGAACCACAGTGCCTCACAAACTGATACATACTCTTCTGCAGCCATTTTTTCCCCCATAATGCTTTGTACCTCAGGGCCAAGAAATAGGGATAGATGCCCCCTCCCCACACCTATTGCTGTTTTGAAACTCTAAGTTCCTCCTCATTCATTAATGACTTTAGCACGTCTCTTCTTTACCCAACTTATTTCTTGGCTATTTCAACATGCACATTAAGACCACATTTGATTCTGACTTCCTCAACATCCTTGCTTCCAATATTACCCTTCCCCACCTAAGCCACCTACTTTATGGTCATACCCTTGACCCTGTCATTGCAGTGTACTTGCACTACTCCTAAAATCCGTATTTTAAGCATCCTCTCCTGTGCACCTACAACTTTTCATCATTTTAGCTCACCTACTCTGGCAATTCTCTTCAATGTCACTGAGATTCAAAGACACTGACCCTACCACTTCTCACCATCCACTTCCCAATGTCCTTACTCCCTTTCTTATTTTGTCTAATTTCTAGGCTTACCACAACTACAGCCTTATAAACACCCTTAACTCCCTTCATCATACTTGACTGGCAAAGGTCCCAACCCCATCGAACTCAAATCCTTATCTGTATCCAAGTATCTGAAAACTGCTTCTAAAAAAAATATACATGTAACCCAATCCCACTTTTTTTTTCCTATCCCACTTTTAAATCATATTCATGGCCACAGATTTTCATGGACATTAGTACTACCTGAAAACCCTGAAAGCATTTTAGAATGTTATTTTCCCCACACATGAAAATCTCTTAACCCATCCCCTCATCAGCTAAAGACCTTACTAAGAAAACGGAAGCAATTATATAGGAATTCAAGCACCTTCTCACCAAAGCAACAAACTGATCAATAATCCATATCTACACTAGCTTTCTAGAGAAGAAGTATCCTTTTTCCTATTAAAGGCTAACTACTCAACTTGTGCTCTGGATCCCATCTTTCCCTTCCCTTTTTTTTTTTTTTTTTTTTTTTTGCGGTATGCAGGCCTCTCACTGCTGTGGCCTCTCCCACTGTGGAGCACAGGCTCTGGACGTGCAGGCTCAGCGGCCTTGGCTCACGGGCCCAGCCGCTCTGCGGCATGTGGGATCTTCCCGGACCAGGGCACGAACCCATGTCCCCTGCATCGGCAGGCGGACTCTCAACCACTGTGCCACCAGGGAAGCCCTCCCTTCCCTTTTCATAATTTTTTTTCTCTCCACTGTATCTCTTGTTAAAATAAAAAATGCCCTCAAATTTCTACCTCGAAACAAAAACAAAACAAAAACATGTACCATGACCCCATATAACTCTCCAATTCCTACCCTTTATCTCCAATCTCCTTGACAGTAAAGCTTATTGTAAGAGGGTGTCTATGCTGCTGCTTCCCCAGTATTATTCAGCTCAATTTAATCATAAAGACACCTCCCCACCACCGCCCCAGCACTGAAGTCACCAAGGTCATCCATGCTACCAAATCCAGCTGTCATTTCTTAGTTCTTATCTCTTTGTTCTTATTTCTTTGCAGTACCTGACAGGGTTGGTTACACCCTCTTAAAACATTTTCTTCTTTTGGCTTGCACAACACTACATTTTCTCAGTTTTTTTTCATACCAGACTGAGGCTGCTCCTCAAATCTCCTTCTCTGTTCCCACTAAGCGTCTGGATGCCTCAGGGCTCTGCCCTGGGCTCATTTCTTTAATATCTGCTCTTGCTCAAGTGACCTTACTTAATCTCAAATCTTAAAATATTATGTGCTCATGATTCCTAAAACTTATTTTCTGCACTAAAACCCCTGAAACTTCACGCCTGTCTTGCTAACTGCCCATAACCATTTCCATATGGTTATTTAATAAACAGTTCAAACACAATACTTCTAAAACAGAACTCTCAGTTTCCTCTCCCAAATTTATTCTATTCTCAGTCTTCTTTATTTTCAGTAAATGGCCCCACCATTTATTTAGTTGCTCAAGGCAAAAATATGAGCTTCTCTAAGTGTTCTTTCTCCTTCACTCCACCACATCCAATCCACTGGCGAGTCTTATAGAATCTACCTCCAAAACATACCAGAATCCATCATCCATTTCTACCACCACCATCACCACCTCTTGTAAAGACAGACTCCTGGTTGGTCAACACAATAGATTCCCGGTTGACCACCCTGCTTCTACTCTTGTCCCACTAAACTCCACTCTTCACAGAGCAGCCAAAACTCCCCTGACCTTCAGTGGCTTCCCACGACACTTACCTAAAAATCTAAGCTTCTGACATTAACTTTCAAAGTCCTAAATGAGCTAGCCTCTGCTAATCTCTCTTACCTCAACTTATCACCCCTCTCCTTTCCCACTAATTATACTCCAGCCACACTGGGCCTTCATTCAATTCCTCAAACACACCTAAGTCATTCCCACCTTAAAGTCTCTGTACTAGTTGTTCTGTGTGCTGGAATGCTTTCCCTTTCATTCTAGAATAGCTAGCTCCTCTTCGTTCAAGTATAAATGTCCTCACCTCAACAAGGCATTCCTTTAACACGTAATCCCACCAGGAGAGCAAATGCCTTGTCTGTCTTGTTCTCTATATCCCACATCTAGAACAATGCCTGGCTCCATAACAGGCACTTAATAAACAATGACTCCCTACAGTAATCTTATTGCTGCATAACAACATTAGAGACAATAAATCTTTTACAAGGACACATAGTTGGTAAACAGTAAGAGTATTTCTTTGATTCAAAAAGATATTGCATGATGTACGGGTTACCAACAATAACAAATTACAGTTGCGTTATACATGTATGGGAGTAGATTGTTCAGTAAATGAAATATAAGAAACACTATTACATGTTAAATTTATGAAGCAAGACTAATGCTCTTCAATGCTTTTGCTTCAAAAAATGATTGATGCTTTTGATAAGAGTATAAATTTGACAATCAATAAATTATAACCATATTTGTTAATTAAAATGCATACATACGTGCATCTCTTGGAAAAACTGTTAAAACAAAATACACAAAAGGGTAAATCTTACCAGAGTTAATTTTGGCCTGTAACCATTTTTTCATACACTCTTGGTGGACATACTGCAAACTTCCTGTGCACTTGCATGGCTCTATCAGCAAGTTAGAGGATGATGCAGCTGCCATCTGACAAATTCTACATAAATCACCTTCTTCTTCTTCAGAGTCCTCTAAAAGGAGGCTGGAAAAGAAGGTACATTTCCTAAACAGAGCTATCAAAACCATCCTGGTTGGTCATTTCCAATCATACATAATCCCAAACAATATCATGGTCTCTCTGGGTAGAAAAAAGGCAAACAACAATAAAAGTAAACAGGAACTTCTAAGAAAAACTGTATCAATAAGAATGAAAATTATAATAAATGTTTTAAAGGTAAATGAGGTAGGCTATCCTATTACTTATCTTCAAACGGTTTAAGTAATTTTATCTTTGGTACCAGTTAATTTTTTTTTATTTTATTTATTTTTTTATACATCAGGTTCTTATTAATCTATTTTATAAATATTAGTATATATATGTCAATCCCAGTTTCCCAATTCATCCCACCACCACCACACCCCACCCCTGCTACCACAGTTTAAATTCCATATTTTTCACAATCAATTTGTAAGTTTCACTAAGATTTTAATTTCTGCAGTACCATAGACTACTTCAATTCCAGCAGTATAAAGATAATGTACTTATATACCCATCACTTTTGTCCCTGCAAAACTTTTTTTTTTTTAATATTTATTTGGCTGCATTGGGTCTTAGTTGCGGCACAAGGGATCTTCACTGAAGCATGCAGGATCTTTTAGTTATGACGTGCGGGCTCTTAGTTGCAGCACGCAGGATCTTTTAGTTGTGGCATGTGGACTATTAGTTGCAGTATGCAAGATCTTTCTGTTGTGGCATGCGGGCTCTTAGTTGCAGCACACGGGATCTTTTAGTTGTGGCATGTGGGATCTAGTTCCCCAACCGGGATCGAACCTGGACCCCCTGCATAGGGAGCACAGAGTCTTAACTACTGGACCACCAGGGAAGTCCCTGTCCCCCCAAAATTTTTAAGACAAGTTTGATGAATTAAACAAATATTGACTTGTGATTTTTCAATTTACATGTTAGCAGAACCACATATGTTTAAACTGATAAGCTTTTTATATTAAATCATAATAAAAAAAAAGAAGAGATTAAAAAATTTTTCATTTTCCCCACCCCAGCGATGTTATTAAATCATCCTGATTTCTACAAGGGTAGGCTTGTAAAGTGTGGAGCAGTTTCCATTAACCTATGTCCTCTATTTCACAGGCCAACATGTACTGTTTAATTTAAATGCAGAATGATCACTGTAAGACAAGTAGTTTTTTAAATTAAAATCCCTATTGCCTTAGTCCACTGCTGACATGAAAAAGGTACTCAGTAAATTGATGATACAGAATGCTAAACTGTTACTGAAATATAACCTGGATTATATGGGTTCCAAATGAATTTAGCAAAAGATGTGAGGAAAGAAGAACAGGCGTACTTTTAGGTGACTTTCATGCCTAGGATTAACCAGAGATACAACCTCAAGCATTAACGTTTATGTTTTACCTTTAGATATAACTTTCTTTGGTTGATAGTTTTTACTTTGGGACTCAATTTTTTACACTTTTATTCATTTAATTGTAAAGTATCTTATAATCCTCATTTTTAAGCAAAATATGTAATAAAGGAACACAGACACATATAAACTCTGTCAAAATAACCAACAAATGCTGCTTTTTAAACTACCTTACCAGACAGGGTGGTGATGGCTTACTTAGTTTCTTTTTGGAAATCACTAAATTAATTTTTTGCCCTACTTACACTACTGCACTCAAATTAATCTAACTTTGAGCACAAGAAATATAATAGTTACTACATTACTCAGTAGACAGCTTGCAATTAGAGGGAGCTCCTGTAATAACATTAAAGCTAACACTACCAGGGCAGAGTAAATCTTTCTACAAGGAAGGAAAAAGAGCAAATTTTAAAAGAGGAGAACAGTCACATGGTGACAATTTGTCCTATATAAGGAAAAGTGGGAAGATGTTAGTCAATGTTCAATAGCTCAGAAAGCATGCGAAGCTCCCTTTATTCCCCAGAGCAAGATTTGAATGTATTTCCTCTTAAAGACCAAAAGACCCTAAAATGATAGTAACAACTATGCTCCCCCAAAATTCCATTACATGGGGCCTTTATGAACAAGAAAAAACAAAAACACCCAACAACCTTAGCTTTACATAAGTCTTTTCTTCTTACAAGTATATTTTACATGTACTATCTTATCCCATTTTATCATAAAACTAATTTTAATAGATGGAAAAAGTAAGTAACTACACTTAACATGACAAAATAATTAAGTTGGAGTGAAAAATCTCAGATCTATTCATCTTTTTTTTTTTTTTTTTTTTTTGGCATAAAATTGAATGGAGGTGCCTCCTTTGATTTAAATTGTTATTTTATAGCTCTTAGCCCATTACTACCAAAGATGACATTTGCAGATTCTCCCTCCCTCTTCTGATATTATAAGAAGTTTAATCTTACCTTTTTTAAACCTGAACCAAATACTGAATGATGCAATTTTCATGATCCTTTAGGATGAAATATATACACAGAGATTTTGATTCCTTGAAGTTTTAAAGACAGAAATTTTCTTTTTGAGAGGTAGGGTAAACAGGACCCTCAACCACTGAGCCACCAGGGAAGCCCTTTCCCAAAGATTTTGAAGCAACTAAACTCTACAAAAGATTTCACATGAATAAAAAAATTCTAAGCCCTGAATTTAAACTGATATCTCTGTCACATAGTCACAAAATATAAAGAATATTCAGTATACATTTGGACTTCAAAAACAAAATTTTAAAATTTGTGGCAACGATTTTACCTTATTCCAAAAAAGATGTGAAGTGAGAAATACAAATAAATGATCTTATTTTTTTGTTATTTATTTATTTTGCTGCACTGGGTCTTAGTTGTGGCACGTGGGATCTTTAGCTGCGGCATACAAACTCTTAGCTGTGGCATGTGGGATCTAGTTCCCTGACCAGGGATCAAACCCAGGCCCCCTGCATTGGGAGCGCAGAGTCTTGGCCACTGGACCAACAGGCAAGTCCTAATAACTGATATTATTAAAGGCTGAAACATTGTCTTGATAATCCACAAAGACTTGGGCAGCTTTACCAATCCCATTTAGCACTAGTCTACCTAGAAACAGGGTAAGAGATTAAGATTTTGTATATGTAAAATTTGTATATTTGTATATTAAGATTTTGTATATTTTATATATACATATATCTACATGTATCTGTAGCCAAAGCTGGTTAAAAATAACCTTTAGATTATTTCCCAATGCAATCTACACCCCCAGTGCCCACCACCAGTATTAATTCTCATCCATTTTACCTCTGAGCAAGACGCTAACATCTTACTGGATGTACATTTTAAGGCAAGAAATTTCAGACATCACTTTTTTTTTTGGCGGGGGGGTATGCAGGCCTCTCACTGCCGTGGCCTCTCCCATTGCGGAGCACAGGCTCCAGACGTGCAGGCTCAACGGCCATGGCTCACGGGCCCAGCTGCTCCGCGGCACGTGGGATCTTCCTGGACTGGGGCACGAACCCATATCCCCTGCATCAGCAGGCGGACTCTCAACCACTGCGCCACCAGGGAAGCCTCAGACATCACTCTTATGAGAAACCATTTTATAAACACACAGTTCTTTCTCTCATCTGTTCTTCACAGGCTTAAGACAGGTATTCAAACTTACCTCTCTTTTATTTTTTGCAGTCTTTCTGGGTCTCTTGAGGGTACACTTTTAGTTTTATCATTTCTTCCATCAGATGAACTCCAACCTGAAGGAATAATATCTACAGTGATCATGACATTGTCGGTCAAATTACTTCCAAGTGTTGGGGGCACTGCAAATCGGAATAAGGAACCAGGAAGGATCCCTGTTATTCCTGTACTTCGTCCACTGTGAGCCGAATCCGATGTGGAGCCACTCATAGCAGCACTGCTTGGTGCTGCAGATGCTTGTGGTCTGCTGGCAGTAGCCCCAAGGGGATCACTCTGTGCTTCAAGGTGAACCACTTCATTTGATTCTCTTCTAAAAATATGATGAGATCTAGATGGTATATCAGAGGTAGATATCCTTGAAGATTCATCTCGTCCCTCTCGCCTCCTTCTAGAGAACAAAGGTGTGCATCTATTTCTAAGTGAGGAAGATAACCATGGTCCTGTATTTCTACCTTCAGATTCTTGGTTAAAATTTTGGGAATCTGGCTCAGAGCTATGATTTTGGCTAAGAGATGACAAACCCCATCTTCGCCGAAGAAATCGAAATCCCTGAGAAGCTTCGGATGCCCTATTATCAGGACCATCAGAAGCCGATGCTGCATTCCGAGACTGTGAAGCTGTCAAGATTCTTGGAGAAATGTAAGAATT
The DNA here is from genome assembly GCF_000442215.2 of Lipotes vexillifer. Classification (NCBI taxonomy): domain Eukaryota; kingdom Metazoa; phylum Chordata; class Mammalia; order Artiodactyla; family Lipotidae; genus Lipotes; species Lipotes vexillifer. Next base: position 847,874 of record NW_006782084.1, read on the forward strand.
CTCAGAACTCAATGATCTTGTATTCAAGGAATCCTGACTAGACCTTCGTGAAAAAAAAGTAGATGACATACTAGAAGCTATACGTGACAGCAATCTCCTTGTTGTACGTCTACCTTCATTGTCAGAAGATTCTTGAAATGATCTTTGAGATGAGCCAACCCTATTTGAACTGCCTATAGTTGAGGTTTCACCTCTATTTGAAATATAAGAAAATCCAGGCTGTATACTGCTTTGGGGAGATTCTAATTCTCTTGGAGAAAAATTTGATCTTAAAGAATTTCTACCAGAGTCCCTAGAACATGGTATGGTCTGATGTTCAGAAGGCATTTGGTGATTCGTAGATGATGTGTTCAATTGTAAAGTGCTCAATGAGTTCTCTTTTGGTCTTGCTCCTTGTGAATATGAAGAAGGAACTCTGTCTTGAACATCTATTTTTGAAAGAAAGGAAAGGTAGTCAATTACATGAAAAATTTGTGCATTATTAAGGTTGTGTCTATTAACCACTAATCACTGCCAAAATTAAACACTGGATTCAAACTGAATACTGGCATATTATAACTACACAGCTTAACTATTATTACAGAAAAAATAAACATATTTATCTATCTTTCTATACCTTTGGTAAAATCCAATACTGCTGTATAAAGTCAGCATTACAAATTTTTAAAGTAAGAAATGTATTATAGCTTATGAGAGGCAAACATCAATCTACCAACTTGATGAAGTTAAAACAGCTGAATTTATTAATCAGAAATTGATATGGTAGAAGAATATCTAACATCTAAATGGATAAGGGATGTTAAATGGGCAAACAAATTCAAGGTAAATGACTCATAACAAGTAAAAGCAAAATAATAATAGAGTGTTTTAGAGATTTTTCTTACTCTGGAACAAAAACAAACATTATTTCATATAAATACTATCACCCTTATAATTTTACAGCAAACCATGCTAACAGTTCAAAATTTCTCCAATGTTTTATCTTTTCTTTCAGGTTAACAGCAGTGACTCTTATATCCGGTTACTCATCAGACATAACTATGCTTTATTTTTTCCCCCCCTAATACTGAGTCAGAAGAGAGCCCTGGCATCTGCGATTTTAATAGTACACTACTGATGGTTCTAATCATCAAATGGAAAGAGAAATACCAAAGCATTCCTTCATAAAGAATATTCATCCATACATCTAGTTTAACAGCTAGATTGCTACTGTGCTAATACATGGTGCCTCATGGAAGGATTAACTGTTAGGGACTAAATCAATTCTATTCTGTATATTTTTACCCCCCAAACCGAGAAGCTACCGACACTGTCTACTAAAGCTCCTCCACCCAAAGCCAAGCAAATGAAAAGATGCTTTCACTTGTCTTAAATAAAGCAATGGCTTGCCCCAATAGATTATTTAAAATAATCTAGTTAAATCTTTAAATAGAAATGTATTTTCTTCTCTGTAAATCAAATTCCACTTCTATCTGCTATATTTCTCAACTTCAATTAGCACCTTTTATCTTCATTTAGTATTACTGGTTTATGGCATTTATTTTTTTTAAGGTGGCTCTGTTGCACAATGGACAGTGCATTGGACTTCTATTTTTTTTTAAAGTTTTGGCTTATGTACACTGACACAAACAGTGTGGGTCTTTATTTCAACTAAATGAAAATAAAGACAAATTCATGTTAAACTAAAGGAATTCTAAATTATGTCTTAAAATGATGATTTCAAGTTTTAGTTAATTCACAAGGCAAATTATATTGTAGTATACAAGAATTATCAAGTATATGTAAAACATACATTCTTAAGAGTGAAAAAATTATAGGCAGACAGAATCTGGATACTCATGTATATCTAAATATTTTATATTGTTTACATTTTTAAAAGTAAAATGACAAATAACGTTGAAAACATATCAAGCTATCCTGTATTCTAAATCTTCACAATATTCACTTCATTTATTCCTTTGTACTGTGATTTTAACGATACATACAAAGACAAAAATGTAACATTATTAGATAAATTATGCATAACAATATAGTTTATACATACATGATGAAGTTGTGAAATCACCACTTCGGTGACTATAATCCATAAGATTACTAATGGAGGAATCTGCTCTCCTCTCTCTCATTAAGTCAGTTCCAAATGATCCAAGTACCACTGATGAAGATCTAGGAACTTGACTATGCCTCCAAGAAGAATCTTAAAATAATTGAAGAAGTCTTAATTCAGAGAAAGCTTTCAGGGTTTCTGATGACAACAGATCTTCAGTATTACAGAGAGAGGTAATTATGGTTTATTACAGGAATCCCCAGTTACACAGTTGCAATCAAAAGCAAAACTGAGCAAAACATAAATTATTCACTAGTGAAATAATCATTTATAAAATTATCTCCTACTCAAACACATCCTTCTCTAATACTATAATCTACCCCCATCTAGGATGTCAACGTCTCACTCTCTAGAACATCTGACCGTACGATATATAAACATGACGTAAAATGATTACAGAACAAAAATATAAAGCTTGCCAAAGATGCAGAATTTCATGAAAAGTTGATCAAAGTGATGTTGGAGAACAGCCAAAATCAAAATCAAAGCCATCTTGAAATGAAAGAGGTTATACTGTAGATTATAATACTATTTTGTCAGAACTATTATTGCCACCATATTTGGTTCATTCTTATGCTAAGAAGTAATGTATCATTGCAATTATAATCTAAACTTTGTTAGATATGATTTCATTTAAAAAGAAATTAAAAACTAAGTCTCAAAACTTTCCCCCCTCACCATTTACCTTGAAATTCTGGGTCTTCCTCTCCTAGTCCTAATAGCCTTAATAATTTCCCTTCGTTAAGGGAAACGGCCCAGGGTTAATGCTATGCCTTCACAGACCAGAGGAGAACAAAAGTAGCTCTACACAGTGGTATTTGTCTACAAAGTTAAGGTCAGTCTGCTCTTACCCATCACACTACTCTTAAAATCCTTCAGATGGGCAGTGTCTTTCCCATGGCGGTCCTGCCTATCGAAATAGAAAGGAATCGCTTACACTAATTCAATTAGTAGTACATATGCATTTCAAGAACTTTATTCTCCAACTGTGTCATCACAAGGTTTATCTTACCTTAAAACTATTTCAGGCATTGGCTAGTGTTTCATTTGAAGAGAAGTATAAGTGAGGAAGTACCTCTCAACAAAAGATCTTTTCAATTTGTGCAACAAATGTGTGCCTGTATCTTAGTATCTGTGAGTACAAGATACTAAGCATGGAGCTTTATGCATAAGTCTTTCATACCAGAGTGGTAAAGTGACTTGTCCAATGTCACATAGTTAGAGGACAAGAACCATAGCTTTCTAATTCCTTGTACAGAACACCCACTAGAATACCACCAACTATTTTTTGTTTAACTAAAGAATTTCTACATTTTCTGAAAATATGTGTTATATAGCACAATGTTTATTATTTACAAAAAATATGCTAAGGAAACATGTATCAGTAAATCTGGCTTTCTTAGTAACAATTTTAAAATTTACCTCCTATATAACCAGCAGAATACATGTCACTTTTACTAATTTTATTACCATATGTATCAGCTATTCTAATTAATTAAAATCTGCTAATATCCTGTTTGTGTAAGATATCTGTACCAAATTTAGAACAAAAATCCAAGATGAAGAGTTAATTTCAGTTCTAGCACTAACTTAAGGTAAGATTTTGGAAACTCTGCTCTATTTCTGACCCAGTCTTATGTGCAATCTACTTGCTTATTAGTACACTACATCTTGGGAAAAGGGCTTTTGTCCAAAATACATATACAGTGATTTATATTTATACAAATTTAATTATTACCTGATACTGCATTTAAACCATGTCCAACACTTCTCCCAGCTGAGGTAGATGTACAGTTTGTACAGGAAAGTTTAGGTCTTTTTGAATCATGATCCCGTTGCTGGTTTTGCGATCTTGAGCGTGCTCCCTGAGTTATCTCAGACTCACTATACCACGTAGACTGAAATGGTAATGCAGATGCTGATGCAGATGTAGACTGTAAGTTAAAAAAAATTTTTTTTAAAGGAACAATAAAACACTTGCAATTTTTAAATATTAAATTTAAATATTACATTTAATCTACAGTGCTCTAATAAATCCCCAAGGACCATTCATTCCTCACAGACACAAATTTTTCTACCATGTAGGTTTTTCATAGTCTTTGTTCCCTTCTACCACTTGTCCCTTTACTTTATACTTTAATTGTACTTTGCTAGGTAACCAATCTGATTTAGATTATGTCTTCTATGTAACTGAATATAGACACTAGTCTAGGAAACACTGAAGAGTAAAAACTATATGTAATCATTTTGTTCTCCTGGTTTAATATTAACCTTTTGAGGAACCTTGTTTCCTCTTCTTAGAGATAGACAGAACACCAAGAAAGGCACCAATATAGAAAGTGACTGTGAATACTCCACTATAAGATTTTCAACTAGTATAAAATGTATCTGGATCTTATGTCCATCTCAGGAATACAGTAAAACACTATAAATGGTACTAAAAAAAAAATCCTAATATATGGAATTTTTTCATCAGTGAAGGAAGAAACAGCTAAAACTACATACTGTAAAACTTTAAGCTCAAGGTTTTTTCTTTAAACATATAATTATATGTACAACATGAAATAACACAGAAGTTACAATGTACAAATACACACACACACACACACACACGCACACACAGAAAGAGACCAAGAAGGACGAATTTGACACATAATCTCTGAACTGCCTGAAGACACTTAGCACTAACATAAAAGTTATTTCTAGGAAATAACTTTTATTCTAGGAAATAAAGGAAAAAAGACATTTATAAACCATTTTAACATGTAAGCAGATGGTAAGTAGTTCATTTTATTGAAGAATATTAAAATGAAACAACATTCTTTAAAGTGTTTTATTTCTTGACAAAAGTTAAAAATGGAATGTTATCATGGGCCATAAATTCAGTCTATATTAACCTAGTATTATAAACGTAAGAGCCCAAATAATGTGTTCCATCAAAGAGTTTTAGAGTACAGATAAACAAATAAATAGGTATAATATAAATAAGTACTGTAATAGGAGATATGTTGAAAGTTTTACAGAAAAGAAAAAACTGTCTGAGGAAAGCAGGAGAATGCATAGGTGATAACTATGAACTCCATAGGTGGAGTTCACTGAGTAGGCAAATGAGGAAGGAGATTATAGACAGACAACACAAAAAGATAAAAAGATGTCTTAACTATTCTGCCATGGGAATTCTTCTAAGGCATTACTACTTACTTGATCTCCGATTATCTTTTAATTATGAGAAGCATACTGCATGCATTCAGGGAACTGTATTAGTCCATGGTAACTACAGAATAAACTGTGCACATACATGGAAAAGCAGAAGATGCAAAGCTGAAAAAGCAGGAATGGGCATATCAGGATTTCATCCATCCCTTGCCCATTCAATATTTTGCTAATTAAATGTAGAACTCCTCAGCTTAGCACAAACTTGGTCTCACAAGCCTTTCACACCAAGTTGTCCACAGAGCCCCCGATCAATGAACTGGAATAGCACATGAGATGAAATTCACGAGATATTTCAAAATGAAATCATTTTATGTGCCATTGTCAAGGTATCAGGGACTTAATCCTGCAGGCCAGTGGTTCTAAGACCTTTGAATATCAAAGACCAAAATTTTTTTAAAAATGGTTTGATTTAAAATTTAGAAATTACCGCCGCTTTTGACAGGTAAGGAAAACGAAAATAGCGAATACCACCTAACCCCATTCCCCAATCTTTTAAAAAGGGCATTTTATATGCTCCTAAAACAAGAACATAACAGAATAAAACAGACTTGTAAGGTGAATAAATTTTACTTGTACAAAATTCCTAACTTGTCCTTATTTTTCTCATTTTGCATGGACTGGACAAATTGTTACTGAATAGCACCTCCACAAATAAGACTTTAGGAGCTACTGAAGGAGGTAATACCATCAGATCAACTACTCAGAAATATCTTTAGAGCACTGTGGAAGGTTAAAGGAGTGGGATGGACAAAAAGTGGGCAAATCAGGAAGTCACTGGACTAGCAAGAAATGCTAGTAATTCCCATTACTTTCGTTCCTTGGGACGAAAGTAATGGGAATAGAGAGCCATTATAAAAGATAAAAATTCATCAAACTTAGAGACAACGTGAGAAATGAACAAAAAGTCTATAAAGTCACTCCAGTTTTCTGACACTGGCCACTGGTGAGATAAAGACACACTCACTGTTCGGCAATTTTCATGACTCACAACTCTAAAAGGTAGCCTGTATGTCATCCCAGAGACAAAAATACTCAGTATAGGAGAGGAGAAATAAAGTCTGACCAATTCTTCTGCTCGCTTAAATTCAAAGTCAGACTTTTCCCTGGTTCCTACCAATCCAATTTTGTCCACTGTTCAAATATTGTCAGTCTGAAGCAATTAGCTTTTTTCCCCTCTGAATTCTTTTAACAATTAAATAAAGGATGGGGTTCATTTATACACTATCTTATCTCTTTTGCTATCTAAAACTACTGGTGGCCAAACGAAATCAGGAAGAGTCTGTCTCCAAAGTATACTTAAGTATACTGCCTTGTAGACACCAGATGCTTAAAAAAGTACTTTTGGGGTTGTTTGCACTTCTTAGCTGTTATGAATAATGCTACTATGAACGTCTGTGTTCAAGTTTTGTGTAGACATGTTTCTAATTTTCTTGGGTGTAACTAATGGGTCATATAATACCTCAAAGTTTGACTTTTAGAATAATTAATAAACTGTTTTCCAAAGTGGCTGTACCAGTTTAAAACCCTACAAGCAATTTATGAGGGTCCAAATTTCTCCACAACCTTGTCAACTCTTGTTATTGTCTCACTTTTTAATTTTATTTTAGCCATTCTAGTGGGTATGAAGTGGTGTCTCATTATAGTGTACATTTGCATTTCCTAATGGCTGATGTTGAGCATCTATTTATGCGTTCATTGGCCATTTGTACATCTCTGGACACATGTCTATTCAGGTCCTTCGCCCATTTTAAACTGGGTTTTTTTTTATTGTTAGGATGTAAGAGTTCTTTACATAGTCTGGTTACAAGTTCCTTGTCAGATAGCATATTGTTTACAAATATTTTCTCCCATTCTGTAAGTTGTCTTTTCAGTCTCTTCATGGTATCACTTGACTCACTAGTTTTTTAATTTGTTAAGTCCAATTAATCTTGTTGCATTCATTACCTCCAGACTAAGAACATTCATATGAAAATAAGAAGTGGATAGAATTATTAAATATCCATTCAAGTTCCATGGAGTTCTCTCTCATTTTCACTAAATTTCCAGTCTCTACCCCAAATAAGTAACAGATTTGGCTCCTGTAATAAACAATTTTTATGGGTTACTCTCAAAAGGTTATCTGTGATTAGAAAGGAAAATTGCATGGTATGTGCAGGGGGCTGTCTAGCCCAACCAAAGTAGCTGAATACTACTTTGTGTATCTGAGAAATCATATTAAACAGTTTGAAAACTTGATAGAAGGGAAGTTTACAAACATTCTGTAACTACTAGCAGGCATCCAATTTTCATTTTATTTACTTATTTATTTTTATCTTCATGATACTTATTTAGGTTGTCCTTCCAACAAGAGGTTTTCGGGAAGGACAGTCAATGAAATCATTATTTATTTACCATTAGTATTGTATAAGTCAGTATTTGCATTCAGAAAATAATTACTTCTAAAAAAGGCTAAAAAATATTCCCAATGCATATGCCCTTAAAACAGTACAGCAAAAAAGAACCTTAATGAGAAAATATTTGTAAATCATATACCTAGTTAGGAACTTGTAACTAGAATATATAAAAACATATAACTCATAACCTGAATCAAGAGTAAGCTTTCAAAACAGAAAACACCAAGCCCACATGGGTTCACTGGAGAATTCAATCAAACATTTAAGGAAGAAATCATACTAATTCTCTACAATCTCTTTCAGAGGAAAGCAGCAGAGAAAATACTTCCTAACTCATTCTAAGATATGATGAGGCCAGCACTACCTTAATTCCAAAACCAGACAAAGACTTAATAAGGAAAGAAATCTATAGTGCATTCTCTCTCATGAACACAGATGCAAAAATCCTGAACAAAATATGAGCAAATCGGGAAGTCCCTGACAGTATAGTGGTTAGGACCTGGTGCTTTCACTGCTGTGGCTTGGGTTTAATCCCTGGTCAGGGTACTAAGATCCTGCAAGCCATGTGATGCAGCAAGAAAAAAAAAAATAGCAAACTGAATCCAAAAAAGTACAAAATCCAATACCCCTTTATGATTAAAAACTCTCAGCAAACTAGAAATAGAAGGTAACTTCCTCAACTTGATAAAGAATGCAAAGAATGTACAGTTAACATTATATTTAATGGAGAGAAACTCAAAAGCCTTCACACCAAGATCAGGTACAAGGCAAGGATGTCCTTTCTCACTGCTTTTTTTCTTTTTTTAAAAACTGACATATATTGATATGTAACATTATATCATTTTCTAGTGCACAACGTAATTATATATAGACACACATATATAATGACCACCACAATAATTCTACTTAACATTCCCCACTACATAGTATAATTTTTTCCTTGTGATGAGAACTTTTAAAATCTACTCTCTTAGCAACTTTCAAATACACAATATAGTATTATTAATTATAGTCACCATTCTGTACACTACATCCCCATGATTTATTTTATAACTGGAATTTTGTAACTTTTGACCACCTTCACCCATTCTATACTCTGCTTTGGGCAGTACAGATATTTTAAGAATATTAATTCTTCCAACCCATGAGCATGGAATATCTTTCCACTCATTTGTGTCTTCTTCGATTTCTTTCATCAATGTCTTATAGCTTTCAGTGTAGAGGTCTTTCACTTCCTTGGCTAAATTTATTCCTAGGTATTTTATTCTTTTTGATGCAACTGTAAATTGGATTGTTTTCTTAATTTCTCTGACACAACAGATTTTTGTTTATTGATTTTATATCTTGCAGCTTCACCAAATTCATTTATTAGTTGTTTTCTGATGGGGTCTTTAAATTTTTCTATATATAGTATTATATCATCTGCAAATACTGATAGTTTTACTTCCTCCTTTCCAATTTGGATTCCTTTTATTCCTTTTTCTTATCTGATTGCTCTGGCTAGGACTTCCAATACTATACTGAATAAAAGTGGCAAGAGTGGGCATCCTTATCTCATCTTGCTCCTGATCTCAGAGGAAAAGTTTTTCACATTTCTCCAGTTAGTATGATGTTAGCTCTGGGCTTGTCATATATGGCCTTTATTACAATGAGGTATGTTCCCTTGACACCCATTTTGTTCAGTTTTTATCATAAATGAATGCTGAATTTTGTCCAATGCTTTTTCTGCATCTATTGAGATGATATGATTTTTAGCCTTCATTTAGTTAATGTAGTGTACCATGTTAATTAATACGCAGATGTTAAACCATCGTTCTTGTAAGCCAGGGATAAAATCTCCCTTGACCGTGGTATACTATCCTTTTAAATTATTGCTGAATTCAGTTTGCTAATATTCTGTAGAGGAGTTTTGCATTTATGTTCATCATGGACACTAGCCTTTAATTTTCTTCTCTTGTAGTGTCCTTGGCTAGTGCTGATATTAGGGTAATGCTGGCTTCATAAAATGAGTTAAGGAGTGTTACCCCTCTTCTATTTTTTGGAAGAGTTTGAGAAAGATTGGTATTAATTCTTTGAATGTTTGGTAGAATTAATAAGTGTTCTGATCCCAGACTTTTTTTGTTGGGAGGCTTTTGATTACTGATTAAATCTCCTTACTCATTACTGGTCTGCTCAGATTTTCTAATTCTTCATGATTCAATCTTCATAGGTTTTGTGTTTCTAGGAATTTATCCATTTCTTAAAGGTTGTCCAATCTTTTGGTGTATAACTGTTCATAGTAGTCCCTTATGCTACTTTTTATTTTTGTGGTATCATTTGTAACATCTCCTCTTTCATTTTTGGTTTTATTTATTTGAGTCTTTTTTTTTCTTGGTGAGTCTAGCTAAAGATATGTCTATTTTGTTTATCTTTTCAAAACGCCACCTCTTATTTCACTTATCCTTTTGTCTTTTTAGTCTCTATTTCATTTACTTATGTTCTGTTCTTTGCTATTTTCACTTCACCACTCTTTTTCAACACTGTACTGGAAGTTCTAGCTAATGCAATAAGGCAAGAAAATAAAGTAAAAGGTATACAGATTGGGAAGAAAGACCTTACTTGCAGATGACATGATTATACAGAAAATCTGAAAGAAAAACTCCTGGAACTAACTAATAATTATAGAAAGGTTTCAGGATACAAGGCTAATATACAAAAGTCAATTGTTTTACTATATATCAGCAATGAAAAAGTAGAATTTGAATTTGAAACTAAAAACTCTTACAATTCAATAATAAAATGACAAATAAACTGATTTAAAAATGAGCAAAAGATCTGAATAGACATTTCTCCAAAAATATAAAAATAGCTAATCAGCACATGAAAAAATGCTCAACATCCTGAGTCACCAAGGAAATCCAAATCAAAACTACAAGATACTACACTTCACACCCACGACAGGATGGCCAGAATCAAAATGTAAGATAAGTACAGGAAAGGATGAAGAGATCAGAACTTTCATGTATAACTTCTGTGGGAATATAAAATGGCCCAGCCAGTTTGGAAAACAGTGTAGCAGTTCCTCAAAAAACTGAACACAGAGTTACTGTATGTATGATTCAGCAAATCTACTCTTAGGTATATACCCAAGATAACTGAAAACATTAGTCCACAGAGAGCCTTGCACATGAATGCTTACAGCAGCATTATTCATAATAGCCAAAAGGTGAAAACATCCCAAATGTCCATCAGTGGTTGAATGAATTAACAAAATGTAGTACATCCATACAATGGAATATTATTCATCCATAAAAAGAAATGAAATGCTGATACTGCTATCATCATGTAGATGAACTTTAAACAAACATGCTATGTAAGACAAGCTAGTAATAAAAGCCCACACAGAATGTTTCTACTCATGTATATGAAAGTTCCAAATAAGGAAATCTACAGAGACAGAAAGTAGATTAGTGGTTGCTTATTGCTGAGGGGGAGAGGAGGGAGACAGTGTAGTGACAGCTAAAAGATCTGGGATATTCTCTTGAGGTAATGAAAGATTCTGAAGTTGACTATGGCAATGGTTTGCACAATTCTGCGAATACACTAAAAATCACTGAATTGTACACTTTAAATGGGCAAGTCATATGTTATCTGATTTATATCTTAATAAAGCTATTATTAAAAAAATAATCTTAACAATTGCTGCAAATGCAACCAATGTTATCCACTGGACAACGCTTAATCAAGAGAAATCATATAATGCACAGTAATGGCAGCAAGTCCAGAATAAAATGCTCTTCCTTGGCTTCTCATTTCCATGAATCAATACCTTGACTGTGATGACTGACAATTCCTGCTTCAAAAATTTTCCAGACCATAAGCAACAACTTAAAACTTTGACCTCTTCTTTATTTTAAATATTCATGTGCTGGAGAGTATCCATATCCAGGCTAATGCAGAAGTCTTACATTCTAGTTTCTATTCAGAATGAGCAGTCTTCTCAATTATCACAAAAAAGACAGCTGATCTTAAGAATGTACGGATTCATGATGCCCAACTTTATGAGAAATCTAGGTAAGAAACCTTATATTTACACAAAATGGAATGACTAGGAGTTCATTTATCCCTCAAAATATCCTAGGATTCATATCTGGATCAAGACAGACTACAAGAATGTTAATATTTAGATCACTCTGTTGTCCCTTTACAGAACTGTTTTCACTGACCTGTAGTTTGACATCATGTCCTTTGCATATACTGTTTACCAAGAAAGTTTCACTAAACTAGGTATATACTTATAGTATGAATACTGCCCTGAAGACACTGTCTTCTATATCATTCACTGTCCCCGCTTTCAGACTAAACTGCCAAGCACTGCTTCCTTTTCTTATGAACAAAACACCTTATAGACCTGGTTGTGCTTCCCTGTGATCTCCCTGACACCCACACAAGGGCCGAAGTTTAACTTTAGAATACTGCCATGGGCTTACAAATGCATATCAATGTTATAACCAACCTTAACTCACTCTCAATATTTTATTTGTATTTTCCTGATTGCATTTAAAACTATTTTCATTTTCTTGTCTAATTGTGTGTGTATGTGTGTGTGTGTGTGTGTGTATGTATATATGTATATATTTCCCTGGAAACTACCTTTGTAGCAGATAAACAAACCAAAATGAGCAAAAAAAAGGTTAATGACCATTGGTTATTTTAATTCTTGAAAATACATACTTTGCAAAATACGCAATAGTACTGAGTTCTGTAACTTAATATACAAACTAGAAAAAGATGTAAAAAACACCTAGAGGGCTTCCCTGGTGGCGCAGTGGTTGGGAGCCCACCTGCCGATGCAGGGGACACGGGTTCGTGCCCCGGTCTGGGAGGATCCCGCGTGCCGTGGAGTGGCTGGGCCCATGAGCCATGGCTGCTGGGCCTGCGCATCCGGAGCCTGTGTTCCGCAGCGGGAGGGGCCACAACAGTGAGAGGCCCGCGTACCGCAAAATAAATAAATAAATAAATAAATAAATAAAATTTTTAAAAAACAACACCTAGAACCTCCATAAAAATCCTATTTTATTATTTCATATTAAAAGTAATCAATCTCTCCAAAAAGCAAGAAGTGGGATTAAGGGTTGCTTAAATTAAGTTACAGAAAAATATATAAAAGTAACAAAAATAATTACATATTCACAGAATACTCCCAAATTTTCACTTTTAACTACATGAATTACATAAATTAAATTCTCTTTCCAAAAATATCTAAAATTCTACTTACTGTTGCCAAAGAGATTAAGGTGATCACAGTTTTCTACCATTCAAATTGTAACAAAAATTTAAAGATAGAGTAACAGAAATATCGGCAAGATTAACAGCAGAGGCAGCCCAGCTTACAAATGGCCAAGAACCAAAAGACATTTTGAAAATCAACTGTTTGGAACTTAGAACCTACATTTGCCAAAGACACAATGCTATCCAGAAGTCTTAGATTCTTCAGCTCAGGCACACTGTATACTAATCCTGGAACTGGGAGAAACCACTTATCTTTCCAGATTTCAGATCTTTATTTATGAAATGACACAAGCATCTGTCCTATTTAACTAAGATTAAAAATTAAAAATGTGCTGCAAAATGTCAAGCACTGTACAAATAAGGTGTTTTCTTATCATCTGATCCATAACGTAAATGAGATTGAACTACTATGCCCTGTTCTGACCCTCTTTTCTCAAGGTTCACTAATAAAGAAGGGGAGGGACTTCCCTGATGGCACAGTGGTTAAGAATCCACCTGCCAATGCAGAAGACAAGGGTTCGATCCCTGGTCCGGGAAGATCCCATATGCCACGAAGCAACTAAGCCTGTGTACCACAACTACTGAGGCTGCGCTCTAGAGCCTGCAAGTCACAACTACTGAGCCCCCGTGCCACAACTACTGCAGCCCACGTGCCTACAGCCTGTGCTCTGCAACAAAGAGAAGCCACCGCAATGAGAAGCCCGCACACTGCAACAAAGAGTAGCCCTCACTGGCCGCAACTAGAGAAAGCCCGCGCACAGCAACGAAGACCCAACGCAGCCAATAAATAAATAAACAAGTAATTTTAAAAAAAGGGGGGGGGGAGTGTTGTGTCCCAGCTGGTTTTGAGTCAGAAAATATCAGCAATTAACCAAAAAAGTTCCCTTTGATATTCAAAGGTCTCTTTCATTCATTAGATACACATCTTGCTGAATAATCTTAAGAATATTAAATAAAACTAAATGTGTGATATATAATTTAAATATTCTGATAACATATTATACTATCCCCTAAGGATATTAATTATCTATTTAAACCAATGGAAAGCCAGGAAATGATAACAACAGCAGTAACAATCATAATTATAAGCTGTAACATCTGAACTCTTACTAGGTTCCAGGCACTGTTGTTCTAAGTGCTTTACATGTATTATTTCTTCCAATTAATTTTAACAGTAACTATGTGAGAAAATTACCATTATCACCATTTCACAGAAGAGGAAACAGGAAAGTACTTTCCTCAAGAACACAGGAATTTCAGTTCCTAAATCAAAACTAAAAGAGCAAAGCAGCCTATGAACAGTTGACAAGATTGGAAATATTCCTATAACCCATTAAAGAAAGAAAAAAAAAAAGATTGGAAGCCACTTAAAATAACTGAAAAACATTAAGGAAAACACTAAATTATAAAACTGATTAATCTTATTAAGAACCAATAAAACATTTAAAATTTTTTTACATGTTTGCATTTGTTTAACTTCCACAATGAAAAATTAGACTTTCAGAATAATCTATGACATTAAGAACTGGAAGAAAAAGTCTGAAAAATATTATTTTAAAGTGCATGTCAATAAGTTTTCTAAATATATTCAAGACTTTTAGTCTGGTTTCAGTCTGTGTTCCTCACTAATTAGCTATACGAAAAATTAGACAAAGATCAGCAGACAAAACTTTATTAATATAGGAAAAACCCCCAATTGTGTGCTCTTAACAAGTCACAATCATTTAACCCACAACATTTCTGTAGAATGGAAAATATGTGATTCTGCACCTCTGGCAAGCATACTCTTGCCTAGCAACAGAGTAAAAAAATACATTAGCAAACAACATTTAAAATAAGTCCAAGTAAACAGTACACATAATGTCAGCAGGTTGGCAGTAGATATGGGCATTTTAGAGAAATTATTTTATTTCATTTGTGCTTCTCTGAGTATTTTATAAAATGCTTATTACGACGCAGAAGAACTTTCAAATGACTTTGTCATACAGTACATTGCATGATATATAAATATATAAACATTACTTAAGACTTAAACAGATATTTTCACTAAAGGATTCTCTTAGGGTCAGTTACCGAAACATCAGACTTTTGCAAATGTCGTGCAATTTAATGAGGTGTTCAGCCAATAATGCGATAAACTTAACATTTGAAAGATGAGCAAGATAAACTGTGTTAAAGCTACAAACCATGCCTCTGAGATTTACAGTTTTATACTACAACCACTGTTATAACAATAATAAGCTATTTCAAAAACCAAAGTGTTATTGGTCCTAAGGAAAATTAGCTACATAAAAGGAACTTAGATTGCTTTATGTAGATTATGAACCAATGCAAACTCATTACTAACTGTAAAAATAAAACCCCATAATTCATGTAAAAGACAGCCTGTTAACTCAACTAATACTTCAATGCTTTTAGGTTAGAAGGTTTCCAAGTCTTTGGAAACTATGAACATTTTACTTATGACCACAATCCATTATTCAAAATTCTTAAGTTCAAAACTTTGAAAAACATTAAGTTTTTGCTAGTGTGGAACATTAAATCAGTCTGCTGCAGATATATTAATCTTTTGATTACAGGATGCCTCAGATTCAACTGAGGGTGTTATAAACACACTCTACTACTTTTCTAAAATCCAGAAAATCACATGGCCCCAAGGATTTTGAAAATGAGACTGTGTATGTACACACATTCCAAATTAAGATGTTACCTGATATTCAGAATCCAGTCTAAATGAAGAGTCCCTTGAGTGATAGGTATCATTTAAACTACTTCCTCTGCTTCCAGACATCATCCTAGCACTTAAAGAGCTAGAGGGTTGAACAGAAATTCTTCTGGGAATCCTTGAAGGCTTAGACTCCATTCTTAATGTTTCCTGTGAAATGCAAATTTTGATTAATTGCCTTTTGGAAAACATGCAAACCTTTGATTCTTAATCCTCTCCTTAATGATCAGCTCAAATAAAGAATTAACCATGCAGGGGCTTCCCTGGTGGCGCAGTGGTTGAGAGTCTGCCTGCCGATGCAGGGGACACGGGTTCGAACCCCAGTCCGGGAAGATCCCACATGCCGCGGAGCGGCTGGGCCCCGTGAGCCATGGCCGCTGAGCCTGTGCGTCCGGAGCCTGTGCTCCGCAACGGGAGAGGCCACAACAGTGAGAGGCCCGCGTACAAAAAAATTAACCGAATATGGTATGGTAAACTGTGAGATTATCATCACTCTCCTTCTACACGCAGAGGTCTGAAGACCATCAAAGGTTCCCTATTGCCCATAAAATGAAGCAAACATGATAAAAGTGGTGATGAGAAACTGAGGTTTGTTGTTTCTAAAGCCTGAGCTCTTTTCCTTATTCAATTTCCTCTATATAAAATCCTAGGGACTTCCCTAGTGGTCCAGTTGGTAAGACTCCACACTCCCAGTGCAGGGGGCCCGCGTCTGATCCCTGCTCGGGGAAGTAGATCCCGCATGCATGCTGCAACTAAGACTGCATGCGGCAACTAAGAAGTCCGAGTGTCACAACTAAGACCTGGCACAGCCTAAATAAGTAAATAAATAAAGTAAATAAGTAAATAAGATCCTACACGAATTAGCCCTTGACTCTTGTTATTCCTATTATGAATGTTTGATACTCATACCATAGCATTAGCTATACTGTAGTATCTGTACATTCCCTAACACAATATGCTCTCACAAGACTTTGTATGTGCCTGCAAAGTCTATACATTCCCCATTCAATTCCTGGGCATAGTCTTAAAACAAGATCAAGTGTTACTTATACTTTTTACATACTCTTTTAAAGACATCATACTACACACTGTAATTTGTTTTCCTGTCTCCTCTTCTCAAAAGTTAGAATAATTTCTAAGTTTTCTTCACTAAACATTCCTCAACACATGCCAAGAGTCACCATTAGCTATGCCTTTTTTTAACTCTCTCTATAAGTGGATTCATACAACATGTACTCCTTTATGTCTGGCTTCATTTGCTCAACATTATATTTGTGAGACTGATTCTGCTGTTGCATGCAGTTGTAGTAAGTTCACTCTAATTAGTTTATGTAATATTCGACTGTATCAATACACACAATTTATTTGTCTATTCTACTGCAGGTGGACACTGGACTGTTTCCAGTTTTAGGCTATTACAAGTAAGGCTGCTATAAAAACATTAATTTTATAAATTAAGGAAAAACTTCTAAAGTTTTCTGGGGAAAGGATTTACAATGATGCCTCTGAACAACTGAGATACCACCAGTCTTGAGAGTAAAAAGAGAAGGGCAAAAGAAAGTAACAGTAAAAAGAAATCAGGATAATCTCTTCAACTCCTCCCAGTTACCCACTTTCAAGGTCAAAAATTATTCCCTTATTTTTCTGGTATTGGATTGAAATTAAGGCAAGAAAAAAGTAATGTACTTCACTTGCCTAGATAGGTATATCTGCTGTATTAAAACCTTCAAATCTAAACATTTAAGTTAAAAATATCTAATTCACTTTCAACTCATTAACTTATCAACTAAGTTTTAGCATCATTCTACCTTAAAAGTTACTACAAAAGAATTTTTTTCATTATCTGCCTCAAAAACAGGGTGTCAAGCAATGACAGAAAAGAGGATGAAGACGCAAAAACATCAACAAAACATATGGCCGATACTGCAGTAGGATACACAACAAACATGAAAAAGATATAACACAAGCCTAGTATCAATTAAAATTATTCGACTAAGAGCATCCAGCTAATGAGAAACCAGAGTAAAAGCTACACTCTGGGACATGACTAAATCAAAGATAGCTTATCAGAAAAGGTCTGTTTGAAGTCCCAGTTAAACATGACAAGGTTATCCTTCTGCATCTATTTTGGTTCCTCTTTCAAAAACCCCTATAAAATGACAGTCGATGAATCCAAAAGCTTTAACTATGAAAAGAATAGGAAAAGGGACCATAAAAGGCAAGAGATTTCAATGTTACATTTGGAAAATCCAAAAAAGTCAGAGGAGAGGTAGAGTAATTCAGCAGAAAGGATAAAAAATACACCCTAGGTACTTTCTAGAAAGAGGTAGGAACTGGAAGCAAAGCAGTTGGCCTTAGCATCCTAGAAAGAATCAAGACCTGGAGATACAAGGTATCATAAGAAAGGGATGATGCATGGAGTTGCTGAATTAAAATCTGTACTTGGAGCAGTAAAACCCTCAATTCTCCCCTCTAGCACCATTCTTCCGAAAACAGGATATTTATTCTCTGGAGAATAAGGATCTCCCATGTAACCCTCCCCACCGCCCCCCCCCCCAGGAAATATACAACCATCTCTGCAAAGGTTAAGTATAAGGAATAAAAGAAAATCTATATATTCAATGTTGAGACCCAAAAACTCTTTCCTGGTGCTGTTTTTACAATGCTGTCAGAAAACCAAACAAAATACCTGAGATAAAATTTCTGGATACTGACATTTGGAATGCTTCCAATTACACAGCTAGCCTGCCATTTGACCATCCTACCCAAAGCAAAGTCCACTAGTCACTAAGAGTTTCTAATCAGCTTTTTTTAGTGCTTCCCTCTAATAGACAAACATCAAGGATCACTAGGTATCGAAGGAAAACCTCCCATAAGACTAAAGTAAATAACAAAAAAAGGAATTTAAGAGAAAATCTGGGGAAAGGAGCTAATTAATTACTACCCTCAAAGGGAGCAAAAGACATTCATTCATAAAATAAAAACAGGATGCTTGAGAAAGCAATCAGTATAATGAACAGCTTGTGGAAATTCAAAATGTTACACACTTAAAAAAGAAATGTGATACACTAAAATAAACCAACAGAAAGATTGGGACACCTCCCAGAAGTAGAAAATGTAACTCAAAAAACAGGAGAATTGTCCAGGGGAGTTATCGATCATTTGACGGTAAGTATGGTTACAGAAAGAGAGAAAAAACAAAATAAGGTAGAGAAAATTATCAAAGAAATGAAAGAACTTTTCTAGAATTGAAGGACACAAATCTCCACATTGAAAGGGGTCAAGAGTACTGGGCAGGATCAAAGAAAAAAGACCAACACTAAGTACCATTTATCATCTTGAAATTTCAGAACACCAGAAAGAAAGAGAAGATTCTATAATTTACAAGAATGGAAAAACGGGTCATATACAAAAGAAAAGTAATCAGAATGGCTTCTTAATTACAACTTTAAAAACTCTCAAGACAATAAAGCAATGCCTATAGTACTGAGAAAAAAATTTAGCATTGAACTCCAATCTAGCAACTAAATGTGAGGTGGAGAAAAGAGTATTCAGACATGAAAGATTTTAAAAAACAATTAAAAAACAAACAAAACCATAGGAAGTTAGTTAAATGAAGAGCAGGTCCTAGGAAAATGGGAGTGTAAAGAATTAAAGAACCAGACACAGAACCCAGGAAACAGTTACAAAATTATGTAGAAAGCATAGGGAGCAACTGATCAAGACTGGAACAGGATCACAGAAAATGGAAGCAAATTCTCAGGAAAAAATAGCATCATACGGAAACTATTTTGGCTCGTGGCAGAGATGATAATACAATTGGGGAAAAAATGCTGAGTACTTAGAACAAAGGGCAAATTTAATACATTAATTTTGTAACTTGGGAAAACAGAGCTATTGTTCAAGAAAGGAGATGCTGCAGTGTTTCGGTGAACTCTTTAATATTTATATAGTTAAGATAGTGTAAACATAAGATTACTGTACCAATCTTGCTACAAACATGCTGTGTGATTGAGGTGGGTAGGGGAAGTAAGGACAATGGTGAATAAAAAAGCACATATATAATACTAAAAAATCATGAACACATCATTTAGAAATATGAAGGTAAATCCTAAAACAGCTAAAAGGTGAGGATTGCTGCCTATGGAAAGCGGGACTGGGAATGAGGTAAAGGGTGTGGCAAAGGACTGCTGTTTTCCTTTTAAGCAGAGATGACCATATTTCCTGGTTTGCCTAGACCAGTCCCAGTTTATGGCCAGAAAAGTCCTAATTTGTGCTCATTATCCTGGGACAATTATTAATAGTACTTGCACCGTCTCTTAAAAGTGGCCTGGTTTGAATGATAAAGCATACAGTCACCTAACATAAATCTTTACTTCCTTCAGCTTTTTATAAATTCTATATATACATCCATATAAAAATTTTTAATAAAAAGGTGAGGGGGCTTCCCTGGTGGCGCAGTGGTTGAGAGTCCGCCTGCCTATGCAGGGGACACGGGTTCGTGCCCCGGTCCGGGAGGATCCCACATGCCGCGGAGCGGCTGGGCCCGTGGGCCATGGCCGCTGGGCCTGCGCGTCCGGGGCCTGTGCTCCGCAGCGGGAGAGGGCACAACAGTGAGAGGCCCGCATACCGCAAAAAAAAAAAAAAGGTGAATTATGAATTGGACATTTAAAGAAGGCATACGTTAGTAGAAAGAATACTAATGGTTAAATACTGACATGCAACAGCCCATAAAAGATTTAACAAGTAGCAAATTTGTTATTTTATCAAGAAGGCTCTACAAACACTAAACAAGGGACTGTATTTGTTGAGGATTTTAAAAGGCAAGATAAAATGTCTTTAAAAAGATACAGGTCTATAGATGGTTCTTTAATAACAGTGCTTCTTAATCATACCTCTCATATTTTACTTTGATTATATTTATACCCAATTCTTACTTGCAGAATAAAACTAACCTAGTAGGAAATCTCTCAAAACAAAGCTCTTGGGAGAAAGCAAAGAGGCAGGGTCCTCCGAGAGCTGTAATTTATACTGCATGAAACTATTTTTGGCAACTCCTCTACATAAATTGATTGAATTTTGACAATGTAGGTGTTACCAGAAAACTTATGTAATCTGGTTGTATAAGCTGTAGGTCAAAAGCACAAAAAATAGAATAAAATAAATAAAATTAATTAAAATAAGCAGTCCTTGAAAAACTTCTACCAGACCACTTACAAGGTACTACAAGGCATCTTTTCAAGTTCATTCATTCAAGAAATAGTTTTTTACATGCTTAGTATGTGCTAGGCACATTAATTAATACTAAACAAAGGGACAGGGAGAGGGGACAACACTGAACCTACTAAGATAATGACTATGAAGAAGCTATAGTCTAGTAGAGAACAAATAACCATACAACTTAAACAGTTATAAGTGCTCTAAAGGAAAAGGTATAAGCCAGAAAAAAAGACTAGCAGGAAAAGAGTATCTGAAGCTCAATGCTTTTAACCAAGACTTAAAGAGTAAAGCACAAAAAGTTCATATGTACAATCTTTCCTCAGTGGTCAATATAATAGCCTCTTACTTTCCTTTTGCCACTATGTAGTTTCTTTAAATTTCTTTAAATTTGATTCTAGAGTTGGACAGTTGAACTGTCTTTCTAGTGATAAGATAAAAACTCATCACCAGGGCTTGGTTTATAGATGTGTGTCCACCTATGCTGACACATGGGACCCTATGCTTGATTAAAAGCTCTACTGTTGACATCTTGAAATTATTAGTACTTTAACCTTTGAACTTGTATTTTGTAAGTGAAGTCAGATAGGATAGTGAAGCATGAGCTTAAGAACAGATATGTGCCTGTCTGCTATGCCTTGCCACTCAATTTGCATACATCCCTCATTGCTATAAAGCTTCCATTATTAACATGCTTAATTTTTACTCTCTTTGAGCCTCACTCAAGTCCTAGGCATGATGGATCCACTGGACTTGTGTGCTCATGTTCCTTATCAACACATCTATGTCTGAGTAAGCTGAGGCACTGACAGCTCCCAGAGGCCATTCCATTTCCATTCTTCAGAACTTGCTTCAACTTCAAATGCAGAAAGAAGTTAATGAACCACAAAGCCACAAAAATCTTATGATCAATATTTGAGATTTTTACTATATTGAACTTTTCAACTTGTGAAGATTCTCTGAAGTTGATATTTAACTGCTAGTTTACCCAACTAGTCTTAATATCACTGTTAAGTGTTCCCTTACCTTCAGGCATTTTAATAGTAATTGGCATGAGCAACAAGAGTGGAAAACAGATATTCATACCAACTCCAAAATTTATGTAGTCTTTCATCTCATAAACCTGTGGCTTGTTACCTAGTAAAAAATTACTACATTTTTAATAGGTAATTTCATTCAGCTGGGCTTCCTAGGAAACCTCTGAAGAGTTCTTTAAAGCAAGTTCATGTTTTTGGTGGCCCATTAAACACTATAAAGGAGCTTTAGACCAAAAAAAGTTTCTCCCACCTATAAACAGTCCAATTCAAATCTATTCTATGGAAATAATCTTAACTTAAACTTTCTTAGTCTAGGTAAAAAGCCTCAAAGAATTCTCTCATTACCTGACATGCAAAGTTCTGTGCCCAATGCTATCTGCAAGTTAACAAGATCTCATAGTCTCATGTCAAATGCAACTGAAAACCTATCACACAACTTATACTAAAACAGACAAATTTAAATTGAATTTTACAATGTTTTTCAGCAAGACTTTACTTGAATATGAGGCCTACTCTAAGTAAACCAACGAAGTTTGTCTCTAATAATACCACACTAGGCCTTGTCTAAAGAGAACTCATCATTAATCCACAGATTTTCTTCATTTCTATTTCACCCTACTAGTAACAGCACCACTCCCCAATCATACTTTCAACTGTTTTTCTACTACCTTAAAAGCAAAGTCTAAATTCTTTGCCCCAGTATCCAGAACTCTAACCTACCTTTTCCAGTTAACTTCCAACTACCACCTTAAAAAAAATCCTACTTCCAGTTCACCCTGGTGGGGAGGAGGTGGCAGGAGTCTGCCTGCACGCTATACCCAGGAGACAGGGAGAAGGGCATAAATCTTGGGACAGCCCCACCTCTGAGGATCAGGCACACACAGCCCGCCTAAGACTGGAGAAGGATGCATAAAACATAGAACACCTCCTTTCACCATGAACTTTGCTCCAAATAGGAAGGTGCAGCAGTTTACTGCTGAGGGAGTTACAACAGCCTTAGAGCCTTAGACCTCTCTGTGGTGCAGATGTGCAGGGCCTGCAGGAAGTTGAGGCTAGTGAAAGAATACTCAAAGAAATCCTCCAGCACTCCAGCCTCACACTAAGCACCATGCAGCAGCAATCCACTACTGCAATACTTTGAAAATATATAAAGCAATAATAAAGTTCAAACCCAGCTTAACTACAGATTAAACCAACTCAACCCACCACACTAACAGTGACAAAAGAGTATGTCCACATCCAGGCATCAAAATTATTGATCTCAGTCTCTACTATTCTTTTATTTCCACTGTTTCCCATTCAATCAAAAATTAAGACACAAAAATACAAGGGGAAAAAAAAACCCAGTTCATCATCAAGAGATAAAAATCAACAGAACCAGATGAAGAGATGGCCCTAATGTTAGCAAACTGAGAAATTGATGCATTTACCAGTAGCCTAGGCAAAACTGAAAAACTAGGGAACTGGGAAATAGGCTAGAGGAAAACTATCCAGAATGAAGTTTGGAAAAACAGATAATGGTAATTACAAGAGAGGGTTTAAGAGACACTGAGGAAAGAGTAAAAAAACTACTGTACATTTAATTAGAGAAGGAAAGAACTAGAGCACAGAAAAAATTTGAAGAGAAATTGGCTGAACTGATTTGATCACAGCCAAGAAGCCCCCCCAAAAAAACCCAACTAAAATAATTAGCAATTACACTAATTGCTAGATTACACATTCATACCAGACTGCTAAAAATCAATACACTTAAGAAAATTCTGAAAATACTATGGGAGCACTGAATGGGGAACCAAAAGTTCCAACAAGATGAGGAAGACCAGATGAGGTGACATCTGAGTTGACCTTTGAAGATTGAAAATAAAAAAAGAGGAGGAAACATAAAGATGCTAGAGCATGGTGAAGAACTGGAAAATAGAAAATAATGTGTTAGGGATGAAAGCGAAGGCTTGGAAAAGGAGAACACGAAGGACTCTCAAGGAAATAAATACATAAGGTAGGTTATATCCGGATTGTAAAGGCAATCTTGTGTCCTTTGCACGGAAGTTTGTACTTTAATAAGGCAACAATTCTGAAGCTTTTTACAAGCAGGTTGTGTATTACTTTTCTCCCTAAGGACCCCAGAAATTAAGTTCCTGACAGGAAATTAGAGCTTTCAAAGATGAAACAATCAGTGGGCCAACAAAACTTCAGTTTTGCCTAGCCTTAATAATAGATTTATATAGCTCCCTGCATTTCTTACAATTCTGAAAGTCAATAATTTTATTACCTTTGTGGAACCATGGGAAAGAAACCACTGCTATAGGCTTTAGTAGGCTCAGTATCTACTAAAAATGTTGAGACAGCTAAAAACAAACCACCCACCCACGCCCCAAACTAAGGACAATTATTAGGAAGAGACATAGTGGCTCCAAACAAATTAGTGAGAGCCAAAATATGGATAGAAGGTAGATTCAGAACATCCCAAGTAGAAAGGAATGTATTGGGGGTGGGAGGGGATTGGATTATTCAGCATACTGATGAAAAACATTTTTCTCTTTATTTATTTGCAGGGAGTTGGGAGTGGAGGACAAAGAAGCACACCAAGATGAGCTGGTTTTAAAAACAGGTAGCCTGCAGTACCCAAAAGAGGTCTAGAAGCATGCTAGAAATAGTTCTGAAAACCCAGGAGAGCAATCTGGGCTAACTGATTTTCAATCACTTACACTGATTTTACTTTTTTCCATACACATATGCTACCTCCTTGCCTTCTGCCTGAACTGTACCTTCTATCTCATCACTCTTGGTAGCCGCCCCCCCCACCACTGAATGTCTAATTAGTAGAATTTAGGGCACTATGAAAAAGTAAACTGAAAAACTTCAGGCAGTATAGGAAAACACTTGGAACAAAGGAGTTCTACACACTACTTAAGAGTAAAGTTTCTTCTGAGCACCACCACAAGTTGTCTACCAAATAGGACTTGAATTTTTGTTTTCTACCAAATTTGGAAAGCTGTTAATTCCTAAGAGAAATAGCAGAGCAACGCTCAAAGGTTTTTCGATGATTCTGCTATAAAGGGATCTCTCAAATAACATGTATCCTCTCAGATCCTCTCATGTGATCCTCTACAAATCACTGTGTCCCCTTCCTACAATAACAGTCTTGTTCAGGATCTGTCAACAGTCACATAGTAGTCATAAACCAAATGACCAGACAAACAAAAAGGCTCCAGCCCCATTCATACTAACAAAACAGTACAACCTACACCTAAGACTTTCCCTTTATTTTAAAAGTATTCATTAACAAAGGTTCTTTTTCCAAAACAGGAAACAGGATAGGCAAGATAAATTAAGCACTGCCCAATTTTAAGCATATAAGCCAACTTCTAACTTTTGTAAAAACATAATTTGAGAATGCTAGCTTTTAAGTCTGTCCCTTACTTGGTGTGACTCTAGCCTTAATCTAATGCTTAATTTCTTCACCTACAAAATGGGAATAATAATAGTACCAACTTTACAGGTATATCAGGAGCTTTGCTGGCACACACTATATAATCCTCAAACACCAGCTATTATTAAGCAATACCATCAGATGTTAAAAGATTTTCATACAAACAGCTTAGTAGGCATTATTTTGGCTTTTTCATTATTTGAAATTTGTCTTTAATACATAGTGAAAAGACTTTTTAAAGTCATTCAGATTTATGTACAGGAGAATACTTGCTGCTGAGTAAAGAAAACGTACATACCTTACATAAGTATATGCATATGAAATTGGGGAAAAAATAGCCATTATTCACATTTTACTGTACATCTGGGTGGGTTTTGTTTTAACTTAGTTTTCCAAAACTTCTTTAATGTATTTGACCTAACTTTGATAATTAAGGGAAACAATTACTAGCAGATGAAAAGATTTTTTTTTTAATCTTACATTTCAATAAAATCTATAAAGAACTCCTAAAAACAATTCCCTTTATAAATTGTAGTACTGCTGGTTTATACCCCTTAGTATCTGTACACCACAAAGGAAGTAGTAAATACTAAGCAACAGAGTACTATTCTATTCTGGTAAATAATAAATGGAAAATAAGGTCAAAATTACTTTGCAAAGTGGAGTTTAGATTACCTGAGTACGCTTTAAAAAAAATTTTTTTTTACTATGAAAAAATTTCAAACTTACACAAAAGTGGAGACAATAATAAGCCTCCAGAAGTCAAACAACATTCTTCAACAATTATCAACATTTGACTATTTCACCCTCCTCTATTTTAAAGCAAATCCCAGTGATGACATCCTTAAGAATGTCTATTCTTAAAATATTCTAAGCAACCTGTGGTAATTACAAAGTATGGCTACAAATCCCTCCCAGCTGAATACCCACACCCTATTGCATTGTCCCCTTGCCGGTCTGCCCGAGAAGAGGTGGAATCTATTTCCCCACCCCCTGAGTGTGGGCTACCTTGTGAGACTTACCTTGACTAAGAATACACTATGACATTATATGATTTCCAAGGCTGTAAGAAGTCTTATAGCTTCCACTTTCACTCTCCTGGAATGCTGTCTTGGGACCCCCCCATGTCATAAAAGACCACACTAAGCAAAGCCTCCATGTTTAACCAACACCAAGTGCAAGAAATGTGAGTGATGCCATCTTGGACGTGCCAGCCTGAGAAACCCTTCAGCTGAATAACTGATACATGAGTGAACCCAGGGGAAACCAGAAGAACTACCCAACAGGCACAGAGAACTGTAAAAACACTGTAAACTGTAGTTTTAATCCACAGGGTTTTGAGGTGCTGTGTTATGTAGCAATAGAGTAAAGCTTTGTAACTTATTCCTTTTACTTTCCTACAATTATCATTATGCATCCGGTCTTATGAAAAATCTGATTCGATTTCAGGGTCTAACTTAGACTTTGTCTTTAATATCCAGGGGAGTTACAGTTACTGAATTACCAAAAGCACAACATTACTATACAATAAATTCATGGCATTAAGACCACTGTTATCATAGAAAATACCAATGTATTTCAATAGCCAATAATCTTCCAGAAATATAAACACAGTTACAATTCCTTTATTTACCTCTATTTGGTATATCCTTTTGTTTAAAAAATCTGCTTCTGGGAAAACAATTTTTTTTTTCTTAATGGGAAATCCCAGTGTTTTATTGATCCTAGTGAACATGGAGACATGAAAACTAAAGGTAGTCACATAAGGCGAGCACTTCTAAAGCACAGAACTTTTGGGGTCTTTAAAAAAATGCCTTGATTTTTAGCTGACAAATATTTAAGACATAAAGATACAGCCAGGTCTTAAAAAATACAATCAATAACTAGAAAAAAGTTCAACATCTCCATGAGAAAATAGGACTATGATGTTAAGTCTACGTTAGAATACTTTGAAATAATCTGTCCTCCTTTGAAGTGTATTTAATCTGTGTCAAGTTTCAATCTTCATTCCATAACTGGAAACCATTTTAGAGTTATTCTGAAAGAGGGAAACACGTTACACTGAAGTGCAATGATCATAATGAAGAGATGAAAACTAACTTTTAAGGTTCAAAATATGCCTTCTTAAAGTTATTGACAAACGTGGGTATATGACGGTAGGTAATTTTAAAACCAGGTGTTCAACTTACCTAGTCTAACCAGTAGAGCCAGAGAAATACATTTCAGAACAAGAAAAACCAGTTTTGACCACATGAGTTTGGACCAGAGAAGAAAAGTTAAAAATTAAGATCATGAAAAGTAAAACCCAGCCAGCTCTCAAATTATAATTTTATCCTGCTCCCCATTTCTGTGTTCATCTTATGATTAGCAAGTGTATTAAAAACCGAATTTTTGCAAAATAATAATTGTGAGAAGATAAATTATTTCACTATAATTCTGCTTTAGTGAATTCAAGTAGATCTTAGTAAGAACTCAAAATCTTTACTCAGTTTTAAATTGTAATTACACTAATGTGATCAGTTGTTGATTAAGTTATTTAACAGCTAAAAGGTTCATTAGTTAAGTTTAATTTGTTGGTTAAAAATGAGGTTTGATACAACCTTGTGCATTTCACTTATGCATGCCCCACTGTTCTTTATTACTAGCACTTAATTATCTGTAGTAACAGAAGGATGTATCAGCATAGATAATTTAAAATCATTTTTTATTTGGCTTAGGGACACAACAGCTCTTCATTCCCAACAGCATAGAGCACTAACTTTCTAAAACAGTACTGAAGGTCTATTCATGTCATGCTCTAACCTTTCATTCAATTGTTTCACCTATGGGGAACAAACTGTATATTCCTAAAACAAACCATGATACCATGACTTTCAGTTTCCTTATCAAACTCCTAATCATCCTTCACATCTCAGTTCAAGCAATACTTCCTGTAAAAATTTCCCCCAAGATCAAACACCTCTTCTCTGTACTCCCACAATACTACCATATATCAATACTTACACTAAGATAATAGCAGTTGTTGTTTATACATTAGTCTGATGATTAAATTGTGAGTTGTGGAAGGTAGAAGCTGTGTCAACCTCCTTCTTGTAATGTGAAGCCCTAATCTAGTAGCTAAAATACAACAAATAACAAACTTTCAAAAATGTTTACATTATTTGATAGTTTTACACCATTACAATTATTTTCCTAAAATTAAGTGGGCAACTCTTGAACATATACCAGATGAACAGCTGTGTGAGATGGATATGTAGCTGGTTAAAAACTGGGGCCATGGATGTCTTTTTATGTTCAAGCTGATTATCTGACACCCTCACACAGAACATATGTGCATGTCTATATAGGGGCATCTTTGTGCTTTACCTGGGCAATTAAGCTCTCTTACCAATGTGACAGAAACAGAAATTGCCTGTACTTAAATAAGCAGGAATTTTTAACCATTCTTATTCATGACATTTGACCCAGCACGCAACTTCGGAAAAAAACTCAGGACTATGCTTACCGACCATGCTTATATCTGTGGTATAACTTAGGGCAAAAGAAGAGCTGTAAAATGTTCTTATCTAAACACATTTGTAGTATAGAACTTATATAAGTGTATATTATTGTGCGTGTGAGAAGCAGTCAGTACTCTGTGAGGAACATATTACAGGGAGAGTAAAATTTGAAGAATGCATGAATATAAACAACTGGACTTAGTATCATTTCTAACTGCTTACATTCATCCAAAGTTCATTCTGCAAGTATTATGTCCCCCAGCGTGCTGACTGCTACATACTACTTCATCTAATTTAATCCTCATTTCAACTCTAGGAAGAGGTTAAATAATTATGGCGAAATCAAGACTCAAACCCAGAGCGGCCTCTAATGCCTCCTACGCCACTGCTGTTTCACAAAATGTTGTAGAGCTGTAAATCAAATACTGACCCCATTTCTGAAACACAATTTTATCTCACGGAAAAGAAAAAATCTAGTTACAGTGTGTGTCTGCCTTTTTAACAACAGTATACCGTTTGATTTTAAATCAAAAATTCATCTTTACCCTTATCCCTTAGTCCTAGACAGAAACGAACAGATGAGAGAAAGAAAAGGGGAAATTTTAAAATTATTTTATTAAAGAAAAAACAAAACCTAAAACATCCTACAAAATCGAAAAAAATTAATTCAGTTTCACTTGGCACCTTTACTCTTAATAGCGCCAAACGACAACGGTCGTGATCAATGTACTACCAAGACAGAGATGTTCCCCATATATTTACATCTGTTCATAGGAAAAAAGAATTGTAGTATTTTTGCTGTGTGTACACATTCACCTTCTCTACGCAGTTTCAACAAAATGAGGGAGTACTGTATTCAACTACTAGTGCCTTCCATATTTCACTTCTTACGCCAACAGGTCCGTTTTTATACATACCACCACCTAGTTCAATTTGAATAACATACAATTTACCACAATACAAAAGGAATCCCAAAGTATCACGATACTCAAGATCTGGGACGATCAATGAGCACACCTTTATCCCATCTGAGGGGCTGGCAAAGTCCCTTCAATTCGAAGCTGGGTTGGCAGAGCCCTAAGCCTCCCTTTCTTCAACACCTCGCTCATTAAATACCTCACTCGTGACACTCCCGGCCCGCCCCGGAGGACCCTCCTCACCCCAGTCGAGGAGGAGGCAGCCAAAGGCCAAAATAGGGCTGAAGCCCCTTGCCCTCGCCCGCCGCACGTCCACACTGAAGACGCACAGCCTGCCCCCTCCACCCGTCACAAACTCCAACACGGGACGAAAGGCCGCCGGCACAGGAGGCCTGTGCCCTGTTCCCCTTAGTACCCGCGGTCCCGGATCAAGCTCCTCCGCCCCGATTCTGAGAGGAAGGAGGCGGCCTCGGCGTCCCCAGGCCAGCACTTCGTTTCCTCCCCTCCCCCACCCGCGGCCTTTATAACCCCCTGCCCGAGAGGGAGAAGCCCGAGCTCTGCAGCTTATTACCCCTGCTCCAGAGCTGGCACTGAAGAGGGCGCGTCCCGCTTCCAGCGATCACACCACCGCCTTCCTCCTCGGAGTTCGAGACCTCTAACAGAAGCAGAAGAGTCGGCCGCAAATCACAATGGCGTCCGCCCGACTCCCGGATCCGGCGCAGAACTAGCCACCACCGTTAAATGCCCCTCCCTTCTCCTTCCTCCACTTCGCGGACTCCCCCGACCTCTCGCGAGAGTGGTGGAGCTGAGCGGATCCGAGAGCTGCGGGCGGCCTCGACGTACCCCACCGCGGGGTGGTGCTCTGACTGCGACAACCGTTGAAGGGCTGCCTCCGGGGAGGCAGCGAGGCGCCACCGGTAAGCGGCTGCGGCTGGTCGGCCATCGGGCTGGTGGCTGGGCCGGCGAGTGTGCGGGCCGCTGGAGCGGGGCGCTGGAGGCCCGGCCCTGGTTGGCCGCCGTCGCCTGCGTGGTGAAGGGCTCAGATCCAGCCCTGCCGCTCCCCAGCGTCCAAGTCCGCGCCACAGTCTCTTGCCCTCTCCGGCAAACCTGCAAGGCCCACTGCTCGAAATACCGCCCATCTTTTTTTTTTTTTGCGCTTGGTGAGTGGCGCAGTGAACGTTTATTGACTTGAATCAAACACTGCCTTTGCGACCTCCCCTCCTCCTATTCCCTGCCCGCCCTAGGAGGTGGCAGCGAGCTCTCCCCTTTAAAGGCTGGAGCTCATTTGTCTGGGACCTTTCGTTCCTTGCGGTAATTCGGTGTTGGTGATGGTGTACTTTTGCAGTCATGTCTTTTAAAATCGTGATACTAATCTTTGGTAGTGTAGCTACAGATTTTCCAGTAAAAATGCATCCATTTAGAAACAGGGAGGAAAATTGTGAGGTAAATGGTCTGATGAGAATGAAACGAAACCTTCAAAGAGCTATAAATGTGGTGAACGAAGATGTAAATGAATACTAATGAATAAAAGGGAGTAGGTTAGAGGAAAAAGCCACAGTTTCTGTGGATTTAGGTGATATGTGGGTTTTGAATAATGTATCAAACATAAGTTCTTCACCGGTGAAGATAAGTTATTGAAACTTGGAGGCATACTGATGACACTTGATTTGTAAACTGACCTGTTTTATTGGGTTGTTTAAGCAATTCATTGGATCCAAATAATTTCAATAAATGAAGTATGAAGTTTATGTGTATTTCTTTGTCATTTCACTTGGAGAGTGTGTACTATCAGTATCATCTCTATTTATTTCGCTCTGTCTTGGGGACTAACAGACTGTCCATGCTTCACTATTGTAAATTGTAAAATATTAAAGATCATTATTATTTAAAGTTGGCACATAAATGCCAGTATAACTTTTAAAAATGTGAGTTGAAGATTAACCATCTGGTGTGGGATAAAGTGAACAGAGATTAAGTTTGAGAAAATTAATTTACCCTGTATAGAAAACTGATTTTTTCCCCCAGCCTGTTTGAGTGTACCTGTAGCATTGTGGTTATGGGTATACACACCCTGAAGCATCAGACTGCATGGGTTCAAATCCCAGCCCAGCCTCTTACTACCTTTGTTGTCTTGAGCAATTCTTTAACCTTGCCAAGCCCAGGTTTCCTGTAAAATGGAGTTAATAAGAATACCCATAACCCACAAGGTTGTTGAAAGGATTAAATGAGATAATGCATCAGTTCCTGGAACATAATAAGCATTCCATAATTCTTAGCTATTACATTCCTTGTCTAAACCACTACTAATATTATCTTCCTGGGGCTTATTACATAGGTCCCTTAAACATCTTCTTCTGAAGTACATTGTACGCTAGGAGGAATGACTGCACTATTTTCCTGAGCTATGGCAATCAGACTTGGTAGAGGTAACTTCTCTGCAGAAACCCCAAACCTGGTAAGGATGGTTCAGATTTTGGCAGATTGTCGCTTCATCCCCACCCAACGCTGATAATATCAGCAGAGGTGAGTGTGGCACCAATTTCCTATGCTAAACAGAACTTCCAAATCAGTTTCTTGTTGATGCTAGTAAATAAAGACCACGAATAAGTATTTTTTTTAAGAATTATTAGTTGATATTGTTTTTAAATGTCCTTTCTCTGATTTGAGTTTCCAGATAATTATCATTATCAGCAAATAATTAAGATTTTCTACGTTAAAGACAGTTTGATAACAGATTGTAGATACAAATAGGTATGATAGTGACTATATTTTCTGAACTTAAAATCAGGACCAATGATTTGATGACAAATTATTTGAAATTAGAACTGTTCTGACCAATTTAGACCCCGCAGTTGCCTTTTTTTGTACAGAGTTCCCCCACTTGACCTTCCTTTGCTGAACTTCTTATGACCAACTCTGACATACCTTTTTGTATCTAAATGTCTTTGTTCACCACTTGCCACACCAACCCATTAGTTTCCATTTTCGAGCTTGGCTTCTCTAAATTAAGGTCTTCTTTACTATTATTAATTTATCCCCTTTTACTCTATAAATTTGTCTGTCATTTGGCCATGATCATAACAACCCTTTACTCTTATGCTTAAGTATTTCTTCAACTACCTGATAGGTTAGAATTCTCTTTCAGATATTGAATTTCAAATTTCCTGTTTTCCCCACATTTTAACATTCACAACCTAACCTTCCAAGAAGCTTCTCTATGGTAAGGGTAATTTTATAGATATTCTCCACTTTGCATAAATGATGTGATCTTGAAAAGATGTGATTATATTTGCTTTTTGTAAATCAAATTATTTTAAATGTAGGTTATTTCTTAAACTTTTGAGGAACAGGAGGTAATACCTGGGATGAAATAAGAGTGCTTATTGGGGGGTCCCTAAGTTGAAAACAAAGGATGCCAATTCTTCTTAAATGGGAGTTTTATTAATCTCTGGAGAAGGGAACCTTGTGGCATAAACCAAATTGAGGCTCTGCTATTTAAAGTAGATAACTTTAAGTGTATGGTACTTATTATTGAAAAATAGCTATAGATTGAAGACTCTGTCTTCAAAGAAATATGTTACTTAAAAGGTCCTTTGCTTTAAATCTTTGATGTAAAAAATTCTTTTTACCAAAAATAATAAACCCCTGATTTAGTGAATTTTAATTTTCCCCTTATCAAGTTCAATTGAAAGGTGCCCCATTTAATAAGTGAGCATCCAAGACATGCTGTTGGTTCACTTCTGTTGGATTAGAAGCAATAACTTTCAATCCCTAAAGCCAATAGGTAAAACTATAAAAACAAAAAGAATACCATCTTGAAGCCTTCTCTGAGAAACACTTTCTTACACTTAAACTATGGTCTAGATCTCACTGGTTCTAGAAAAATCATTCCAGCTCACATTGCTGCTCCAGAACATCTGGCCTGGTCAGGAACAATTCTCAGCTTATGGAGCACTTGGAATCCATGTGTGAAACACCTTTCACACTGCCTGAAACATGGAGTTTTTAATAAAAGCAACTATCTTTTATTATCGATAGTACTAAAGGTTGGAAAACTGTGGTACAAGGCCAAATGTGATCCAATACCTGTTACTGTAAATAGTTTTATTGGAACACAGCCAGGTCCATTAATTTATGTAGTCTTTTTTTTAAATTTATGTAGTCTTATCTGTGTATGTCAGGGCTCTCCACAGAAACAGAACCAATAGTATGTGATAAACTAACTATCTATCTACCTGTCTACCTATCTATCTATCTATCTACAATTACTATACAAAATATCTTCACTACAATGCCTAAATTAGCATATGATTAAATAACTCGATACTCTGGCCTCCCCAATTTAACCACAAAATTAACCATCGAAGGCTATGACTGCTTTTGCCTATAGCGGCAGAGATGAGTAGCTGTGATAGAGATGATATGGCCCAGAAAGCCTAAAATATATTTACTATTTGTTTTTTTCATAGAAAGTTTGTTGACCTCTGGAATAAACCATAAAACCAGATTGAAGTGACCCCTATTCCTTTAATGCTGTCAAGCCGAACACATACATAACAACTTCAGATTGATAATAATCAAGGACTATGCTCGGCCTCCATGGCCACTTTGGACTATATTTTGTGAGAATGCAAGCAGAAGAGCATCTAAATATTGATATGAATTCCTTGGATATGCCCTCTGGCAAGTTTGGTTGCAACGTCCTTTTTAATCTTAATTTTTTTTCATGTCTATATTTGTGTACAATTTTATAACAATGTAGGTATGTGATTACATCGTACATACTAGCTATTTTAGTATAGGATGATTCTTTTGCTTTTTTCCCCCTTTTTCTTTTCTTTTTTTTCTCTTTTCTTCCCTTATAATTTCCTTTTTAATTTGGCTCTCTTACCCACATTTACTACTCCATAAACATTCTTGAAAAATTAGTGAGTATCCTTCTGCATTTTTTTCTGCAGTCATATAATGTTGAAGGAATAGTTATTTAACACACACACACACAGAGAAATACTCCTATAGAGATTTTTTTTACCATTTATTTTATAAAACAGCATCAAATTTCAATGTGCATATTCATCTTAATTTTTCAATCAAAAGTACCTTTTTCCCTAAATCCCTATTTATATTGATTGTTTATCCTTTCATTTCTTTTTTTAAAATAAATTTCTTTATTTATTTATTTTTGGCTGTATTGGGTCTTCGTTGCTGTGCCCGGGCTTTCTCTAGTTGCAATAAGCGGGGGCTACTCTTCATTGTGGTGCACAGGCTTCTCATTGTCGTGGCTTCTCTTTTTGTGGAGCACAGGCTCTAGGCATGAGGGCTTCAGTAGTTGTGGCACATGGGCTCAGTAGTTGTGGCACATGGGCTTAGTTGCTCTGTAGCATGTGGGATCTTCCCAGACCAGGGCTCGAACCCATTTCCCCTGCATTGGCAGGCAGATTCTTAACCACTGTGCCACCAGGGAAGTCCTATCCTTTCTTTTTGATGTCATAGATATTACTACTCTGTCCTTCCTTCACAGTGTTTTTTCAACTCTATCATGTGTCTGTTGACTTGCCATTTATTATCTTTTGCTATAGATATGTTCAAATGGTAAAATGTGTCTGTGATTTCTTTTATAATTTTTGGGTTTGTATCTTAGCTTAAAAAGGATTACCGGGCTTCCCTGGTGGTGCAGTGGTTGCGAGTCCGCCTGCCGATGCAGGGGACGCGGGTTCGTGCCCCGGTCCGGGAAGATCCCACATGCCACGGAGCGGCTGGGCCCGTGAGCCATGGCCACTGAGCCTGCATGTCCAGAGCCTGTGCTCCGCAACGGGAGAGGCCACAACAGTGAGAGGCCCACGTACCGCAAAAAAAAAAAAAAAAAAAAAGTATTGCCTATTCCTAGATTGTATCATGTAATATCCTAGATTTTTCTAGACTATGTTTAATTAAATTCAAATCAAT
This sequence comes from Lipotes vexillifer, assembly GCF_000442215.2. Classification (NCBI taxonomy): domain Eukaryota; kingdom Metazoa; phylum Chordata; class Mammalia; order Artiodactyla; family Lipotidae; genus Lipotes; species Lipotes vexillifer. The sequence goes on from NW_006782084.1 coordinate 883,633, forward strand.
GTTTGTATATGGAATAAGATAATAGGATCTAATTTTATTTTCTTCTCAATGGATAGCCAGTTTTGCCAGTAGCATTACTTAAATAATCTTTTTTTTTTTTTTTTTTTTTTTTTTTTGCGGTATGCGGGCCTCTCACTGTTGTGGCCTCTCCCGTTATGGAGCACAGGCTCTGAACGCGCAGGCTCTACGGCCATGGCTCACGGGGCGCAGCTGCTCCACGGCATGTGGGATCTTCCTGGACCAGGGCACGAACCCTTGTCCCCTGCATCAGCAGGCGGACTCTCAACCACTGCGCCACCAGGGAAGCCCCTAAATAATCTATTCTTTGTGATTAGAAAGACTACTTTTGTTATACATTGACTTTTCAGATTTCTACTGGATTTATTTCTGGATTTTCTATTTTGAAAACAGAACTATTCAGAACTATAAACTATAAACTAAACAGAACTATTCAGAACTATAGTTTATAGTTCTAAATATTGTTTTGCTCCCTTTTGAATCTTTTTCATATATCAATACTGTTCTGCATTTCTGTCATCTACCTATTCAATTATAAGGAATGGTAACTGTTTCCTTCAGAATCACCCAATATACTTAACCAGCTTTGCATTATACAGTGCATGTTATACTACCAAACTGCCTAAGAATTATCTTAATTTCTTTTCCCACTATTCTTGTTTCCTTTTCTCAGCAGTTTGCTAAAGCCATTGAATATACTTCAGTTATCTAAAAACATCTCATCAATACTTTTGTATATCATAATAATTTTTAAAAAACTATATACCTACGCATATACATACTATTCAGTTTCTTAAATCACCCTGTTCTCTATCCCAGAGTCCAACCTAAGTTTTCTACCATGGAGCCTTAGTCACTCTTGATAAGTTGGCTATTTGTACCATGGACAATATAGAAGAAATACTACATTTTCTCTATTATGTCATCATAAAAGGTATAAAAATGGTGATGTGCTTTAGATCTTTCATGTAGGTTTAATGTTTGTAATTCTTAGCTTTAGCACATCACACAAACGTGGTGGTGTTTGTTGATTTTTGTTGTGGTTTGAATATTCTCTTCAAAGCTAAGAACTCTGTACTTTAATTAATTATATTTTAATTCAGTTTTTAGAAGGTATTAATTCAGTACTTTTTTTGTTTTGTTTGCATACTGTTAATTTTGCTTAAATTTGTGGGAAGGCTTTTCTCAGGAAAGTGATTGTTTCATTGTTTTCAAGTCCATTTAGTAAGATATTTTTAAATCTTATGAACGTTATCTCAAATAGTTACTTGAATTGAAAGTTTTGGGCATGTGTTTGCATATTAGTGTCATGGGATTTGAATGAAAATATAAAATATAATTTTAATGAATATTTGGTTTCCTTTATGTCTTTTAACAGTCTTATAAATAAATTGATATTACCATTTTGTTAGACTTTACTTCCTTAGGTTGTTTGAAAATCAAATGCTTTTCTGATACCTTAATTTTATTACTAGTCATAGTAATACAGATTGCTAGAATACTTCTAAAATACAATTATTTTTGTGAAGTTGTATATCAGGATTTTTATAGGCCTTATTAATAACTTTTTATCTGAAGAAATAAGATATTAATCAAAGTACAGCATTAAAAATTAATTGAGTAGATGAAAATATGTATCTAAAAAGTTTGGGAAAAGAATTTAATGTTAAATTTAAATAATTCTTATTGATAATGTCCAGAAAGGAAAATGTTAGTATTTAGTCTTACCTGTGCTTGGAAGAAAGCCACGTAGAAACTATTAACATTTCTTCTCTTTATTGAAAGAAAAATGTATACAAAGAAGTAAATATTACTACAAAACTTCTAAATGAACCAAAGTAGGAGAAGAGCAACTCTTAGACATTGATAGAAGTATTGCCCTATTTAGAAGATTTTTCTTGCTATCAGAACCACATTTGGAATTTAAGCTTTGTTCACAGCAAAATTGGCACAGACTATCTTTGCAATACTCCTAACTTACTATTACTTTTTTTAATTTGGCTGTGTCAGGTCTTAGCTGTGGCACGCAGGATCTTCATTGCAGCACGCAGGATCTCTTGTTGCAGTGTGCAGGCTTCTCTCTAGTTGTGGCACGCAGGCTCTAGAGCGCGTGGGCTCAGTAGTCACAGCGCATGAGCTCCCTAGATGTGGCAGGTGGGCTCCAGAGCACACGGGCTCAGTAGTTGCCACACGTGGGCTCTCTAGTTGTGGTGCATGGGCGCTAGAGTGTGTGGGCTCAATATTTGCAGCGCGCAGGCTTAGTTACCCCGCAGCATGTGGGATCTTAGTTCCTCAACGAGGGATTGAACCTGCATCCACTGCACTGGAACATGGATTCTTAACCACTGGAGCACCAGGGAAGTCCCATTCCTAACTTATTTTATACAAGAAAAGAATGTGTCATGGAAAAGAAATGAACAAAAATTATTAATATAAGGTAGATGAAAAAAATTCCTTTTAAGACAAATAGAATGTGAAGTTGATTTTTAGAATACAGATAGAATTATTAAAAAAATTTTAAGTAATAGTAAGAAGACATTTCCCCTTTTTCCTAAATTAAAAAAAAAATTTGAACTTAGCATTCCATCACCTCCTGTAGATGAATGAGTTAATTACCTTTATTTATAAAAAAACAAATGACTCAGGTCTCCAGTCCTTAAGAATGGGACCATGTATTTCTGTTAAAAATCAAGGAATAGTGTTCCAGTTTCCACTTTCACATAAGGAGCCTGGAAGTCCTCCGTCTACCTTAACAACAAGTAAAAAGCTGAACAGACTGAAAAATCAATAACTCTTTATGGATCCATAAGAGAGGGAAGAACAGAGGCAAACCTCTACCCCCAAGACTGGAGAAACAGACAGGCATTTGAATACAGGGAGTTGTGGTTTATGGGAGGAGAGACTCAAGAACTCAAATCACCACAGGAAACAGGGCCAGGTAGGAAAACCAGAACTGTAATTGATGAATTGCTGGAGGCTCAGTGTGGACAACTCTAAGAGTTTAAACTCCAGGGAGACCCAGTCACAGGGTGGGGCCCACAGTATTGTGAGGTTTACCTCCAGGAGCTCAACCAGATTTCCACAATAAATATCAAAGAAAAGTTCCATCAAGCTTCTGGCAGGGAGAGAGGAAAAGGAACCATTTTTAAATACACCACAGCATTCTACTCTTTTTTTTTTCTTACAAGTATCCATTCTTTATTTGTTTTTAACATCTTTATTGGAGTATAATTGCTTTACAATGTTGTATTAGTTTCTGCTGTATAACAAAGTGAATCAGCCATATGCATACATATATCCCCATATCCCCTCCCTCTTGCATTCTATTCTTAACAAACCCTGCCCTCAGGGGAAACTAGTTAATTACAGCCTAACCTGCTGAGGTATTATCAGAGCCTAAGTAACCTTGGGAAGAGAAATAACCAACTCTAGCCATTTTGTCCCACCTAAGGGGATAGAAAAAAACTAAGAAACTCTTGTGAAGTTCATAGTCCAGAGGCATAAGCTCACTAAAAGACTGAGACCTAATCATAGGACTGTAGAATGCTTCCCATCCCCCCATGCCTTACCACTACATTAATAAAGGCCTATTTATGGCAGGTCCTTTTACTCAGTATATTGTGTCTGGCTATCAAGAAAAAATTACAAGGCATACCAAAAGGTGAAAAACATAATTTGAAGAGACAGAGCAAGCATCAGAACCAGACATAGCAGAGATGCTGGAATTATCAGTACAGGAATTTAAAACAACTATGATTAATATGCTAAAGACTCTAATGGATAAAGTAGACAGCATGCAAAAACAGCTGGGCAGTGTAAGAAGAGACATGGAAATCCTAAGAAAGAACCAAAAAGAAGTGCTAGAAATAGAAAACACTGTAACAGAGATTAAGAATGTCTTTCATGAATTTATTAATAGTCTGGATATATGGCTGAGGAAAGAATATCTGAGCTAGAGGATATATCAATAGAACCCTTGAGAACTAAAAATCAAAGAGAACAAAGACTTAAAAAGAAAAATAAGAACAGAATATCCAAGTGTTACCTGAAAATGGGTTTACCTCTTGGTGGGTGTCAAGCCAAAAGACACAACCAAGCCAAAAATCGGGAGAGTGAAGATTTATTACTTGCAGCAAGTAAGGAGAACACCAGAGATCTTTCCCAAAGTAGTATCTCCCCAACAGCAAAACTGGGGAATTTTTAAGCTAAGGGTACATGCATATTCATGTAGGGACTTGAGGAGGAGAATTCAGCATAGATTTGAGGCAAAGGTTGACAGAGTCTAAGCTTTAGTTGATTGAAGTCACAAGGGTCAGAAAGAATCTGAAAAAGAATGGATATATTGTACATGTATAACTAAATTACTTTGCTGTACACTTGAAACTAACACACTGTAAATCAACTATACTCCAATATAAAATAAAAATTAAAAAAAAAGAGAATGTAGAGTCCCCCAGATGTGAAAATTTTTTGAACATGTTATTTAACTCTATCTAGAAAAGATGGAAGCATCAGTTTTACATAAATTTCATAGGAAGAAACAAAAAATTAGCAGTAAATAAAGACTTTTTGAGGCAATATTTTTCTAGTAGAACATTGTCATATTATCTCAATATTTCTAAAATATTTTAATAAAAGTTTATTAATAAAAATAGTAAATTCTAATGGAAAGATACACATTATATTATTAAAAAAAAAAAGAAAAGGTCAGCATCATCATCCCTTAGGTTCCAATTGATCTAGTGGTTGAGCACTTTAGGCTAATCTTTACCACTGAAACAGAATTGGGAGTCCTTACAGCAGTTATATATTCTTTTGTTACTATTGTTACTATTGTTACTTCTCTTGCCTGATAACAGTTGTTTGTTCCTGCATTCTTTTGTTCCCTTAAGATCATTAATTACTGAGACCTGTTCAAGTTCAAGCACTGTGGCCAGGATTAGATCACAAAATGGCATAGGCCAAAAATGTCTTCCCTTATGTCAAGAAAGCCAGGGACCCTCCACCCTATCTGCTTACACAAAGACTGTGGGACAACTAGAAAAGGTTTAACATAAGTGTAATGTTTACTATCAGAAGAAAGAAAGGAACAGAAGAACTATTTGAAACAAAAATGACTGAGAATTTCCCCCAAATTAATGTTAGACACCTAACCACAGATCCAGGGAGCTCAGAGAACACCAAGCAGGGTAAATGTCGCCCAAAACTATACCTTAGCATATCACTTTCAAATAAAAATAATCAAAGATAAAGAAAAACATCCTGAAAGAGGACAGAGTTAAAAAACACCTTACCTATAAAGGAACAAAATAAGAATTACATCCAATACCTCCTCAGAAACCATGCAAACAAGAAGACTGTGGACTGAAATATTTAAACTGTTGGGAGAAAAAAAACCCTCCAACCTAGAATTCTGTATCATGTGAAATTACCTTCAAAACTGAAGGGAAAATTGACAAACAAAAATTGAGAGAATTTGTTGCCAGTAGACCTGCCTTGCCAAAAAAAAAAAAAAAAAAAAAAAAGAAAGAAAAAAACCAAGTTCTTTACAGAGAAGGAAATTAACGTAGTTCAGAAACTCAGACCTACATAAAGAAAGGAAGAACGGGCTTCCCTGGTGGCGCAGTGGTTGAGAGTCCGCCTGCCGATGCAGGGGACACAGGTTCATGCCCTGGTCCGGGAAGATCCCACATGCCGCGGAGTGGCTGGGGCCGTGAGCCATGGCCGCTGAGCCTGCGCATCCAGAGCCTGTGCTCCACAACGGGAGAGGCCTGTGTACCGCAAAAAAAAAAAAAAAGAAAAAAAAGAAAGAAAGAACATCAAAAGAAGGAAAAAGTGAAGATAAAATAAGAACTTTTATCTTCCTTATTCTTAACTGAACTAACAGTAGTTTATTCCAAATAATAATACCAAAGCTATATGCAACTATGTATATGTTTTATATATGTGTATATATATATATATATATATATATACTTAAGTATTCTCATATATAAGTGAAATGAATAACAGCAATAATATAAGGAATAGGAGGAAGAAATTAGAATTATTTTGTTATTTTGTTATTATGAGGTATACTACATGTGAAGTGGTGTAGTGTTATTTGAAAGTGGATTTGGACTATTGTAAATGTATATTGAAAACTCTAGGACAACCAATAAAAAAGCAAAAAATGGGGCTTCCCTGGTGGCGCAGTGGTTGAGAATCTGCCTGCCAATGCAGGGGACATGGGTTCGAGCCCTGGTCTGGGAAGATCCCACATGCCACAGAGCAGCTGGGCCTGTGAGCCACAATTACTGAGCCTGCACGTCTGGAGCCTGTGCTCCGCAACAAGAGAGGCAGCGATAGTGAGAGTCCCATGCACCGCAATGAAGAGTGGCCCCCGCTTGCCACAACTAGAGAAAGCCCTCGCACAGAAACGAAGACCCAACACAGCCATAAATAAATAAATAAATAAAGCAAACTGTCAACAAGTAAAAATAAATGAACACTATTATATTTTTTTTAAAAAAGCAAAAAATGAGGTATAACTGATATGCTAAGAAAGGAGAGAAAGTGGAATCATATAAATGCTCATTTAAAACCATAAGAGGAAAAAAAAAGGAAGAAAAACCCATAAAACTAAGTTCTGTAGGTATTTATAACAAAAAGAAAATAAAACCACAAGAGGCAGATAAGAGAATACTGTGAACAGTTAGTTATATGCCAACAAATTGGACAACCTAGAAGAAATGGACAGGTTTCTAGAAACATACAGCCTATCAAAACTGAATCAAGAAGAAATAGATAATTTGAACTGACCATACTAGAAGTAAAATGGAATCTGTCATTTAAAAACTTCTTCAAATTACAGTCCAGGACTGCATGGCTTCACTGGGGAATTCCACTAAATAAACAAAGAACTTACACCTATTCCTCTCAAACTCTTCCAAAAGACTGAAGAGGAGGGAACACTCCCAAAGTCATTCTATGAAGGCACCATCACCCTGATACCAAAACCAGACAAAGACACTACCCAAAAAGGAAATTACAAGCCAATATCTTTGGTGAATATAGGTGCAAAAATCCTCAACATAATTTTAGCAAACTAAATCCAACAACAAATAAAAAGGATCATACACCATGATCAAGTTCGTCTCATTCCTGGGTCACAAAGATGGTTTAGCATATGCAAATCAATCAATTTGATATACCACATTAACAAAAGAAAAGACAAAAACCACATGATCTTCTCAATAGATGCAGAAAATCATTTAATAAAATTCAACAGCAACAACAACAAAAATCAACATTTATTCATGATAAAAACTCTTGCCAAATTGGGTATAGAGGGAACATATCTCAACATAATAAAAGCCACTTATGACAAACCCACAGCCAACATAATACTAAACAAAAAGCTGAAAGTCTTCCCGCTAAATTCTGGAACAAGACAAGAATGCTCATTCTCACCACATCTATTCAACATAGTATTGGAAGTCCTAGCCACAGCAATAAGAAAGAAAAAGGAATAAAAAGCATCCAAATCAAAAGGGAAGAGTAAAATTGTCATTATGTGCAGATGACATGCTGTATAGAAAACCCTGAAGACTCCACACGAAAACTATTAGAACTGATAAATGAATTAAGCAAGGTAGCAGGATACAAGATTAATATACAGAAATCTGTTGCATTTCTTTACACTAACAATGTAATATCAGAAAGGGAAAGTTAAATAAAATTGTTTAAAATTGCATTAAAAAATACCTAGGAGGGCTTCCCTGGTGGTGCAGTGGTTGAGAGTACGCCTGCTGATGCAGGGGACACAGGTTCGTGCCCCAATCCGGGAGGATCCCACATGCCGCAGAGCAGCTGGGCCCATGAGCCACTGGGCCTGTGCGTCCGGAGCCTGTGCTCTGCAGCGGGAGAGGCCACGGCAGTGAGAGGCCCACGTACCGAAAAAAAAAAAAAACCTAGGAATAAACCTAACCAAGGAGGTGAAAGACTTATATGCTTAGAGCTATAAAACATAGGTAAAGGAAATTGAAGAGGGTTCAAGAAAATGGAAAGATAGCCCATGCTCTTGGATTGGAAGAATTAATAGAATTAAAATGGCTGTACTACCCAAAGCTATCTACAGGTTTAATGTGATCCCTATCAGATTACCCATAACGTTTTTCACAGAACTAGAACAAATAGTCCTAAAATTTATATGGAACCACAAAAGACAGAATTGCCAAAGCAATCCTGAGGAAAAAGAACAAAGTTGGAGGCATAACCCTTCCAGACTTTAGACAATACTACAAAGCTACAGTAATCAAAACAGTGTGGTGTTGGGGCAAAAACAGGCATATAGATCAATGGAACAGAAAAGAGAGCCCAGAAATAAACCCACACATTTACCGTCAATTACTCTTAAACAAAGGAGGCAAGAATATACAGTGGAGAAAAGACAGTCTCTTCAGCAAGTAGTGTTGGGAAAGTAGGACAGCTGCATGTAAATCAGTGAAGTTAGAACACTCCCTCACAACATACACAAAAATAAACTCAAAAGGCTTAAAGGAAAAAAAAAGAAAAAAAAAAGGCTTAAAGACTTCAATACAAGACATGTCACCATAAAACTCCTAGAAAAAAACATAGGCAAAACAGTCTCTGACATAAGTTGTAGCAATGTTTTCTTAGGTCAGTCTCCCAAAGCAATAGAAATAAGAGCAAAAATAGATGAAGAGGACCTAATCAAACTTAGAAGCTTTTGCACAGCAAAGGAAACCATAAACAAAACAAAAAGCCAGTAGACTGGGAGAAAATGTTTGCAAACAATGCGACCAACAAGGGCTTAATTTCCAAAATACACAAACAGCTCATACAACTCACTGACAGAGAAAAAAGACAATAACAATATGGGCAGAAGACCTAAATAGACATTTCTCCAAAGAAGACATACAGGTGGCCAAGAAGCACATGAAAAGCTGCTCAGCATCACAAATTATTAGAGAAATGCAAATCAAAACTACAATGAGGTATCACCTCACACCAGTTAGAATGGGCATCATCAGAAAATCTGCAAACAACAAATGCTGGAGAGGGTGTGGAGAAAAGGGAACCCTCTTGCACTGTTGGTGGGAATGTAAATTGATACAGCTGCTGTGGAAAACAATCTGGAGGCTCCTTATAAAACTAAAAATAGAGTTGCCATATGATCCAGCAGACCCATTCCTGGGCATATATTCAGAAAAGGTGAAAACTCTAATTGGAAAAGATTCATACATCCCAATGTTCATAGCAGCACTATTTACAATAGCCAAGACATGGAAGCAACCCAAGTGCCCATCAACAGATGAATGGATAAAGAAGATGAGATTGTGTGTGTGTGTGTGTGTGTGTGTGTGTGTGTGTGTATGGGGTGGGGAGAGAGTGAAATATTACTCAGCCATAAAAAAGAGTGAAATAATGCCATTGCAACTACATGGATGGACACAGAGATTATGAAACTAAATGAAGTAAGTCAGAGAAAGACAAATATTATATGCTATCACTTATATGTGGAATCTAAAAAGTAGTACAAATCAATTTATTTACAAAACAGAAACAGACTCATAGGTATAGAAAACATATTTATGGTTACCAAAGGGGAAGGCAGGGAGGAATAAATTGGGAGTATGGAATTAACAGATGCACACTACCATATATAAAATAGATAACAAGATTTTACTGTATAGCACAGGGAACTATATTCAGTATCTTGTAATAAATTATAATGAAAAAGAATTTTTAAAAAAGAGTGTGTTTGTGTGTGTGTGTTTATCTGAATCATCAGTTTGCTGTACATCTGAAACTAACACAATATTGTAAATCAACTATACTTCGATTAAAAAAAAACACAAGAGGCAGAAAAAGAGTGGAAGACAAAAATAGGAACAAAGAACAAGGGCAAAAAATATAAAACAGTAACAAATATAGTAGATATAAATCCAAATATATCAGTAACTATGTTTAATGTCAATGGTCTAAATGCATCAATTAAAAGACAGAGATCATCACAGTGGATCAAAAAATAAGACCCAAGTATAAGTTGTCTACAAGAAACCACTTTAAAGATAATGAAACATATAGATTAGAAGTAAATGGATACACCTATCAGGGAGGACAGAGAAGGCTGGGCTGCTCCTCCCCAAGGTATTGTGACCCTGTGCCTGTAGCCCGAAAGGGACACACAGCCCTGTGATGGCCTGTGGCCACAGGGGCCCTGCTCTGCCCCCACTTTGTCTGTGGTGACATGACTGTGCCTCCTTTGTGTGCTAACTTATCCCATTACTACCTTGATAGTCCCCCTGATTCCCTTTCCTGTCAATTTCTTCAACTTTAAAATACTGTACTGAGAGCAGTTTCCTAAGTTACCCCAAATCCTGTTCAGAGCAGGGATGCTTCCTGAAGTCAGGATGGAGGAGAAACAGACGTGGTTGAGGAAGGCTTCTGCTCCAGAAGTGAGTGGATGTGAAACAGCCCTGCTCCACAGTGACTTGGTTTTGTCCTGCTACAGTTTAAAATTGAGACATACTTGACATAATAAATGCACAGACTTTAAGTGTGTGGTTTGAGGGGTCATGACCAGTGTCAACACATGTGTAACCATCCCAACCAAGGCAGAGGTTGAAGATAACAGATTTCTATCTTCAGTGACTTTTTTTTTTTTTTGCCCGCACTGTGCGGCTTGCAGGATCTTAGTTCCCCGACCAGGGATTGAACCCAGGCCTCGGGCAGTGAAAGCGAGGAGTCCTAACCTCTGGACTGCCAGGGAATTCCCATATCTTCAGTGATTTTTAAAAAGAGTTTCTGCTGATAAAATGCATGCTCATGGTAGAACACTCGGATTGTGCAGAGAAATCCAGGGCAGGATGTGGCAGGGTCCCCACCATTCGGCTCCCAGATAAAGAGGCTGCCCACCTGCCTGGTGGCATCACACCACCCAGGCAACCACTGCTAGCATTTCAGTGTATTTTCTTCTGTTTTTTTCTATGCACATATATACATATGTTAAAATTTTTTTCTATGCATACTTTTTTACATATGACATCAGATCAAATTTAGTATTTAAAAACTTGCTGTAGAATAAGCATTTCCATATATTGTAAAACATTGTGTAAATATGATTTTTGAGAAGGCTTTGGTGTTTACTTTGTGATATTTGCTCCAACTAGTGTTGATACAATAAAGAGTTGATGTTAGAAAAAAATAAATGGTTAGAGAAAAATAGTGTTACCATGCTAACACTAATCAAAAGAAAGAAAGCAGGAGTTAGCTATTTTAATTTCAGACAAACTAGATTTCAAAGTAAGGAAAGTTATCAGTGGTAAAGAAGAGGCTTACGTAAGTGATAAAGGGTTCGATTCTCCAAGAAGACATAACAATTTTTAATGTGAATACATCTACTAACACAACATCAAACATGAGACAAATGCTGATAGAACTGCAGGGAAGAGTAGATGAATTCACTATTATAGTTGGAGACTTCCACATCCCTCTCTCAGAAATGAACAATCCAGCAGGCTGAAAATCAGTAAGGACTATTTGAACTCAACAACACCTTCAATCGACTGGATATAATTGATATCGATAGACTGCTTCATCCAAAACAGCAGAACTCACATTTATCTCAAGCTTAAATGGAACATTTATACCAAGATAAACCACTTTCTGGGACATAAAACCCACCTTAACAAATTTAAAAGACTAGAAATCATACAGTGCTGTGGTCTCAGACCATAATGGAATAAACTAGGAATCAATCACAGAAAGACAGCTAAAAAAAAAATCCCAAAATGTATGGAGATTAAACAACACACTTCTAAATAATATATGGATCAAAGAAGAAATCTCAAAAGAAATTTAGAAATATTTTAAACTTAATGAAAACAACTAATTAAAATTTGTGGGATGCAGAGAAAACAGTGCTTAGAGGGAAGTTTATCACATTGAAAGCAAGTATTAGAAAAGAATAAAAATCTAAAATGAATATTTCCACCCTAGGAAACTAGAAAAAGAACAAATTAAATTCAAAGTAAGCAGAAGGAAAGAAATAATAAGAACTAGGACAGAAATCAATGAAATTGATAAGTCTCTAGCCAGGCCAATTAGGAAAAAAAGAGAGGACCCTATTTACTAGTATCACATATGAAAGAGAGGACATCACTACACATTCCATGGGAATTGAAAGGATAGTAAACGAATACTATAAACAACTCTGTGCCCACAAATGGGATGACCTAGATGGAACGGACCAATTCCTTTAAAGACACAATCTGTCAAAACTCACACACAAAGAAATAGATAACCTGAATAGGTGTATATCTATTAAAGAAATTGAGTCAATAATCCATAACAATTCCAAAACAGAAAGCATCAGGCCCACATGGGTTCACTGGTTAATTCTACCAAACATTTAAGAAGAAATTAAACCAATTATCTACAGTCTCTTTCAGAGAATAGAAACAGAAGGAATACTTCTTTTTTTTTTTTACTTTATTCTAATTTGAGTCAGCTTACACTTACACATATAATCAAATATTAAATTAACTTAATTATCAAAAAAAGATAATTCGAAGAAATTTAAGAGACCACAGAGAAACAGGCACTCTCATATTGCAGATGGGAGTATGAAATGTTACAATCCCTACAAAGGGGAATTTGGAATTCTAGATGAATTTACCACTTAGACCTCAAAAAATCCACTTCTAGGAATATATCTTGAAAATACACCTGCATCCATGAGAAATAGCATATGCATAAGTGTATTAATTATCTATTGCTGCATCACAATTACACTTACCAATTGTCTCAGTTTGTTGAGGACTGTGGATTTTACTGAAACTCATAACTTTCAGTGCTCAAACTAGAATAGTCCCAGGCAAACACAGACTGTTGGTCATCCTAAAAACAAATTGTCCTAAAATTTATGTTCTTTTTTTTCTTTATTTTTTTATACAGCAGGTTCTTATTAGTCATCAGTTTTATACACATCAGTGTATACATGTCAATCCCAATCGCTCAATTCATCACACCACCACCACCACCACCACCACCCTGCCACTTTCCCCGCCTTGGTGTCCATAAGTTTGTTCTCTACGTCTGTGTCTCAATTTCTGCCCTGCAAACCTGTTCATCTGTACCATTTATCTAGGTTCCACGTATATGCGTTAATATACGATATTTGTTTTTCTCTTTCCGACTTCACTGTGTATGACAGTCTCTATATCCATCCACGTCTCAACAAATGACCCAATTTCATTCCTTTTTATGGCTGAGTAATATTCCATTGTATATATGTACCACATCTTCTTTATCCATTCGTCTGTTGATGGGCATTTAGGTTGCTTCCATGACCTGGCTGTTGTAAATAGTGCTGCAATGAACATTGGGGTGCATGTGTCTTTTTGAATTACGGTTTTCTCTGTGTATATGCCCAGTAGTGGGATTCCTGGGTCCCCAGGAATAGGGTTCCTTTTTAAAGAACCTCGATACGGTTCTCCATAGTGGCTGTATCAATTTACATTCCCACCAACAGTGCAAGAGGGTTCCCTTTTCTCCACACCCTCTCCAGCATTTGTTGTTTGCAGATTTTCTGATGATGCCCATTCTAACTGGTGTGAGGTGATACCTCAATGTAGTTTTGATTTGCATTTCTCTAATAATTAGTGATGTTGAGCAGATTTTCATGTGCTTCTTGGCCACCTGTATGTCTTCTTTGGAGAAATGTCTATTTAGGTCTTCTGCCCATTTTTGGATTGCATTGTTTGTTTTTCTAGTATTTAGCTGCATGAGCTGTTTATGTATTTTGGAGGTTAATCCTTTGTCTGTTGATTCGTTTGCAAATATTTTCTCCCATTCTGAGGGTTGTCTTTTTCTCTTGTTTATGGTTTCCTTTGCTGTGCAAAAGCTTTGAAGTTTCATTAGGTCCCATTTGTTTATTTTTGTTTTCATTTCCATTACTCTAGGAGGTGGATCAAAAAGATCTTGCTGTGATTTATGTGAAAGAGTTCTTCCTATGTTTTCCTCTAAGAGTTTTATAGTGTCCGGTCTTACATTTAGGTCTCGAATCCATTTTGAGTTTATTTTTGTGTATGGTGTTAGGGAGTGTTCTAATTTCATTCTTTTACATATAGCTGTCCAGTTTTCCCAGCACCACTTATTGAAGAGACTGTCTTTTCTCCATCGTATATCCTTGCCTCCTTTGTCATAGCTTAGTTGACCATAGGTGCATGGGTTTATCTCTGGGCTTTCTATCTTGTTCAATTGATCTATGTTTCTGTTTTTGTGCCAGTACCATATTTTCTTGATAACTGTAGCCTTGTAGTGTAGTCTGAAGTCAGGAAGTCTGATTCCTCTAGCTTCATTTTTTCCCCTCAAGACTGCTTTGTCTATTCAGGGTCTTTTGTGTCTCCATACAGACAGATTTTTTTTTTAGTTCTGTAAAAAATACCATTGGTATTTGATAGGGATTGCATTGAATCTGTAGGTTGCTTTGGGTAGTATAGTCATTTTCACAATGTTGATTCTTCCAATACAAGAACATGGTATATCTCTCCACCTGTTGATATCATCTTTAATTTCTTTCATCAGTCTCTTATAGTTTTCTGCATACAGGTCTTTTGTCTTCCTAGGTATTAGTTCTTTTTGTTGCAGTGGTAAATGGGAGTGCTTCCTTAATTTCTCTTTCAGATTTTTCATCATTAGTGTATAGGAATGCAAGAGATTTCTGTGCATTAATTTTGTATCCTGCTACTTTACCAAATTCATTAATTAGCTCTAGTAGTTTTCTGGTGTCATCTTTAGGATTCTCTATGTATAGTATCTTGTTATATGCAAACAGTGACAGTTTTACTTCTTCTTTTCCAATTTATATTCCTTTTATTTCTTTTTCTCCTCTGATTGCCATGGCTAGGACTTGCAAAACTATGTTGAATAATAGTGGTGAGAGTGGACATCCTTGTCTTGTTCCTGATCTTAGAGGAAATGCTTTCAGTTTTTTACCATTGAGAATGATGTTTGCTGTGGGTTTGTCATATATGGCCTTTATTATGTTGAGGTTGGTTCCCTCTATGCCCACTTTCTGGAGAGTTTTTATCATAAATGGGTGTTGAATGTTGTCAAAAGCTTTTTCTGCATCTACTGAGATGATCATATGGTTTTTATTCTTCAATTTGTTAATGCAGTGTATCACATTGATTGATTTGCATATATTGAAGAATCCTTGCGTCCCTGGGATAAATCCCACTTGATCATGGTGTATGATCCTTTTAATGTGTTGTTGGATTCTGTTTGCTAGTATTTTGTTGAGGATTTTTGCATCTATATCCATCAGTGATATTGGTCTGTAATTTTCCTTTTTTGTAGTGTCTTTCTCTGGTTTTGGTATGAGGGTGATGGTGGCCTCATAGAATGAGTTTGGAAGTGTTCCTTCCTCTGCAATTTTTTGGAAAAGTTTGAGAAGGATGGGTGTTAGCTCTTCTCTAAATGTTTGATAGAATTCACCTGTGAAGCCATCTGGTCCTGGACTTTTGTTTGTTGGAAGATTTTTAATCACAGTTTCAATTTCATTACTTGTGATTGGTCTGTTCATATTTTCTATTTCTTCCTGGTTCAGTCTTGGAAGGTTACACCTTTCTAAGAATTTGTCCATTTCTTCCAGGTTGTCCATTATATTGGCGTAGTGTTGCTTGTAGTAGTCTCTAAGGATGCTTTGTATTTCTGTGGTGTCTGTTGTAACTTCTCCTTTTTCATTTCTAATTTTATTGATTTGAGTCCTCTCCCTCTTTTTCTTGATGAGTCTGGCTAATGGTTTATCAATTTTGTTTATCTTCTCAAAGAACCAGCTTTTAGTTTTATTGATCTTTGCTATTGTTTTCTTTGTTTCTATTTCATTTATTTCTGCTCTGATCTTTATGATTTCTTTCCTTCTGCTAACTTTGGGTTTTGTTTGTTCTTCTTTCTCTAGTTCCTTTAGGTGTAAGGTTAGATTGTTTATTTGAGATTTTTCTTGTTTCTTGAGGTAGGCTTGTATAGCTATAAACTTCCCTCTTAGAACTGCTTTTGCTGCATTCCATAGGTTGTGGATCATCGTGTTTTCATTGTCATTCGTCACGAGGTATTTTTGTATTTCCTCTTTGATTTCTTTAGTGATGTCTTGGTTATTTAGTAACGTATTGTTTAGCCCCCATGTGTTTGTGCTTTTTATGTTTTTTTCCCTGTAATTCATTTCTTATCTCATAGCATTGTGGTCAGAAAAGATGCTTGATATGATTTCAATTTTCTTAAATTTACTGAGGCTTGATTTGTGACCCAAGATGTGATCTATCCTGGAGAATGTTCCGTGGGCAGTTGGGAAGAAAGTGTAATCTGCTGTTTTTGGATGGAATATCCTATAAATATCAGTTAAATCTATCTGGTCTATTGTGTCATTTAAAGCTTCTGTTTCCTTATTTATTTTCTGTTTGGATGATCTTAACTTACTCTGTGTGGCCAGCATTTGCCAGGTAACAAAAGCAGACAAAGACCTTACAAGAAAATGAAACCAGAGACCAGTATCACTTAAGAACATACATGCAGCAATTCTCAACAAAATATTAACAAACCAAATTTACAAAAGTATATAAGTATAAAAAGAATTATATATCATACCCAGTGGGATTTATCTCAGGTATGTACAGCTGTTTCAACGTTTAAAAATCAATTAATGCAATACATCACATCAACAGACTGAAAAAGAAAAAACACATGATCATGTCAATAGATGTTGAAAAAACATTTGACAAAATTCAACACCCATTCGTGATAAAAACTCTCAGCAAATTAGGAATAGAGGGGGACATTCTCAACTTGATAAAGACTATCTACAAAAACCCTACAACTAATGTCATACTTAATGGTGAAAAACTTGAAGCTTTCCCACTAAAATCAGGTAGGAGGCAAGGATGTCTCCCTCACCACCACTCCTTTTCAACATTGTTCTGGAACTCCTTGCTAATGCAATAAGGCAATAAAAGGTATACAGATTGGTTCACAATGTATATGTATATCAAATCACTATGATGTACACTTTAAATATCTTACAATTTTATTTCAGTCATATCTAAATAAAGCTGAAATTTGAGGGGGAAAGGTATATAGTTTGACAAGGAAGACATAAAACTGCCTTTATTTGCAGATGACATGATTGTCTATGTAGAAAATCTGAAAGAATCAACAAAAACTGGAACAAATAAGCAATTGTAGTAAGGATGCAGGATACAAGGTTAATATACAAAAGTCAGTTGGCTTCCTATATACTGATAATGAACAAGTGGAATCTGTAAGTAAAACTCAATACTATTTACATTAGCAACCCCCAAAATTAAATACTTGGGTATAACTATAACAAAATATGTATAATATCTATAATGAGGAAAGCTACAAAACTCTGATAAATGAATCAAAGAACTAAATAAATGGAGAGAGATTCCATGTTCATGGTTAGAAGTAGTCAATATTGTCAAAATGTCAGTTCTTTCCAACTTGATCTGTGGATACAATATTATTCCAGTTAAAATCCCAGCAAGTTATTTCATGGATGTGGACAAACTGATTCTAAAGTTTATACAGAGATGAAAAAAACTCAATAGCCAACACAATACCGAAGAAGAACGAAGTTGGAGGACTGATGCTGCTCAACTTCAAGACTTATTCTAAAGCTACAGTAATCAGGAGAGTGTTGTATTGGCGAAAGAATAGACAAAATAGATCAATGAAACAGAGTGGAGAGCCCAGAAATAGATTTTCGTAAATATAGTCAGCTGATCTTTGACAAAGGAGTAAAGGCAATACAATGGAGCAAAGATAGTCCCTTCAACAAATGGATAACCACATGCAAAAAAATAAGTCTAGACACAGACCTTACACCGTTCATCAAAATTAACTCAAAATGGATCATAGACCTAAATGTAAAATGCAAGAGTGTAAAACTATAGAAATAACATAGGAGAAAACTTAGATGATCTTCAGCATGGTAATGCCTTATTAGATGTAACACCAAAGACATGATTCAGGAAAGAATTAATGATTGGGACTTCATTAACGTTTAAAACTTCTGCTCTATGAAAGACAATCACAAGAGAATGAGAAGTCAAGCCACAGACCGGGAGAAAATATTTGCCAAAGAAATGTTTGTTGAAGAACTGTTACCCAAAGTATACAAAGAGGGACTTCCCAGGTGGTTCAGTGGGTAAGACTCCACGCTCCCAATGCAGATAGCCCAGGTTCGATCCCAGGTCAGGGAACTAGATTCCGCATGCATGCCACAACTAAGATCCTGCATGCATGCTTCAACTAAGAGTCCACATGCCGCCACTAAGAAGTCCACATGCTGCAGACTGCAACTAAGACCTGGTGTGGCCAAAATAAATAAATAAATTTTTAAAAAGTATACAGAAAACACTTAATCCTCAACAGTAAGAAAATAAACAACCTGATATTAAAATGGGCCAAAGACGTTAACAGACACTTCACTAAAGAAGATATACAGATAGCAAGTAAGCATATGAAAAGATGTTCCACATCATATAGAAAAAATTTTTGCATGTCATCAGGGAAATACAAATTAAAACAACAGAGAGATAACACTATATACCTATTAGAATGGCCAAAATCTAGAACATTGACAACACCAAATGCTGACAAGGATGTGGAGCCACAGCAACTCTCGTACAATGCTTGTGGTAATAAATGTTACAGTTACACTGGAAGATAGTTTCTTACAAGATGGAAATGATTTCTTACAAAATACAATATATTCTTAACCATATGATCCAGCAATCACACTACTTTGTATTTACCCAAAGGAATTGAAAACTTATGTCCACAGAAAAACTGCACGTGAAAGTTTACAGCAGTTTTATTTATAATTGCCAAGTCTTGGAAGCAACCAAGATGTCCTTTAATAGCTAAATGGAGAAATAAACTGGCACAACTAAGCAACAGAATATTATTCAGAGCTAAAAAGAAATGAGCTATCAAGCCATGAAAAGACATGAAGGAAGCTGTAATGCATATTGCTGAGCGAAAGAAGCCAATCTGAAGATATGAATCCAAGTATTTCACTTTTTGGAAAAGGCAAAACTATAGAGACAATAAAAGATTAGTGGTTGCCAGCTGTAGGTTTGGGGACAGATGAATAAGCATACCACAGAGAATTTCTAGGGCAGTGGAAATATCTGTATATTATTATGATGAATATATGTCATTATACATTTGTACAAGCCCATAGAATGTACAACACCAAGAGTGTAAACAGTGGACTTTGAGTGATAGTGATGTAGGTTCATCATTAGTTAAAAAAAAAAGTGCCATCTGGTGAGTGAGGTCGATAATGGGGGAAGCTCTGCATGGGTGAATGGTGGGTGGTATATGGCAAATGTTTATACTTTCCTCTCAATTTCAATCCTAAAATTGCTCTTAAAATTTAAAGTCTTTTTTGAAAATCAAGGAGTATATTAGAATAACCTTCATTATTATAGAAAAAATTATTACTTAGAGAATAAATAAATATATAAAAAATAAAAATTAGCAGATTCTGTGTATCTATAACTGAATGCTACCTTACTATTTGCACTGTAAAACGTACATATAAATTTTATTTTAGAATAGATGTGTCTTTTTCTTGGTGGCTGATGACTCAGACTAATCACATTTAGATTTAATTTATAGAATACTTTATAATTTTTTTTAATCTTCTGGCCACGCTGCACATCATGAGGGATCTTAGTTCCCGACCAGTGACTGAACCTGCGCCCCCTGCAGTGGAAGTGCAGAGTCGTAACCACTGGACTGGCAGTGAAGTCCCTATAATATTCTTCTTGATTGCATGATTAGAAAATTTTTCTGTAGTTTTTATTAAAAGCTAAGCATTGCTCTATTTAGCACATCAAAATGAAGTTTGTAGTATTTTTCTTTAATCAAAATTTGTTTGCCAGTTAAATTTGCTCTAAAGTTATTTATGATTAGTAAATCACATGTTTAATTTAACCATGAAATCTATTCACTTAGAGTATATATAGGTAATATAAATTGTGCTTGAACGTCTTTTTTCTAAGAAAAAGTAGACTGCACCACTTTTTGAGATTAATAACTTTTTCATCCTGTCCATTAGTGTCATGGACTGAATGTTTGTATCCCCCCCATATTCAAATTCATATGTTGAATCCCTAACCCCCTAACATGATGATATTAGGAGGTGGTACCTTTGGGAGATAACTAGGTTTAGATTATGTCATGGTAGTGGGACCCTCATAATGGAATTAGTGCCTCTATAAGAAGAGGAAGAGAAAGTCATGTGAGTATACAGTGAAAAAGTAACTGTCTGCAAACCAGGAAGTGGAGCCTCACCAGACACCAAATCTGCAGGCATCTTGATCTTGGAGTTCCTAACCTCCAGAGTTGTGAGAGATAACTGTTGTTTAAGCTATCCAGTCTATTTGTCCTAGAAGCCCAAGCTAACTAAATAAAATAGTATAGAATAAACAGTAATAGTAAATAAATAGTATAAAAAGATTCTGTTAAATGGAATTTACAATTAGTAGCATTTACTCTTTTATAATTATTTTGTAAATTGCAAGTCTGATATTAGGGAAAAAATTAGTATCTTTGAATTGCCAGACTTTATTATTTAAATAATTAGTGTTTGGGGTAGAAATCGCCATCTACAAATAAAATGTTAATAGCAAGTAAAATAAAACAAAACCGATTCAATTATTTATTTTATATTCTAAATGCTTGAATAGCAGTTCACTGAATTATGGTATCTTCCTATAATTTGAAAAGAGGAAAATGACATTTAAAAACTTTATGGATATCTGTTGTGAAAAAGATTTTTAAGTGGTTAAGTTGAAGATATAATTCATTCTCTAAATTTCTTTCAGATAGCCATTATTGGGAATTCCCTAGTGGTCCAGTGGTTAGGACTTGGCGTTTTTACTGCCGGGGCCTGGGTTTGATCCGTGGTTGGGGAACTAACATCCCACAAGCTGCAAGGAGCAGCCAACAAAAAAAAACATAGCTATTATTATAGGTTAATTTTTTTCATGTGCACTGTTTTTCCTTTTTCTGTCTTCTTGGGAGAGCTGTAAGTATCTTACATTTAAATACAAAATGCAGACTCTTCAGAATATATGCATAAGACTTTCTATGTCATTCAAAATTATCATAGATCTTAAAGATATGATATAGAAATATAGTATTAATGCCAAATTCTCAAAGCTTTTTAAAAAAACATTTATCTGAAAGGTGAATAGCTGGCTGTCTAGGGTTACTTATGTTTGTGATTTATTTAAAATAATTTTACAGATAAATAAATTTAAAATAAATTCGTTAGTTTAAGGCAGTTGGTAAGATACAAAATTTGAAAACTTTACGTCCATATCCTTTGCTGTGTTATAATATAACATACATTTAGTATGATTTTCATTGATCTTTTAAAAGTATGGTAAAACAGTTTTCTATTTTAAATACTTTGAAAGTTTTATTAGGATAACTTGATTAAGTGATTTATACTAGTAATGAGAGATAGTATTGACAGCTCGTGTATTTCAGACTCAAGAGACCATTTTAAGGTGGGCACTTTTTCATTACTTCACATCTTTAATTTTTGAACAATTTCTAAAGATTCTTACTTGTTTGACCTTTTTCTACCAGTAATGAGTTTGCATTGTAATGCCATATGAGTAAAAGTCCCTGGACTGTTGACTCCTATGGCTGAGATGAGCAGCTAAGATTAATACATAAGGTTCTAGGAATTATGAGTTGATAGAATGTGTTGTTAATATAAGATGAATAAAATCCATTGTAGGCTTTGTGGGTGTGGCACTGCAACTGGACCTAGTAGGGGTGAGATTCAAATAAAAAGAAGTGAGAAGTAACATTTGGGGTGATTGATTAATCAAAATGTTGAGGCGAAATACTAAAGGACATGTATCCACTGAAATTTATTATAAGCTCCATGAAGAACAGAATTTGAAAATTCAGGGTTTGTTCCTAACCATGGCTTTTTAATAATAATATTGATGTGCTTGGACCTACTTAAATATTGATTTAATCTACTCAATTCAAAAATCTCTAATGAAGGGGCACACTCAGTTTTTCAAGGGTTACTTGAAACTGTTCCTCAGTTGTATATTGTAACCCTCTGAGGATAATGAGTATGTCTAACTCCATCTTACATTCTTTGCTCTGTTGCCACATACTGTTTCTAATATTTGGGATAACCAGAAAACAGTCCTGGCAAGATGTAGGCACTCAGTAAATGTTAAGCAAATGAGCGAACAAGGAGAACAAGGAGATATTAGAGTTTTGTTTTTTGTAAGGTACTTAAAGTTAGTTAACCAGTAATTATCTGGTAGTAGTACATATGCCCTAAATACATTTTAGGCAGAGTAAATACTGTTGCTGAGAAATCTTTAGTTCAAGATACTATTTAATTATGTAAGAAATGTTTATAGCCATTAGAAATTTTAAAATTATTGGGACTTCCCTGGTGATCCAGTGGTTAAGAATCCGCCTTCCAATGCAGGGGACATGGGTTAGATCCCCGGTCGGGGAACTAAGATCCCATGTGCTGCAGGGCAACTAAACCCACACCCTGCAACTAAGTCCGCGCACCGCAACCACTGAACTGAACACACAAGCCACAACTATAGAGCCCACGTGCTCTGGAGCCCGCATGCCACAACTAGAAAGAAGCCTGCACGCCACAACTAGAAAGAAGCCTGCGCACAACTAGAGAGAAGCACGCGTGCCACAATGAAGAGCCTGAGTGCCGCAATGAAGAGCCTGAGTGCCACAATGAAAGATCCCGTATGCTGCAACGAAGATCCTGCATGCATGCTGCAGCTAAGACCCAACACAGCCAAAAAAAGAAAAAAAAAATTTTTTTAATTATCCTTAGTGCTTTTAGATACAACTGTAAAGTGAATAGACAGATCTTAACTCCCAAGAACATTAAAAAAGAAAGCACTGATTCAAGGTAGTATTAAAACTCACCATTATATAGAAATATGATAGGAAGGACTAAACATTTTTATTACGTGACATAGTAGCTCATATTAAAATCTTTTTATATTAAGAAAAAGACTTTGTAATACTATATAATATATAGTATTTGATAGAAAGGGATAAAAGTTTTTTTATATATGATAAAAGAGTACCTTTTAGTGAAATATTTTTACATTGAAGAGAAAAGTAGATTGTTGGAGATACTCTTAGCTTCATAAGATACCACAAGTGCTCTTGCAGTGTTTGTTAGCACAGTAACATATACTAGGCAAAATTATAATTATTGGTAATTTGCTTTGAGTCTTTTCATTCTAATATTTCAAAGTATTTTACAAACGCTAATTAAACCTTTCAAAACATCTCATAATAGGTATTATCAAATTAATTACATATGTCATATGCAAAAACAAAAGCTGAGAGTGGCAAAAGTATTTACATACTATTTAACTGATGGAAAATGAGTAGTCCCAAATTCCCAGTAATCATTTCTAACTCCTATATAAAATAAAATCAGTACAGTAACACCTAAGGAATGCTATTGTAGCTGCAAGAATAAAAATACTACGTCACAGCAATTTAAAGAAATATCAATATCTTTACAAATAACAATTTTGGAGAGGATGTGGAGAAAAGGGAACCCTCCTACACTGTTGGTGGGAATGTAAATTGGTACGGCCACTATGGAAAACAGTATGGAGGTTCCTCAAAAAACTAAACTAGAACTACCGTATGATCTGGCAATTCCACTCTTGGGTATATATCTGGAAAAAACAAGAATACTAATTTGAAAAGATACGTGCACCCCAGTGTTTGTAGTAGCACTGTTTACAATAGTCAAGATATAGAAGCAATCCAAATGCCCATCAACAGACGAATGGATAAAGAAGATGTGGTATGTGTTTACAATGGACAGTTAGTCATAAAAAAGAATGAAATTCTGCCATTTGTAGCAACATGGATGGACCTAGAGAATATTATGCTTAGTAAAATAAATCAGACAGAGAAAAACAAATACTATATGATATTACTTATATGTGGAATGTAAAAACATAATACAAATGAATGTATATGCAAAACAGAAACAGATTCACTGATATTGAAAATAAACTGGTTTTCTTAGGGGAGTGAGAAGGGGGAGGAGCAATGGGATTAAGAGTACAAACTACAGAGTATAAAATAGATAAGCAACAAGGATATATTGTATAGCACAGGGAATTATAGCCATTATCTTGTAATAACTTTTAACGGAGTATAAGCTGTAAAAATACTGAATCACTATGCTATACACCTAAAACTAATATAATATTGTAATTCAACTGCACTTCAATTAAAAGTAATAAAATAAAGAATAAATATCTTTACTAAAACAAGTATTCCAACTTAATTTCTGTTAAATGCAGATAAATGTATTTTTGTTAGATATTTGTATTTAAGGAGTTAGTAATTTCATTTGATATTTTATTTTTAATGTCATGGTCATTAAGTTTTTGACATGGGCTCTGTTCTGGTAAGCAAAGCTCAAGAAAAGCCAAAAGTAGCATAGGCTGTGAATCAAATAGTGTCTCATATAGACTATTTATATGAGAGTACAATAAACTACTAATTTATTAAACTTGACTATTAAAAGAAAAAGAATTTTCCTAGTGGAGAGAGAAATGTAAACAAAAGTAAGTAGCTCGTTTTGCATATAGGACTTTTGCATTATTTTGTATTTTAGTTAATAGTTTTTTTTCTTCCACTGTTGTCATCACTGATTAGATAGCACATGATATATTAATTATTTTAATATCATGGTAGAAGTACAGTGTCTTTAATAAGAGTTCACCTTATAGTGTATTGACCATTGAGTCAATGAAGATTAGCCAGTTGCAGTATCATCCTCAAGTAATATTACCATTGCAATACTAGAGTAGACGTAACCCAGACTATTAAGAACCCAAAAGTCCTTCATCCAGGAAAAACAAACAAACAAAATGCTTATAAAAATATTAAAAGATTGACTGGGTAACTGAAATAATGGCAAATACATGAATCTGAATTTCCCCACACATCCTTCAAAAAAACAATAAAGAAGAACATAAAACTACACATAACCCATGTCTCAACATAACTAGAACATAGAGAACGTTCAAACTTCAAATTATCTGTAAGTAGAAAAATTAATACCAAATCATTCACACTCTTGTGCAAGCCTTGGTGGAGAGCATGGGTAGTCTGCGAAAAACTGCACAGGATAAGAGGGGAACTAGTTAAAGGCTTAAGACTGATCTAAAATCACTTCCAGCAAAATAAATTTCTCCCACATTACTGAAAAACATCCTGATAGACAAGAATAGACCACAGAAAAGGGACATAGAAGTTTGCATAGGACTCAAAGAGGCAGTTTTGGAAAGGCAACTCTTTTGGGGAGAAGAGGGTTAAAAAGGAAGAAATAAATGCCTTTTAGAAGCTAAACAGTTAAATAGAGAAGCGAGAGAAGAAAATTTAGGAACCTGCAAGGCAGAAGAATATTTTTTAAAATAGGAGGGCAAATTGTTCACACCGCCCAGTCCCCAAATCTAATCAATAAAGAAACCATACTTTACCTAAAGCAGAGGACATTTTTGAAACTAGGAATCTTTTAAACTCCCCCAAATTGCCAGTTCTATTCACAGACGTGCAGAAGCAACAGCAACTTGAACTATATAAAACTCACTTAAAAAGAAAACAGAGGGCTGGGCTTCCCTGGTGGCGCAGTGGTTGAGAGTCCACCTGCCGATGCAGGGGACACGGTTTCGTGCCCCGGTCCGGGAAGATCCCACATGCCGCAGAGCGGCTGGGCCCGTGAGCCATGGCCGCTGAGCCTGCGCGTCTGGAGCCTGTGCTCCGCAATGGGAGAGGCCACAACAGTGAAAGGCCCGTGTACCAAAAAAAAAAAAAAAAAACAAGGTGAGGATAAAAAAAGTTCAGTTGATGAAAATATCTATTACCTACCTCTCCCCCCGCAAAAAGGCATAAAAATAGACACATAGATCCATGGAATAGAATTGAAAATCCAGTAATAAACACCTCAGGACTTCCCTAATGGTGCAGTGGATAAGACTCTGTGCTCCCAATGCAGGGGCCTGGGTTTGATCCCTGGTCAGGGAACTAGTCCCACATGCATGCCCCAACTAAGAGTTTGCATGCCACAACTAAGGAGCCTGCCTGCCTCAACTAAGACCCAGCACAAGCAAATAAATAAAATTTTAAAAAATTACCTTTATGGTCAATTTATCTTCACTAAGAATGCCAAGACAATTCAATGGGGAAAAAATAGTATTTTCAACAAATGCTGCTGACAAATGGATGTCAACATGCAAAGAATGAAGCTGGACCCACATCTCACATCATGCACAAAAATTAACTGAAAATGGATTGAAGATCTAAATGTAAGAACTAAATATAAAATTCTCAGAAGGAAGCGTACGTATAAATCATCCTGACCTTAGATTCAGCAGTGGCTTTTTAGACATGACACCTTCAATCAACCAAAGAAAGAGTAAACAAATTGGACGTCATCAAAATTTTAAATGTGTGTGCTTCAGAGGACACCGTCAAGAAAGTGGAAAGACAGCAACATACAGGAGAAAAAATTTGTCAGTCATATATCTGACAAGGGACTTGTATCCAGAGTACATAAAGAACCTCTTACAACTCAATGATAAAAAGACAACCTAATTTTATTTTATTTTTCTTTCCCATTATGGTTTATTACAGGATTTCAAACATAGCTCCCTGTGCTGTACAATAGGACCTATAGTTTATCCATTCTATATATAATAGTTTGCATCTGCTAGTCCCAAACTCCCAATCCTACCCTCCCCCACCACCCCTCCTGCTTGGCAACCACAGTCTGTTCTCTTTGTCTGTGAATCTGATTCTGTTTCATATATAAGTTCTTTTGTGTTGTATCTTAGTTTCCCCATGTAAGTGATATCACATGGTATTTGTTTTTCTCTTTCTAATTTACTTCACTTAGTATGATAATTTCTAGGTCCATCCATGTTGCTTCAAACGGCATTATTTCATTCTTTTTTACAGCTGAGTAATATTCCGTTGTGTATACTTACCACATCTTCTTTATCCATTCATCTGTTGATGGACATTTAGGTTGAGGAAATCACTTTTCAAAGTTCTCTGCATCTGTCCTCCTACTGTAGCAAGTTTGCATTCACATCAGACCCATGTATCACACATTACTCTGTGATATATGCTTTCATATGTGTGGTTTTTTACTACTGCCATCAAGAACAAGGCAAGGATATCTAGTAACTCCACTACAGTCCAACATTTTACTGGAGATATTAGGCAATGCAATTAAATAAGAGCAATCAGAAGAGCTATAACAATTGGAAATTAAGAAATAAAACTAACTCTATTTGACTATGATAGGAAAGTATATGTGGAAACCCTAGAGCAAAAATCAGCAAAGTAGCCTGAGAGCCACATCTGATCACATCATTTTGTTTGTGTATTGCCTGTGGCTACTTTTGCCCTACACTGGCAGAGTTGGATAGTTGTGATAGAAAGGGTTTGGCCCGTAAAGTTGAAAATACTTTATTTGACATTGTACAGAAAAAGTTTGTGGACTCCTGCCCTAGAGAATCAAATAATAAAACTATCTCAAACAATAAAATAATTCAGTAACTAGAAGGTATATTAGCATTCAGAACTCAACATTCTTTACATATACAAATACTTACCAGTTAGAGGATATAGTGGTTGGGAAAACCCCAGTTAAATAACAACAAAAAAGATAAAATATTTGGGAATAAATGCAACACATGTACAAAAACTATTTTAGAAAAACTTGAAAACACTTCTGAAAGACACAAAAATTGAACTGAACCAATGAAAGGACAATTATCCCTACTTTATAATTTTAACATAATTTCAATAAAAATACCTACTCCTTTTTTTAAAGAGAGCTAGACAAGTTGATATAGAATTCATACGGAAATACAGATACATCAAAATAGCCAGGAATTGTTTCAGGCAAGAAGCATCCATGGATCGTACAACTAATTCATGAAGAAGTGATGACAAGGAGGATATTTTTGCAGTGTCAAAATAACCTCACCACAAGGTACTAACTAATCATTAATGGAAAAAAACAGCAACTTTGCAGTGGAGGCATCACCTTTACCATCGTCAAAATTAATGTTATTAGTAATGGGACAAATAGACATCATGCGTCCTGATAGGATGCACTGAAAAGAGCATAACATCACTTCTGTGGCATTC
>NW_006782084.1:911986-942841 GCF_000442215.2 Lipotes vexillifer
CATTCCTGCAAAAATGTATAACCTGAATTTAAACAAGAAACATTAGTCAAGCCCAAATTGAGGGGCGTTTTGCAAAATAAATGGATTATATTCCTCAAAAATGTCAAGGTCAAGAAAGACGAAGAGGGCTTCCCTGGTGGTGCGGTGGTTGAGAGTCCGCCTGCCAATGCAGGGAACACGGGTTTGTGCCCCGGTCCGGGAAGATCCCACATGCCGTGGAGCAGCTAAGCCCGTGAGCCATGGCTGCTGAGCCTGTGTGTCCGGAGCCTGTGCTCCGCAACGGGAGAGGCCACAGCAGTGAGAGGCCTGCGTACTGCAAAAAAAAGAAAAGAAAAAGAGAAAGAAAGACGAAGAATGAGGAACTTGTTCCAGATCAAAAAATACTAAAGAGATATGACAATTAACTACAATTCTTACCCTGGAATAGACCATGGGCCAAGACAGAAACAATAATTTATTTTATTCTATTTTTGTTATAAAGGACATTAGTGGAACAATTGGTGAAATGTGAAGGTCTGTGGATTGGATAGTACTGTATTAATGGTAATTACCTTATTTTGATAAATGTACTTTTTAAGGAAATACATTGAAATATTTAGGAGTAAAGGGGAATGATGTCTGCAGTTTGTTATCAAATTCAGAAAAAAATCTGTAGAGGGAGGAGAAAGAGAGTGATAAAGCAAACTTGGTAAAATGTTAATGAGTTTGGGGAATCTGAAGTGTATATGGCAGTTATTTGTACTTTTTTAAAAAATAAACTTTTTTATTTTAGAATAATTTAACATTTACAGAAAAGTTGAAAAGATAGTACACCCCTCACCCAATTTCAGTTTCCTCTGATGTCATTTTTTTTTGTGGGGGGGGTACGCGGGCCTCTCTGTTGTGGCCTCTCCCGTTGTGGAGCACAGGCTCCGGACGCGCAGGCCCAGCGGCCATGGCTCACGGGCCCAGCCGCTCCGCGGCATGTGGGATCTTCCCGGACCAGGGCACGAACCCGTGTCCCCTGCATCGGCAGGCGGACTCACAACCACTGCACCACCAGGGAAGCCCAGCTTGGCCTGTTTGACAGGAAATTCTGTATATGAAATTGTAGGGACTTCCCTGGTGGTGCAGTGGTTACGAATCCGCCTGCCAGTGCAGGGGACAGGGTTCGAGCCCTGGTCCAGGAAGGTCCCACATGCTGCGGAGCAACTAAGCCTGTGAGCCACATCTACTGAGCCTGCACTCCAGAGCCCGTGAGCCACAACTACTGAGCCCATGTGCCACAACTACTGAAGCCCGTCTGCCACAACTACTGAAGTCTGTGAGCCTAGAGCCCATGCTCCACAATAGGAGAAGCCACTGCAGTGAAAAGCCCAAGCACCACAATGAAGAGTAGCCCCCCATCGCCACAACTAGAGAAAGCCTGCGTGCAGCAATGAAGACCCAACACAGCCCCAAATAAATAAATAAACAAACAAATAAACAAATAAATATTTTTAAAATGTAGCATTTCTTGGGACTTCCCTGGTGGTCCAGTGGTTAAGAATCCACACTCTCAATGCAGGGGGCCCAGGTTCAATCCCTGGTTTTGGAATTAGATCCCTCATGCTGTGACTAAAGATCCCACATGCAGCAACTAAAGATCCCGTATGCCACGATGAAGATCCTGTATGCAGCAACAAAGATCTCGTGTGCCACAACTAAGGCCTGGCGTGGCCAAATAAATAAATGAATATTTTAAAAAAAGAAAGAAAATGTAGCATTTCTTAGGGAAGGTTTTTAAAATACCTCTTTGATCTATGACATGTAAGAAGGTTACTAGTATACCAGATGCTTCTATTTTGTGTCTTAGAAAGTCATTGTAGAAAATAATTTCTTCCAGACTATAAGAATGAATAAGAAAAGTGTGCAAATGAGGATATAGTTATGCTTTAACTCTTAGTGACACTAAGAGTATATTAATAAATAATGTAAAAAGGAATATGAATAAGGATAGTTACAATGTAACGAAGGTACAATTTGTATAATCTCATTTTTATATAAAAGAATGTATACAGTTGTTCCTTGGTATCCGCAGGGGATTGGTTCCAAGACCTCCTGAGAATACCAAAATCTGCCATTGCTCAAGTTTCTTATATAAAATTTGCATATAACATACGCATGCACATCCTCCTCTATACTTTAAATCATCTCTACTTTACTTATAATACCTAATGCAATGTAAATGGTATGTAAATAGTTTCTGGTACATGGCAGATTCAAGCTTTGCTTTTTGGATCTTTCTGGAATTTTTTTTTCAAATATTTCTGACCCATAGTTGGTTGAGTCCATGGATGTGGAACCCTCAGATATGGAGGACTGACTGTATATATGTCCATAGGAGATTTCTCAATCCTTGTCAATCTGCAGGTTGCTACTATTGGTGTGTCATGAAATCAATTTAGTAAGTCCACAACGAGCATTTTTTCAAGTTAAATAGAGTTGAAAATGTCAGTGTTTAGCACATAGTGTAATTACTATTACTGCAACATTTATTTCAAGTGTATATATGTGTACGACTGATTTCTGGGTTGTGATGTAAAATGCATTTCTTATTTTGAGTCTGAATTTTAAAAAATATTTGAAAAATATGTTTCTAGAACTGTAGACCAAAAACGTTTAAGAGTGGACCTCTGAGGACTTCCCTGGTGACGCAGTGGTTAGGAATCCGCCTGCCAATGCAGGGGACAAGGGTTTGAGCCCTGGTCCGGAAAGATCCCAAATACCGCGGAGCAACTAAGCCCATTTGCCACAACTACTGAGCCTGCGCTCTAGAGCCTGCAAGCCACAACTACTGAGCCCACATGCCACAACTACTGAAGCCCGCATGCCTAGAGCCTGTGCACCACAACAAGAGAAGCCACCGCAATGAGAAGCCCGTGTGCCGCAACTAGAGAAAACCCACACACAGCAACAAAGACCCAATGCAGCCATAAATTAATCAATCAATTAATTAATTAATTATTTTTAAAAGAGAGTGGACCTCTGGTTACCAGAAGAAGGATTTTTGCAGTTAGATGTTTTGGGAGAAAAGATCTGGAAGCTTTAACTTCTAACATGGATTTTTATTCAAGGCATGCAGGCTTTAGTAGTTGTGGCGCTTGGGCTTCAGTAGTTATGGCTCACAGACTCTAGAGCGCAGGCTCAGTAGTTGTGGCGCACGGATTTAGTTGCTCCACGGCATGTGGGATCTTCCCGGACCAGGGCTCAAACCCATGTCCCCTGCATTGGCAGGCAGATTCTTAACCACTATGCCACCAGGGAAGTCCTGGAAGCTTTAACTTCTTTATTCTCTTTTTGCATAAACAGTACAGAGAAACAATGTAACAAAATTATGCAAATTGGTGATTAATTTGCAGCTTCCAAACAAAGTTAGTACAGTTTGTCATATCTTGCCTACCATGATCTCCTCATAGCTCTGTAGAAGCTTCTGAAGCCTGTTGTCAACTCTCTTCCTCTCACCTTGCTACTTAAGCCTTGTTCCTCAGAGCTGGCTAAATGTGCTATGTAATATACAGTAAATGGACCACATTAATTTTCTAACATCCTCCCTCCTCCCATAAAATCTGAATTCTGAAATATTTCTGGTCCTAATATTTCACATAAAAAGTTGTTGATTTATTTCTTTGTTATTTCATCAACAGTTGATGAAATGCCTGCTGTCGGTCTTAATTTTCATAGTTATAGGAAATCTGTTTATACTTTCTGGTAGATTTAAGATTTTCCCTTTATCTTTAATATCCCACATTTTCATCATAATGTATCTGGTTGTGACTCTTTATTCTGCTTGTGCATTATCAATCTGTCGATTTAAATAGCTCCTCAGTTCTGGAAAAATTTCAGCTATTATCTATTCGGTATTGCTCCTCTGTTATTCTCTAAGTAATTTCTAATATTATTATTACCTATATGTTGGAGCCTTTAGTACTATCTGTCCTGTCTCTTAAATGTATTTTTCTATTTTTATTTCTATATCTTTCTGTATTGAGAATTCATCCTATTTCTTTGGCAAACAGTATTGTATAACCAAAATCTATTTCCTCCACTTTTTCTTTATGAACACTTTTTCACTGTTTACTCAGTGGGTGACTGTGTGCTTTAGAAAAGACATAAGGAGTACAGACACATTGGAACACTGTTTGGCAGTTTCTTAGAAAGTTAAACATGCACTTACCATGCAACCTAGCAGTCCTATTCCTAAGTGTTTACCCAAGAGAAATGAATACTATGTTCACACAAAAAACTACACATGAGTGTTTGTCAAAACCTGGAAATAACACAAATGGCCCTCAACTTGTTAATGAATAAACATAGTATGGTACATCCATGCAGTGGAGTACTTCTTAGCAATACAAAGGAATGAACTACTTATAAGTGCAATAATATGGATGAATCTCATGTGCATCTTGCTAAGAAACCAGACTCCAAAGGCAACATACTGTAATCATTGTGTTTATATGACATTCTGGAAAAGGCAAAGCTATAGGGAAAGAAAACAGAGCAGTTGTTGGCAGGGATTTGGGGGGTGGGGGCTGGGGAGTGACTGAATAGTGGCCCCCCCATAAATGTCCACACCTTAATTTCTAGAACCTAAAAATGTTGCTTTGTATGGCAAAAGGGACTTGCAGATATGATTAAGTGAAAGAACTTGAGATGGGGCATTTATCCTGGGTGAATCCTAAATATAATCACAAGATATTTTATAAGAGGTTAATAGAGAAGGTGGCAATAGGACAACAAAGCAGAGATTGGAGTAATGCAGCCAGGAACTGATGGATGCTGGCAGCCTCTAGAAGCTGAAAGAAGCAAGAAACAGATTCTTTGAAGTCCCCAGAGGGTAGCACCCTGTCAACACCTTGATTTTAGCCCTAAACAACTCATTTCAAGCTTCTGACTAGCAGAATTGTAAATTTGTGTTTCTAAGGCACCAAGTTGACACATCTTGGCTATTGTGAATATTGCTGCAGTGAACATAGGGGTGCAGATATCTCTTCGAGATCCTGTTTTCATTTCTTTGGATGTATACCTAGAAGTAGGATTGCTGGATCATATGGTAATTCTATTTTTAATTTTTTGAGGAGCCTCCATACTGATTTCCATAGTAGCTGTACTAATTTATATTCCCATCAACAGTGTACAAAGTTTCCTTTTCTCCACACACTGTGTTAGTTTAACTAAAGGTTTGTCACTTTTATTTATCTTTTTCAAAAACCAACTCTTAATTTTATTGCTCTTTTTAATTGTTTTTCTGCTTTCTATTTCATTTATTTCTGCTCTGATCTTTATTTCCATCCTTCTACTTAGTTTGTTCTTCTTTTTCTAGTTGTTTGAGGTACCAAGTGAGGTGGGTTTTTTGAGCTTTTTCTTAGTTTTTAATATTGGCCTTTACCCTTTTAAACTTTCTCTCTTAGAACTGCTTTTGCAGCATCCCACAGGTTTTGATACTTTGTCATTCCATTTTCTTTTTTTTCAAGATGCAGGCCTACCTTGTTTTACTGTACTTTACCTTGGTGCTTTCCAGATACTGTGTTTTTTACAGATTGAAGGTTTGTGACAACCCTGGGTCAAACAAGTATATTGGCACCATTTTTTCAAAGGCATTATTTTAAAATTAAGGTATATACATTGTGTTTTTAGACATAATGCTGTTGCACACATAGCAGACTGAAGTATAATGTAAACATAACTTTTATACGTACAAAAACCAAAAAATTCATGTGACTCACTTTATTGTGATATATGCTTTATTACGGTGGTCTGGAACCCATGATATCTCTGAGGTATGTCTGTATTTATTGATTTCCCTTTTGATTTATTCTTTGACTCATTGGTTATTTAGGAACATATTGTTTAATATCTGCAATTTGTGAATTTTACAGCTTTCCTCACATTATTGATTTCTCGTTTCATACCACTGTGGTCAGAAAAGAAACTTGGTATGGGTTTTAGGTACTTTCACCATAAGCATCTTTGCCACAGACATCTTTGCCACAAGCATTTCTGCAACATAACTAATTGACCATAAGTCAATTTTCCCGTGAAAGTTAAAATAACTGATTGACGGTTTGGGGGTTGACAGTTTGGTTTCAACTTGTTGAAATGCTTTGGCATTTTTTCTGGTTAGCAACATTATTGATGGCTTTATCGAGCTGATAATGATTTGCCACAAGTGTTGGTTTCTTATTTTGAGCACACCCTATTGCAGGAGAATAAGGGCAAGAGCCTTGAAGGCACATAGTTAAACCCACATTTCGTGTAGAACTTTGAAATGTCTGTCAAGGGACATATGACAATATACCAAGAACAGCTAACAGCGTAGAAGGCTTTCACAATGCAATACAAATCTCTTTTACAAATATGCGTCCTAGTATTTGGAAAGTGATACCACCTCAATGAAGGAAGACATTTTGGCAATAAAGAAAAAAATGCAGTGCCAAAGGAGGAGATGAATCAACAAGCAAAAAAAAAGTATAAAATACTATGAACAAAAGACTTGGAAAACAAATGCTTAGGTGCAACACACAAAATAAAATCAGTTATTTGCACAGCATTGCCATGAATCTACACACATTTTAAACACATTCAAATACTTTGTATTTCACAGGAAAGTCTTCTTAATTTTGTTGTTAATTTATCATGTTTCTTTATGTCCTTTTTAATGCCCCTCTTTTATTTTTCATTTCATTTTTTATGGCAAAATTGCCTCATGAACAGTTAGTTATATGGCAGAAATGTTCTTGGCATCTACAGCAAAGATGCTTGTAACTGAAAGTACCAGACGTGCTAGGTATGATTTCAAACTTTTAAAATTAGCTAAGACTTGTTTTTTGACCTACCTTGTGATATATGCTGGGAAATGTTCCTTGTGCACTTGAAAAGAATGTGTATTTGATGGAATTTTCTGTATATGTCTGTTAGCTCCATTTGGTCTAAAATATGGTTCAAGTCCAATATTTCCTTGTTGATTTTCTGTCTGGATGATTTATCTATTGTTGAAAATGGGGTATTGAAGTTCCATGCTATTCTTGAATTGTCTATTTATCTCTTCAGATCTGTTAGTATGTGCTTGATATATTTAGGTGTTCTGATGTTAAGTGCATATATATTTATGATTGTTAAATTGTCTTGATGAATTAACCCCCTCATCATTATATAATGACCATCTTTGTCCCTTGTTACCATTTTTGACTTAAAGTCTATTTTGTCTGAAATAAGTATGGTTACCTCTCCTCTCTTTTGGTTCCTACTTGCGTGGAATATCTTTTGCCATTCCCTTGCTTTGGGCCTATGTGTGTCTTTAAAGCTGAAGTGAGTCTCTTATGGGCCACATACAGTTGGGTCTTTTTTTTGATCCATCCAGCCACTCAATGCCTTTTGATTGGAGAATTCAATCTATTTACTTTTAGAGTAATTCTTGATAGGTGAGGACTTACTAATGCTATCTTATTGTTTTCTGGCTGTTTTATAGTGCCATTATTACTTTTTTCTTTTTTGCTGCCTACCTTTGTGGATTAATGACTTCCTGTAGTGGTATGCTTTAATTCCCTTCTCTTTATCTTTTTCTGTATTAACTGTAGGTTTTTGTTTCGCGGTTACCATGAGGCTTACATAAAGTATCTTATATATATACAACAGTCTATTTTATAATGGTAACGATTGAACACATAAAAAAACTCTGTCCTTATACTCCCTTCCTTTTATATTTTTGATGTCACCATTTACATCTTTTTATATTGTATATCCCTTAACAAATTGTTGAAGCTATAGTTGTTTTTAATACTTTTGTCCTTTAACCTTTATCTAGAGTTAAGTAGTTAACGCATCACTGTAATACATTATTATTAGGGTATTCTGAATCTAGCTATATGCTTACCTTTACCAGTGTGTTATATATGTTCCTATGTTTTCATATTACTAATTTGCATCCTTTTTTTCAGGTCAAAGAGCTCCTTTCAGTGTTTCTTTTAAGGCAGGTTACTGGTGATAAATTCCTTCAGCTTTTGTTTACTAGGGAAAGTTTTTATTTCTACCTTCAATTCTAAAGGACGGGTTTACTGGGTAAAGTTTCTTGGTTGTCAGTTTCTTTCTTTTAGCACTTCGAAGAATATATTATCCCATCCTCTTCTGGCCTGCAAGGTCTCTGCTGAGAAATCTATTGATAGCTTTATGGGGGTTCCCTTGTATGAGAGCATTTTTTTTCTCTTACTTGTTTTAGAATTCTTTTTTTGTCTTTGGTTTTAAACAGTTTTATTATGATGTCTTGGAGAAGGTTGTTTTGTATTGAAATTCTGAGGTGACCTATGAACTTGGATGTCCAAATATTTCCCCAGATTTAGGACATTTTCATCCACTATTTTTTAAAATAAGCTTTCTACCCCTTTCCCCCTCTCTTCCCCTTCTAGGACTCCAGTGATACATGTATTATTTCACTTGATGGTGTCCCATAAATACCATAGGATTTTTTTCTTCATTCCTTTTCATTTGTTTTTCTTTTTGCCCCTATGATTGGATAACTTCAGTTGCTCTGTCTTCTAGATCTCTCTTCTGCTTGTTCAAGTCTACTATTGAAGCTCTCTACTAAAGTCTTCAGTTCAGTCTTTGTATTCCTCAGCTCCAAAATTTTTGCTGCTTCTTTTTACGTTTTCTATCTCCTTGTTTAAGATCTGTTTTATTCTTCTGTTGTCTTCCTGATATCATGAAATTGTTTTCCTGTGTTCTCTTGTAGCTCTCTAAGCAATCTGTAGAAAAATTATTTTGAATTATTTGTTGGGCAATTCCTGGGTCTCCATTTCTTTGGGGCGACTTACTGAAGATTTACTGTATTCCTTTGGCAGAGACATATTTCCCTGATTCTTCATGATCACTGTAGCCTTGCATAGGTATCTGAGCATTTGAAGAAGGAGTCACCTCTTTCAGACTTTAGGGACTAACTTCAGTAAGGTAACTGTTTCACCTGGTGGGGGACACACTAGATGAAGTTGTGACCTTGGTTCTAATGGTGTGGGGTGTCAAGTGCAGGGACATGTGGCTGTACCAGGTACAAAGGGCATGATGTCTTTTTGACTCAGGCTGCTGGAATTCATAGCATCGATAACTGTGGGCATTGGAGAGCACTGCAGGTGATTTACAGTGGCATCAAGGGCTGCTAGTGTCCTCAGCCACTCTTCCAGGTCCAGCAACTAGGGACAAGGGCAAGCATTGGTGGGAGCTGGAGTCAGTGGTGTGCTTACACTTGGCTGTGGGGGTCAGCTGCTAGTGCCTATGTAGTGGCAAGGGCCAGTTGCAGACATACATGTAATGGTAGGGGCCAGGGCTGATTATGGGCTTACGGAAACTGTGGAGGCCCTGACTGTTGGCATGCTCTCCTGTGGCTGCCCACGCTTACACCAGGTGTGCACACTGCAGTGGAGGCCAGTGATGGGAGTCAGATTGGGGGCATGCAGGTGCACAGCTGGAAGCGCTAGCTACAGGTGAGCACTGTGGTGCCAGCTAGAGACAGGAGGCAGGGCCTGATCTGGTCCCACAGCAGCTGCGGTGCCTTGGCTTTCTGCATGCTCGCCTGTGGGTGTACACGCTCACCCTGGGCATGTGCACTGTAGTGGGGGCTGATTGTGGGTGTCAAGCCAGTGGCGTGCAAGTGCACAGGTGGAGGGTCTAGCCCTGAGCACAGCAGTGGAGGTTTAGGCTGATGTCTTGCACTTATGTAGGTGTAGAAGCCCCAGCTGGCTGCTAGTGTGACTACCAGACTCTGGCAGGGACAGGGAAGGACTGCGGTGGCTAGTGACTTAACATTTGTGCAGCTGCAGTGAGCTGTTTTTAACAAAATTCTATTTCCTGTGAGGTGAAATCTGCCAGGGGTCTTCAGAGGCTGTGCTGGCTATTGGCTTTATCAGTAGTGAAATCTGCTAAACTCTGTGAATCTAGATCACTCCTGCTGCATGTCTGTTAGTAATAGCCTCTGCTTTTCTTCCTTGTACCCAGCTGTCTCTATACGTCTCAGCTTAGCTGGTCTGGGTCGGGTGAAACCAAAGCAGTACCTTCATGGAGTGCCCCAAGAGGCTGGAGAAGCTGTTCACCCTGCTCTTCCTTTCCTGGCAAGAAGAACTCTTTCTAACTGGAAAGTTCCTTCTTGGTGCTGAACAGTACTAGCTTGGGAGATGGGATGATGCAGCCAAAATGAAGCTGTCTCCCTTCTCTTCTTGTGTGATTATTTTCAGTTTGTTCTGTTGCATTGTGTTTCTAAAACTTCCTAAGTGACTTTAGAGGTCTCCCAGAACTAATTCTGCTCGTTGATGGCTGTTCAATCCTTGATCTTTCTGAGGGGGATGGGGAAGCTGGGTTCTCCTATGTTACTATTTTTACCTACAACCTCTCGTTAAAATTTTATTTTCCATTTTTATGTTTGAAATATAAGGAGGGAGTCCACTATTATAATCTGACACTGATGTTTACCAAATAGGTAGTATGAAGGCATAAAAACAGACTTATTATCAAATAAGTGCCACACACAGAACTGGAAGAATTAGCCTAATACAATGGGTGACAAATAAGATTTGAACAATTTCTCAACGAACTATAACCTTCTCCTCCTCTCTTTCTTCCTTATCCTCCTCCTCCTTCTTTTTATCTTCCCATCCTCCCTTCTTCTTCCTCTTATTCCTTTTCTTCTTCCTTCTCC
Source organism: Lipotes vexillifer (assembly GCF_000442215.2). NCBI lineage: Eukaryota > Metazoa > Chordata > Mammalia > Artiodactyla > Lipotidae > Lipotes > Lipotes vexillifer. The sequence goes on from NW_006782084.1 coordinate 922,686, forward strand.
TCCTCTGTTTTCTTTTTACAAGATTAGGCTCCTTTCCCTTGTATACTTTGGATTTTGTTCTGGTACTAATGGCTGTCCAGAACTACCCTGTCAGTGTTTCTCTTGCTCTGTCTTATGAAAAATTACACATTTGGAAGGTAAAAGGCCTAGGATTAAGAGTGCTATAGAACATTACTTTTTTCCCTAAAATATTGTACACAGACTGCGCTTTGTTGAGAATAATTTCCCCTAAAACCAGAAATGGAAAATTTGTTGCAACTGGAGTCCCAAGTCTGATTATGTAGTAGTAGCACCCTAGAGCTGTGTATTGAGCATTCTGAGGCTACATCAAGGCTCTACAGCAAAGTGTGCCTTGATTGACTATTGACATACGCCATGAGCAGAGGAAGAGGAAATAGTGGACCCATTATTTGCCATTCCCTTCCTATGTGTTTAAGTAAATTATGATGTATGCCTGGAAGTTTGATTATTCAATGTTTCTATTTCATGTTTCCCATGTATAAGTAGAAATAATTGTCCTCTTAATGCCAATTCCTGAATAGTGGTGAAGTAATTTAGACATTGAAAGTATTTAAATTCTTACCCTTGTGGAAGTTATATTTTGTGTCACATTTTCTGTATAAATATGACTTATGACATGCTTCTAATAGTAAATCCCCTACATTTAAGAATTACAAAAGAGCCTAGACACAAATGTTTATAGACTCTTTATTCATAATCACCCCAAACCAGAAACAACCCAGAAGTTTTTCAATGGCTGAATGTGTAAACAAACTATGGTATTTCTCTTTACGCTGTACTATGCTATACACCATCCCATATATTATATAATATACCATAGAATACTCTTCAACAATAAAAAGGAATGTACTGTAGATACATGAAACAACTTGAATGAATCCCAAAGGCAACATTGCTGAAATGACGAAGCCATTCTTTAGAGTTAACATTCTGTATGATTCCCTTTATAAACTGCTCTTGAAAAGACAAACCTATATTGATAGAAAAACAGATCAGTGGTTGCCAGGAGCTGGGGATTGTGGGAATGTGTGACTTCAAATGTATAGTACAAGAGATTGGGGGGGGGGAGGTGATAGAAGTGCTCTGTATCCTGGTTGTGGTGGTAGTGACATCAATCTGTACATGTGTTAAAATTCATAGAACTATCTACTCCCAAGGAAAATCAATTTAATATAATTTTAGGCAAATTTTAGAAAAGAATGTAGAATAGTAGTTTGAGTTAGCTTCAGGTTGTAAGTGTGCTATGGTATGAAGTGAATGGAAAATTCTGAGCATAAAAAGATCTAAGAAATTCTATATACAAAAAACCCCCAAAGAACCCACCAGTGTATACCTAGTTGGCACTTGGGGTTATTATTTAGTGTCTTATGAACTTGATTTGTATCTTGTATGTACTTGTATTTTGTAATAGAAAGGGTATAAAACATCTATATTATTGATATCACTCTATCACTGTCTGGTTGAATAAACTTGAGCAAGTCATTTAATTGCTCAGGTCATCAGGTTCTTTTTCTATAGAATAAGAAGTTTGGATCCTGTGCTTTTTAAACTGAAATACTCCTAATAAGCATTTTACTCCAGAATATGCATTTGCCTTAATATATAGCATTAAGTAAAATAGAGGCTCTAGGACATGCTTCATGGTTTGTTTGCTTTTTCTGATGGCTTCATATAGTTCCTGACATCCCATTACACCCTCTAGTTGAAATAGCATGAAACTATATAATCTAATAATCTCTCTCCTAGCTGTAAATTTTTGTTTTGTTTTAATTTTTTCCAGATAACTCTTTTGAGTTTTCAGTTTTTAAGTATTCAATTTTTAAATACTAGGCAGAATAGAAATTTAAGACCACTAGATGGGGATGTAAACAATATAGTGTTTGTTGCTTGTCTTGTGCTCAGAAATAACTCCATACAGTCTTAAGCATAAGTCCCTGAAGAGTGCAGAAAACAAAGAACAAATCCACACAAGTACTTGTTTTTATCTTTCTAAATGTCGGTGATAGGGATTTGGGAGAAATTAACCTTCTGAATTAAGAGTGAAGTCTGTGGTCAAGTAGCATATTGTAAAGCCATAATTTCTTTGAATGACTCTCCATGGTCACAATATGTGATATTCATGGTTTTATGAGTTTATTTTGTCCTGCTCCATATTTAATGATAGGTACAAAATCAGGAATAAAATGTAACAATTAAGATACATTGTAATTTCTTCTTCTGAGTTTTTCCATCCTCTTTTCAATACTTTAAAAAAGAGTGATCATTTGTCTCTTTAAAGGTACATCTAAAATTATGTTAGTTTCATGACTTAGTAATTTTTAGCTTTCTATATATAATTAGCAAAAACATAGCTACACAAAACATTATCTTTAAAGAATTGCTTTTAAACAAGATACCATTGTGTTATATTACAAGACTGTGCAAATAGTCTTTTAAAGAGTACTTAGGAAAAAATTAGGGAAAGGGAACTTTTTTTTTCCTTTCTTATCTCTCAAATGAGGGGAGTTGAAATTGTCTTATTTCTTGAGAATTTTCTTAGCTCATACTGTATATTTTTTTACTTTTCAAGCAAATGCACATGGTTATTGATAATTATATGAGCTTTGGTATCTATACATCATATCACTGTTGAAGATTACCTTTCAACACAGTATAGGACTTCTATCCAATAAGGGCTGACACTTGTTTTCTTTTAGGAGTCTGTCTTAGGTTTTTAGTTGTTCAGTATTTCATCCTCAATATTTGGGCTCAGCTAAAATACAAAAGGTTTTAGCACATTTATTATAATTTAAATGATTTATCCAACAGTGAAAACTATGCCAATTTATGGCGTAATTGGGATGAATTATAGATTATTACATATCTGAAATTCTCAGGTAAAATCTAGCCCCAAAATGGAGGTCTAAGTCTATGATATATATATTTATTTATTTATTAAAGCCTGGTGGGATTTTTTCTTCTTCTTCTTTATTTTTGGCTGCGTTGGGTCTTCATTGCTGCGTGGGCTTTCTCTAGTTGCGGCCAGCGGGGGCTGCTCTTCGTTGCGGTGCACTGGCTTCTCATTGCAGTTGCTTCTCTTGTTGCAGAGCACAGGCTCTAGGTGCGTGGGCTTCAGTAGTTGTGGCACACAGGCTCAGTAGTTGTGGCTTGTGGGCTCTAGAGCGCAGGTTCACTAGTTGTGGCACACGGACTTAGTTGCTCAGTGGCATGTGGGATCTTCCCGGACCAGGGCTCGAACTCCTGTCCCCTGCACTGGCAGGCGTATTCTTAACCACTGCGCCACCAGGGAAGTCCCTATGGTATATTTAATATTTACATCTTAGATGAGTAAATGTAACAATTTTTAAGGGAGTAACCCTTCTTGTAAGTGACTGTCTACTTTTTTAAGACTGTGATTAAAACACATATAAAGTAAAATTTACCATGCTAACCATTTAAAAAAATTGTGGTAACAAAGACATAGCATAAATTTTACCATTTTCACGATCTTTAAGTGTAAATTCAGTGGTAGTAATGACATTCACACTGTTGTGCAACCATCTGCTGTTTCCAAAGCTCTTTCATCACCACAAACAGAAACTCTGTAACTATTAAGCAATAACTCCCCACTCTTACTCAGCTACTGGTAACCTCTAATCTACTTTCCATCTCTGAATTTGCCTTGAATGACTCAATTTTAATATGATTGCATATTTTTAATTTTTCTACTTGGATGAAAAACATCTAATGTGGTAAAGCCTACTGTTGTCGTTTAGAAAAATTAAAACACTGAGCAATACTGTGTACATACATAAAAACACACAAATAGCTATGAAGCATCACAAAGAAACAAGCCCCTAGTATCTGTAAGTTTACTAAACATCTTATTCATTCTTAGGGTTTCCTAAATTCAGGATGAAGAGAGCTTACATTTCTTTTGTACTATCATGTACTTTATCTTAAAACAAAAATCAGTTAACCTATATACATACATACATAATTAAGGTCCCTATTTTATTCATTTAAAGGTGACAAATAGGGCTTCCCTGGTGGCGCAGTGGTTGAGAGTCCGCCTGCCGATGCAGGGGACACGGGTTCGTGCCCCGGTCCGGGAAGATCCCACATGCCGTGGAGCCGCTGGGCCCGTGAGCCATGGCCGCTGAGCCTGCGCGTCTGGAGCCTGTGCTCCACAACGGGAGAGGCCACAGCAATGAGAGGCCTACGTACCACAAAAAAAAAAAAAAAAAAAGGTGACAAATATAATAAAATAGTATAACATAGGAAATAAATAGAGGAATACAAATGAGAAGGAAAAAGGATTTTTTAAAAATCTTTCATTTTAAAGGTGTTTCCATTTGTTTAACTGTTTTAGGTTGTACTCAAGACACATTAGTTTAAAACTACTAATGGAAGCAGCAAATAAATGGTATAAAAATATTTTTACTGATTTTAAGAAACTGCCTCTCAGATGAAACTATTTTAAAGATAGGACTTGCACTGCAAGTCAAACATAGCCACTGGAGTTTTTCTGAACAAGAGTCAATAGAGACTTATAAAGATTGGTGTCAACAACTAACTATTCATACCTAGAATTTTCTGAAAAGGAAATTTAGACATGATTCATAATTTAATTAAAGGCTTCAGATTTTGGGCTTGCTAAATGGGAAGATACACAGTAAGTAGATCAACAAGAACAGAACAGAATCCTTGTAGAACTTTCTGTGCTAAAATTAATATTTGATTCATATCATAACTAGATATATTGAACAACACTGGTAGGCAAGAGATAATTGAAGTCTTTCACTTAGACAAGCTAATATTTTGTTATATTCTCTAATAAGTTTATATGCTGGGAAATATAAAAATAGATGGATAATAATTAAATCAGTTGGGGAAATATGGAGAATTATTTTTCTGTACATTATTTTAGATAAAAGTGTACCTTAATTGTCCCAGAAAAATAGTTACTTGATCTGTTTTTTACTATGTCTTTGTTGGGCTTTCTTAAGTTTCATAATTCTATAACTGGAAAGGTTTTTTCTTTGTAATGTTTCACTTATGTTGCTATCACATTCTTTACCCTGAACTTATCCTTCATATCCTGACTTGAGTAGAAATGGAGAATAGTTCACTAATGCGTACAATTTTTTCTATCTCTGATTGAGGAAACAGAGGGATTTTAGAGTTGTTTGGCTCATTCAACATCCATTAAATTACATTCTGTTGGTGCCTTGTTGTACTGAAGAGACTGGGAAGCTGAATATTGCATTTCCTGAATCCCTTGCTGCTAGCATTCTGAATACATATTAGATCCCTCTAATAAAATGCATTCCTGAAAATGTAGAAGGAAGAAGTGAAGTAAAGGCTTCTGCTCCTCTTGGCTGTTGCTGCTAGCCAGCCGGTTCAAGGAGATGTTCAGAGGGGTTGTTCTGGGAGTCATTTTTAAAGGCTTTTTAGAACCTCTTCCTCCAGCCCTTCTTGCAATTTTGTATTCATCTAATTCCCTGTGTTAAATACCTTTGTTATTTGGGAAACAATAGAAGCATTTCCACCAACTCAGGAAAAGATAAGGATGCCTAATATTGTCGTGGAAGTTTTAGAAAGACAAAGAATTTTGTGGTTAAGAATCCACCTGCCAACACAGGGAACACGGGTTCGATCCCTGGTCCGGGAAGATCCCACATGCCGTGGAGTAACTAAGCCTGTGTGCCACAACTACTGAGCCTGCGCTCTAGAGCCTGCGAGCCACAACTACTGAAGCCCACGTGCCTACAGCCCGTGCTCTGCAATGAGAAGTCACCGCAATGAGAAGCCCGCGCACCGCAACGAAGAGTAGCCCCAGCTCGCCGCAACTAGAGAAAGCCCGCGCGCAGCAACGAAGACCCAACACAGCCAATAAACAAATAAATAAATAAATAAATAAATGTTCTTAAAAAAAAAAAAAACTATTTGTAACAGGCAAGAAGTGAAAACAACCTATGGCCATCAACTGATGAACTGATTAACAAAATGGGGTATATCTGTACACTGGGATATTAATTGGTAATAAAAAAGAATGACTGGCATACCAGTACATGCTTCAACAAGGATAAACCTTGAAATCATTATGTTGAGTGAAAGAAACCAGTAAAAAAAAAAAAAAAATCCACATTTTTGTGATTACATTTATATGCAGTGTCTAGAACAGGCAAATTCATAGAGACAAAATAAATTAGTGGTTGCCTAGGACTGGGATGGTAGGGGTGGGGAGAAGAGCAGGAATTGAGAATGACTGATAATGTCATTTTGGAGTTTGAAAATATTCTAAAATTAGACAGTGATGGTTGTGCAACTCTGTGAATATATCAAAAACCACTAAGCTGTACAACTTAAGTGGGTCGATTTTATGGTATGTGAAATGTATTTCAATAAAGCTATGAAAAAAATGCATAATCTGAATTTAATGAGAAAGCAATAAGGCAAACCCAATTTTAAAGAAATTCTATAAACTATTGGACTACACTTCAAAAAATGTCACTTTCATAAAAGACAAAAGCTAAGGAAATATTCCAGATTAGACTAACAAGACATGACAATTAATGACAGTACATGAGAAAAATAATTGTTATAAAGAACAGCTGAGATAAAAGTGACAAATTCTGAAAGAGGACTGCATATTATTAGATACTAGTAGTCTATCAATTGTGAATTTCCTGATTTTTATAATTATACTATAGTAATGTAACAGAATATCCTTGTTTTTATCAGATACATGTTAAAGTAAAGGTATGGGGTCATGATGCCTGCAACTATTATTAAACAGATGATAATAATAATAGTAATAATGTATCTGTTATAGAAAAAGAGAGAAAGCAAATGTGGAAAATGTTAATAGTTATGAATTGAGGTGAAAAGTATAAAAGAAAATTCTATAAGTTTGAAAGTTGGGTTTTTTATTTTTCAAAAAACGTATTTTTGAAAAATAAATTTGTTTTTCTATAATCAATTTTATCAATAGTTTATTTTATTACCATAAACTATTGATTTAAAACATTTTAATAGTTTTATCAATAGTTTATAACCATGGTTAGAAAAGATTTATCCACTCCTAGGTAATAAAGAAATTAATTCATGTTTCCTTCTAGTAACTATATGGTTTCACTTTGTACATTTCCATTTTTCACAGTTCAATTTGGAATTTATTCTGGTGTATGGTTGAGAAACATTTCACTTACAGCTGTTCCTTTATGTGTATATCTAGTTTTCCCCAACAATACTTGTTTAAAAGTCCTTCTTTTCCCCACTGATTTTAAATGCTATTTTAACAAATTGGGTCTAATTACAGATTTTCTATTGCATTAGTGAGCTGAAACCATTGTTTCAATTATAGTAGCTGTACTGTATGTTCTACTGTCTTAAAATTTTTTTTTTGGATGAAATATAGTTGATTTACAATGTTGTATTAGTTTCAGGTTACAGTAAAGTGATTCAGTTATATATATATATATATATATATATTTGTTTTTTAGATTCTTTTCCACTCTAGGTTATTATAAGACACTGAGTATAGTTCCCTGTGCTATACAGTAGGTCCTTGTTGGTTATCTATTTTACATACAGTAGTGTGTATATTTTAATCCCAATCTCCTAATTTATCCCTCCCCCCCCTTCCCCTTTGGTAACCATAAGTTTGTTTTGTACGTCTCTGAGTCATTTCTGTTTTGCAAATAAGTTCATTTGTATCATTTTTTAAAATATCATTTTTATAATATTTTCATGGTTATTCTTGCTTTTTTTTTGTTTTTCCTAATAAACTTTATAAACTAAAGAACTAAAAAGGAGAATATTTGTACTGAGGTTTACATTTCAATTCATAAATTAACTTAAGAAAAACTGACCTTCTAATGATGTTAATAAGTTTATATCCAAAAACATAATATGCCTTTCTATTGGTTCATGGCTCCTTTGGGCTCCTTCTGTGTTTTGTTTTTTGTTTTTTGTTTTTTTATGGTTTTAGGCATTTTGTATTGAGTTTATGTCTAGATTTTTTTTCTTGCATTATTTTTGTTTTGCTACTAAAAATTTAGTCTCCTCTTCCATTATATCTTCTAACTGTTTATTTTGGGGTCTATGAAGGTGTTAATTTTTTTTTAAATTTATTTATTTTGGGCTGTGTTGGGTCTTCACTGCTGCTCATGGGCTTTCTCTAGTTGTGGCGAGCAGGGGCCACTCTTCATTGCAGTGCACGGGCTTCTCATTGTGGTGGCTTCTCTTGCGGTAGAGCACGGGCTGTAGGCACGCAGGCTTCAGTAGTTCTGGCACATGGGCTCAGTAGCTGTGGCTTGCGGGCTCTAGAGCAGGGTCAGTAGTTGTGGCACACGGGCTTAGTTGCTCTGTGGCATGTGGGATCTTCCCAGACCAGGGCTCGAACCCGTGTCCCCTGCATTGGCAGGCGGATTCTTAACCACTGCACCACCAGGGAAGTCCCTGAGTATGTGTTTTTAACTCTCTTGGGTATGGAGGGTGGAATTTCTGGATCACGTGGTAGTTCTATGTTTAGCATTTTGATGAACTGCCAAACTGTTTTGAAAGCAGCTACACCATTTTACCTTCCCACCGGCAATGTGTTGGTATGAGGGTTCCAATTTCTCTGCATCTTCACTGATACTTGTTATTGTCTCTCATTTTCATTTGCTATCCTAGTGAGTGTGACGTGGTATCTTATTGGTTTTTATTTGCATTTCCCTAATAACTTATGATACTGAGCATCTTTTCATGTGTTTATTGCCCATTTGCATTTCTTATTTGGAGAAATGTCTATTTAGATTCTTTGCCCATTTTTTATTTTTATTTTTTGGAATGGTAAGTTTTTTATATATTCTGGATAAAAGTCCCATGTTAGATATATAATTTGCAAGTGTTTTATCCCATTTTGTGAGTTGTCTTTTCACTTTCTTACTTGTGTTCTTTGAAGCACAAAAGATTTTTATTTTAATAAAGTCCAATTAATCCATTTTTTTAGTTGCTTTTGCCTTTTTGGTGTTGTTTCTAAGAAATTGTTGCCTAACCCAGTATAATGAAGATATACTCCTATGTTTTCTTCTAGGAGTTTTATAGTTTTAACTATTATATTTAGGTCTGTGATCCAGTTTGAGTTTGATCCATTTTGAGACCATGTTTGATTTTTGTTTATAGTGTGAGGTAGAGGTCCAACTAAGTCTTTTGCATGTGGGTATCCAGTTTCCTTAACACCATTTGTTAAAAATGTTCTTCTTTCCCCACTTAATTCTCTTGGTACTCTTGTAAAAAATCAGTTTACCATAGATAGAAGGGTTTAATTTTGGACTCTCAATTCCTTTTCATTGATGTATAAGTCTGTCCTTAGGCCAATACCATACTTTCTTGATTACTCTTGCTTTGTAGTAAGTTTCAAAATTGAGAAGTCTGAGTCTTTCAACCTTGTTCTTTCTTTACAAGATTGTTTTGGTTTTCCTGGGTCCCTTGTATTTCCATATGAATATTAGGATCAGCTTGTTGATTTCTGGGAGGAAAAAAAAGCAGCTAGGATTTGGTTGGGAATTGTGCTGAATCACTTCATCAGTTTGGGGAATATTGCCATTTTAATAATGCTAAGCATTTCAGTTTGTGAACATAGGCTATCTTTCCATTTGTTTAGATCTTAATTTCTTTCAGCAATGTTTTATAGTTTCAAGTGTACCAGTCTTGCAGTTCTTTTGTTAAATTTTTTTCTAGGTAGCTCATTTTTTAAAAATATTTATTTATTTATTTTTGGCTGTGTTGGGTCTTCGTTTCTGTGCGTGGGCTTTCTCTAGTTGCAGCGAGTGGGGGCCACTCTTCATCGCGGTGCACGGGCCTCTCACTGTCGCGGCCTCTCTTGTTGTGGAGCACAGGCTCCAGAGGCGCAGGCTCAGTAGTTGTGGCTCACAGGCCCAGTTGCTCCGCAGCATGTGGGATCTTCCCAGACCAGAGCTTGAACCCGTGTCCCCTGCATTGGCAGGCAGATTCTCAACCACTGCGCCACCAGGGAAGCCCAAGGTAGCTCATTTTTTTAAGTACTTATTTTCTTTCTGTTACAAGATACTCTATGCCTGTCTTGTTCATTTCTTCACCCAGACTTTAAATGAGCCATTTCTCCAAGGAGCCCTGGTTCTGTATAATGGGTAATGGTATTTAGAAAACATTATCAGAATGCTCAGTGTGTTCTAAAATACTCATTGTAGAGAGGAAACTAAGGCTCTCTGAGTTTAAATATCTTATTTGTTGGCCTTCTGCAGATACTATTGTTAAGTAAAATGAGCCAGAATTGTTTGGAGAACACTGCATTCATGTTTGCAGCCAGAATAAATAAGACTGGTCTGGAATATATTATTGTTTGAGATAGCAAGAATACTTTCCAAGATGATTAGAAGTACTGACAAAGATGCCAGTTTCAAAGACCTTTTATTGGCTGAATTTTGATAATTTAAATTTGAAAAAGAAGACCATGATTATAATAACTAGAACTAGTTGAATCTGTAAAAAGCTCTAAGTCCATGATAATGCTCAAAAAGAACATAAAATCATAAAATCCATAAAATCATACCTATGTATGTCTGGGGATCTGTGGTCCTCAGTTACAAAATACACAAAAATATATACCTCATGGTTACTGGCTAAATAACTCATCAAGGATCAAGGAGTAGACTGTGGAGAAATGGATCTGTAACTGTGGTCCTTAGACCATGTTCAGTATAAGAACCCCCCCAATACAAGTGTGGTTGTACATATGTTGAGGGAGCCTTCAAGGAAGTCTGGGGCCTAGTTCTGGACAAATGCTCAGGGAAGCTTGGGATTTGACCTATAACTCACCTACCTCTCAGTAAATTCTCCCATGCTAGGTGTACATTGTATACATATATCAGGTTAGCTGGCAAACACTTTCCAGAATCTCAAGCAGTGGGAGAAGTCAGGAAGCTATAACACTCCCCTCCTATCAGGAGTATAAAGTAGGTGCTGCATATCCCTGCAAAAAAACCTTCATTCTGTTTGATTAGTATCACTGGCAACTGTGTATTTCCACGAGGATTCTAGGGACCCAGGATGCTGTACAGGATGAAGTGTTGTCTAATTTCTATTTTTCCTATTTTAATGAAAGCCATATAGTTCTTTTTGTGTTTATCTTTCCCAATTGACACATTTATAGGAAAGAAAAAGTAGACAATTTTGACAGCTGTTGAAGATTCTTTATGTACAATGTGAGTCTTTGGAACTAACAATTAGATGGTTACAATTTGTGTATTAAACTGGTAGAATAATATAAATTAACTAAATTATAATCCTTAAGTATATTCACAGTTGTTTTACCCTTTGATCTTCAGCATTTTTGAAGTGTGTACCGTAAATCCCATTGTTTGATTATGAGCGCTCATATTTTTGAGCAAAATTACTATTACTATTTTCCTGTCAACCAGAAAACTATTCTTATATCATATACAAAAGTTTAGAATGTTTATTTATGGAAAATTAAATAGTAATTTCACTATAACATGATAATGTATTAAAAAAAAAGGCAAAAGGCAAAGGGTTTGTGGGATGAGAGTGATGTGAAGAATTTTCAGGTCACTCTGAGGTCTGACAGCATGATTATATACTTGTATATCTCCCAAGTGAACCATTCTAAGAGGAGTTGAACAATATTGCATGCAATTGGGATTTGTTGTTTTATAAAAGAATTTATTGATATAATTACAAACTATATCCATGAGAAGTGGCTGTTAGTGAAGAAAATACATGGTGAAAGGCAATTAGCATAAGCATATCCAGTCTTTGATCCTAGTGATATAAATATACTCTTTACTAAGAATATGTGAATCCTTTGTTTCTATTAGTTTGACCAATATCCTGAGTATCTCTGAGCAGAAAACATTCATGTTCACCTGTTGAGCAGGTCTCTGATGACTTCAGGAAGACCAGACAATTTTTTCTTTTGTCTAATTGGTGAAACCCCATAAGTTCTAACTATCCTATCTGATTTGTTCTCTTCTTTTTAAAATTGGAACTTTTATCTCTGAACTTATTTAAAAGACATTATATTACTCATTTTAAAAAGGATTTAATGTAGCATCTTCTAGAAGGGGTTAGTTTTTGATGTCTTATGTAACTACTAAGTATTTTCTATCTTTGTGCATATCTCTCCTTCATGTATTTTTTTTATTTGGAATGGTCCTTTGGGAGAATTAATTTTCCAGGAACTCTGATGACTCAGTTGAATTATAAAACATCAACTTGTAAGTGAGCAGCTCTGGTCATTCCAACATGGACAGGTTATGAGTAAAGATAGTAGGAAGGACTAGGTTTAGAGGACTGATATATTGGATATAACAGGAAATCAAGGGATGAGGTGTGTTGCAGTGCAGTTTAAATCCATGAGGGCTATTCTAAGAAAACTATGCCTAGACACATTACAAAATTAAACCCTAAGATAAAGAGAAAATCTCGAAAGCAGACAGAGGAAAGTGATGCTTTACATACAAAAGAACAGTGATTCAAATGCCAGCAGATTTTTCATCAGAAATCAGTGGCCATAAACGAAAACAACAAAAGAAATCATAGTGGCCAGGAGACTTTCAAACTGAAACAATAAATCAGTCAACCCAAAATTCTGTGTCCAGTGAAAATATCCTTCAGAAATGATGGCAAAGTTAACACAGTTTTATAAATGGAAAACTAAGAGAAATTTGTCTCCAGCAGACCTGTACCACAAGAAATGGTAGTGGACGTTCTTCAAAGGAAAAAAGAATATTAACAGAAAAGTTGGATCTTCAGGAGCAAATGAAGAGCATCAGAAATGGTAAATATCTGGATAAAAATAAAAGACTATTTTGATCCTCTTAAGTTCTTTAAAAAAGACCTGTGGATGTTTAAAAGAAAATTATAACATTGTTCTTTGGGGTTTTCAGTGTATGCAGATGTAATCCATAAGTGTATAATAAAACACATCAATAAGCTGCTAGGAAATACATAAAACTATTTCAGAGTGTGGTTGGGGGGAGGTGGTTAAAGGGACTGTATGCTTATGAGGTGTCTATATTTTGCATGAAAATGTACAGTATTCTGGTTGAATTCTGATGTATTTTCTTAAGTGAAACACTAAAAAAATACAGAGATATGTCTTAAAAGTTGATAGAAGTTTTAAAAGGTAAGATTAAAAATTATTTGTTATATTTTTAAAAGATAAGAAAGAATAGCAGCAATAACAGCAGAGAGATAGAAAGAAAAACAATAAAATATTGAATGAGATCTGATGATAACAGTAATTATATTAAAGGTCTAAACACTGCAATTAAAAAGCAGATGTTGTCAGAGTGGATAAAAAAGGAAGACCAAACTATATACAGCTTACAAGAATTATCTTTTAGGTATAAAAACACACAGGTATGATGAAAGTAAATGAATGGACAAAACTATACCAGGCAAACAATAAGCATTAAAAGCAAGGAATAACTATATTAATATCAGATAAAATAGCTTTCAAGATAGAGGGTATTATCAGAGATAAAGAGGGATATTTCATAATGTTAAAAGGATCAGGGGAAATGGATCAAGATGGCAGAGGAGTAGGATGTGGAGCTCACCTTTTTCCCACAAGATACATCAAAAATACATCTACATGTGGAATGACTCTCACAGCACAGCTACTTAATGCTGGCAGAAGACCTCAGACCTCCAAAAGGGCAAGAAAATCTCCATGTAACCAGGTAGGACAAAAGAAAAAAGAAAGAAAAGAGCGAAAAAGGAATTGGGACAGGAATCTGTGCCCCTGGAAGGGAGCTGTGAAAGAGGAAAAGTTTCCACACACGGGGAAGTCTCCTCACTGGCCAGGAGATCAGCCAGGACAGAGGGGGAGCTTTGGAGCCTTGGAGGAGAGCACAGCAACAGGTTTCGTGGAGGGCAAAGCTGAGAGAGACCTGCACAGATTAGCGGTGCCAACTGGCATTTCCCAGGCTGAGATGCTTGTCCTTTGGGGCTGATGGAGGCTGGGTATTGAGGTTTGGGCTTCGGAGGTCAGACACTGGGAAGAGGACTGGGATTGGCTGTGTGAAGACAGCCTGAGGGGGCTAGGGTGTGGTGCACCACATCTGAGGGAATCTGGGAAGAAGATCTCCTTCCCAGAAGGGGAAGGGTCTGCTCGCCATAAGAGTTTCTTTCTCCATGTGCTCTCAAGTGGCAGGGCACCGTCTACATGAGTGGGGGCAGGCGTGAGCCGTCACTGCCATCTCAGACTCCAGAGGCAGCACGGACTGCAGCCTCTGTGGAGGTTCCCATGGACAGGTGCAGGTCACCGCCTCCACCTTCCCAGGAGCTTGTGCAGCCCACCAACACCAAGTGTTCCGCAACCCTGCACCAACCACTGCCCCTGCCTCCCCTGGGGTGCATGTGATCCATGCTGCTTCTAAAGGTCCTGTGACCTGGCACCAACCACTGCCCCCACCTTCCTGGGAGTATGTGCAGCCAGCTGCCTTCACCAAGGGACCCATGACCAGGAGCCAACCGCTGCCCCCGCCTTCCTGGGAACGTGTGTGTGGGCCGTGCATCTGCACACCCCTTATCAAGGGGATAATGGCCAGCACAGGCTGAGGAAAGAGATGGCAAGCATCCAAACCAAAAACAGCACTCACACCAAAAAAATATTAAACCCACATAAGCTATGCAGACATGCTCCCGCATATAAATAGCCCTCCAACACTACAGTAGATATTTGTTTGTCCTAAACTCACAGAGTAAGAGAAATATAAGCAAAATGAAGAAGCAGAGGAACCACTCTGAGTTAAAAGACCAAGAAAATTCCCCTGAAGGAATAAACAATGAAACAGACCTCTTCAGTCTAATAGACACTGAGTTCGAAAAGGAGGTAATGAAAATACTGAAGGAATTAAGAAAGACTATCAACAGAAATGCAGATTACTGTAAAAAAGGGACTAGAAACTATAAGGAGGAGCCAAGAACAATTAGAAAATTCATTTGCCAAGACGAAAGCTGAGCTCAAGGCAATGAATAGCAGAATGAATAATGCAGAAGAAAGAATAAGTGATGTGGAAGATAGAATAATGGAAATTACCCAATTTCCAGACAGAAAATTTCCATTTGACAGAAAGCCAAATAAAAAAAAAAAAAAAATGAAAGCAATGTAAGAGACATATGGAATAATATAAAGCAGGCCAATCTATGCATAACAGGGATTCCAGAAAGAGAAGAAAGAGAAAAGGGGATTGAAAATGTATATGAAGAAATTATGGCTGAAAACTTCCTAAACCTAAAGAAGGAAACAAATATCCAGATACAGGAAGCACAGAGGGTCCCAAACAAGATGAACCCTAACAGACCTACACCAAGACATAGTATAATAAAAATGGCAAAGTTAAAGATAAAGAGAGAATTCTAAAGGCAGCAATAAAAAAACAGAGTTAATTACAAGAGAACCCCCATAAGGCTATCAGCTGTTTTCTCTACAGAAACACTACAGGCCAGAAGGAAGGGGCAAAATATATTCAAAGTCTTGAAAGAGAAAAATCTGCAACCTAGAATACTCTACCCAACAAGATTATCATTTAGAATACGAAGAGAAATAAAGAATTTCTCAGACAAGCCAAAACTAAAAGAATACAGCAATACTAAACCTATTCTAAAAGTAATATTGAAAGGTCATCTCTAAATAGAAAAGAAGCAAAAAGATACAGGAAGGAGGAAATCACAATTGGAAAGTAAATCACTTAAATTAACCAGGCTACAGATCAAAAAGAAAAAAACTGTGAAAGCAATGATAAACAAAAGGAACAGCAAAAGGATAAGCATGAAGATGTAAACAGGGACATCAAACTCATAAAATGTGGGGAAGGAGAGTAAGAAAATGCATATTCTTCTTTCTTTTTTAGAATGTGTCTAAACATACATGATTATCAGTCTAAAGCAAGCAGATATAGGGAGGGGTTAACATACTTGAAAAACAGGGCAACCACAAATCAAAAATATACAGTAAATTCACAAAAACCAAAAAGAAGAGAACACAAGCATAAAATAAAAGGAATTCATCAAACCATAAAAAGAAAAACAAAAAGAAAAAGAAGAGAACAAAGACTACACTTGATCTTAGCCAAAAGGCCGAGAAGCGATTGAGAACAAAGACTAAACAAAGAATCAACTGGAAAACAAGATCTGAAATGGCAGTAAATACATATGTATCAATAATTACCTTAAATGTCAATGGACTGAATGCTCCAATCAGAAGACATAGAGTGGCAGACTGGATAAAAAAACAAGAGCCTACAATATGCTGCCTACAAGAGACCCACCTTAGAGCAAAGGACACGCATAGTTTGAAACTAAAGGTATGGAAAAAGATATTTCAGGCAAACAGAAATGACAAGAAAGCAGGAGTTGCAATACTCATAGAAGACAAAATAGACTTTAAAGTAAAGACTATAAAGAAAGACACTATGTAATGATAAAAGGATTAATACAAGAAGAGGATATAACACTTATCTACTTATATGCTACATATAAGCATTTAGAATGCTACACCGAAAAAAACTGCTGAACACATATTCTTTTCATGTGCACGTGGTACATTCCCACATATAGATCATATGATTAAAAAAAAATCAACAAATTTGAAAGGAATGAAATTATATAGAATATATTCTCTTAACCCAACACAATTAAAATAAAAGTCAATAACAATAAGATAGGAAAATACAAAGTATTTTGAAATTTAACAACGTGCTTTGAAATTTAACAACATACTTTTTTCCTTTTCTTTTGGCAGTGCAGCTATGTGGGATATAAAGTTCCCTGACCAGAGATTGAACCTGTGCCCCCTGCAGTGGAAGTGCAGAGTCCTAACCACTGGACTACCAGGGAATGCCCAACAACGTACTTCTAAATAAATCACACAGCAAAAAAGAAATTAGAAGGGAAATTAGAAAATATTTTGAAGTGAAAGACAGTGAAAACACAACATATAAAAATTTGGGGGAGGGGCTTTCCTGGTGGCGCAGTGGTTGAGAGTCCACCTGCCGATGCGGGGGACACGGGTTCATGCCCTGGTCTGGGAAGATCCCACGTGCCGCAGAGCGGCTGGGCCCGTGAGCCATGGCCGCTGAGCCTGCGCGTCCGGAGCCTGTGCTCCGCAGCGGGAGAGGCCACAACAGTGAGAGGGCTGTGTAGCACAAAAAAACAAACAAACAAACAAACTGCTCCCAAAATAGTACATTAAATTTTAAAAAATTTAAGCAGAGTCATCAGTGATACACACTGTAACATAGACAGATTCTGCAACTTAAGTTCAGGCAAGTTACTGAGACAAAAGCTTTCTGGAAAATAAAGCAGAATCCAGAGTTGCTATATGCTCCCTAAAATGTAGTTTTCACAAATACTAGAGATGCAAAAAAAAAGAAAGAAAGAGTGACACATACCAGAAAATAAGGTAGTCAGTAGTAACTAACTCTGGGTCCAAATGTTAGACTTAGCAAACAAAGATCTCAAAGTAACTATTAAAAATATGTTTTTAACATTTAAAAAACTTAAGTTGAAAGAACTAATGGAACACATAGTAGTAACAACTCAACAAAAAAGGAATCTAAATAGAGAAATACAATCTGTAGAAAAAGAACCAAATAGAAATTCTAGAGCTTAAAAATACTGGAAAGTACTGGAATGAAAAATACTGGAATGAAAAATTCACTAGATGGTCTCAGTAGTGAAAAGAAAGACTCCGTGAACTTGAAAATTATTAGAAATACCCCAGTGCAAGGAATAGGGAGACGAATTGAAGAAATGTGATAAAAAAGAATCTCAGAGAACTTTAGGATAGTATGAAGTATCCCAACATACATTTAATGGGCATGCTGAAAAGAGAGGAAGGGTCGGGAGTGGCAGAAAAAATAATTGAAGAAATAATTAATGAAAACCCCCCAATTTTGATAAGAACATTAAACTAGAGATTGAAGAAGCTCAACAAACTCCAAATATGAAAAAGACAAGAGATACACCTGGATACTTTACAGTGAAACTGTTGAAAGGCAAAGACAAATAGAAACTCTTGAAAGAAGCAATAGGAAAAAACTCAACATGAATAAGGGAGCAACAATGTGATTAATAGCTAAGTTCTCTAATCAGAAACAAGAAGAGCATCAAGAAGACAATGTAATGACATATTCAGGGTCCTGGAGTTGAGTCTGGTACGGGAACTGACAACTAAGAATTCTATATGCAGTAAAATTATCCTTCAGTAATGAAAGTGAAAAACATTCCTTCTAAGAAGACAAAAACTAAGATTTTATTGCTTAGCAGATCTGTACTACAAGCATTACTTAATGAAATTCTTCATCATTACTTAATGATACTTAGCAATAACTCAGAGCCACATGAAGGAATGAAGAGCACTAGCAATGGTACATGTGTGGGTAAATACAAAAGACCATTAATGTTTTTCCTTGTCTTATTTCTTCAAAAACCAAAAGTGTTTAAAGCAATAATTATAGTACTTTATTGTTGGACATGTATATGAAAGTAATATAATTAATATTAATATTACTAACGAGGGTGGTGGATATGGACCATATAGGAGCACATTTGCTATAATAGAATTAAGTCAATTATTTATGTGAAATAGATTGTCCTAAGTTAAAGATTCTTTTTTTTTTTTTGCGGTACGCGGGCCTCTCACTGTTGTGGCCTCTCCCGTTGCGGAGCACAGGCTCCGGACGCGCAGGCTTAGCGGCCATGGCTCACGGGCCCAGCCGCTCCGCGGCACGTGGGATCCTCCCGGACCGGGGCACGAACCCGTGTCCCCTGCATTGGCAGGCGGGCTCTCAACCACTGCGCCACCAGGGAAGCCCTAAAGATTCATTTTTTAACCCCTAAAGCAATGACTAAAAAGAAACTTTACAAAATCAAATAATTTAATTGAAAGGGGAATTACCATGTTACATTGAAAACATACTTATTTTATGTGAAAGACCCTGAAGGAGTAACAGAGGACCAAAAAAAGACATTTAGAAAGCAAATATCAAAATGGAAAATAAAATCCAACCATATCAGTAATTACAATACTTGTGAATGGACTTCAATTGAAAGACAGAAATTTACATTTCTTTTCTTTATTCCTGTAAACAGTATTATGACTGTCTTCCATTTGCCCTTCCAGATCCACTCTTCTCCTTAGTATACTTTGCTTTTTACCATAGGAAGCTTCTTTGTTTGGATCATATGGGTGTACCCTCTGGCACCTGGTCAGTTTTTACCAATGAGGAGACCCTCAGGAATACTGAAGGGAAGAGTATGTAACAAGCATTTATTTTCCCTGGCTCCCTGTGGGGGCACAGCAGGCTATCTAGGTCTGTACACTGAAAGTGGCCTTTTCTACACTACTCCCTCCTTCTGATTACAGTCACTAACCCCTCTACTTAAACCTACGGGTATAAGGGAAGGGAAAGTTCTTCTGCTGTTAGCCTTGGGTTATTGCACTGTCCCTTGTGGTTCCTCTTCACTCTTACTTTTATAAATAGTACCTTTGTACCTTAACCTTCCTTGGATTGTCCCAAGTTGAATGTGCCATCTGTGTCCTTAATGAACTCTGGCTGATATATCTATGAATTTTTAGGTAGGATTTTTTTTTTTTACTCCATATCAGCCATCTTCTTTTAAATCTTTTTCAATGTTATATATATTTTTCTTCATTCTGAAAAATCTTCAAAGCTCTCACATCTTTATTCTGTTTTAGTGTGCCTATAATGCATATATTAATTATTTTATTTGTTATTTTGCATTATGTAATTCCTTATATTGATGAATTGTTTTTCAGTCCATCTTGTCTTTTTAATTTCTATCTTTGCCTCTCCTGTTGCATATTCTTTGAAGTAACCAAGCAGATGAAAACTGTATGTTTACGTTCTGTTCAGAGGAAACCATTTATAGAACGTATGCTATTTTACATTTGTCAGTGTCTTTTCAAAGCAGTCTCCTCTTTCTTTCTCCCTCCCTCCCCCCTGCCCCCCGCTTTCTTCTCGTGTAACCCCATCTGACATTTTTTTCAATACACAGCATGGAAGAGGCAACCCTGTATATATAAATTAAATAAATAAATAAATAAATAAATATATATATATATATATATATAT
>NW_006782084.1:943010-947633 GCF_000442215.2 Lipotes vexillifer
CCCGTGTCCCCTGCATCGGCAGGCGGACTCTCAACCACTGCGCCACCAGGGAAGCCCACCCCTCTATATTTTTACTTTAAAACAACTGCTGGGAAATAGCCCTCTAAGCATTAACTTTGAAGGCAAATTTCCACCTCATTTTGAAATGCCCATTGACATTTGTCTTGTATGGATTAGTTGACCTGTCATGTGTTTTTTGTCTTGGGTTTTCTGTCTAAGTTAGTGTGAGATCTCAGTTTACAATGCTTAGAATGTATGTGCTATATTCAAGTCTATCTTTCCATCCCTTTCCACTCCAAGTATGCAAAATTTTGTAGGTTTCCACCATGTGCCCCTTCTTCTTAATATTTCATGCTGGCAGTTTTAGTCTCTGAAGATATTACAGACAAAAGAAGCTAAGGTGGAACCTTTGGAATCAGGCTTCTGATTCTGGCTGCCTCAGTATATCATTCTGTATAATTGGGAAATGCCTATCTTTTTACTCATCAGTACATTGCAACATGTAGTGGTAGTTGAGTTCTTTTTCTGTCTGTGTTAGTCTGTGCTATTCTTATTCATGGAATGTACTACTGATTCCATTCCCATCTTGTAACAGTGAAAATTCCACTAAAGTTTTATTGTTTAAAGTTTCTGTACTCTTTTAAGTCAACTCCCATGTCCAGTTACTCTTGCTATTTTGTACTCCATTAACTCCCAAAGAATTTTAGATGAGGAAGAATTCATTAGAGATTATCTAGTAGAATTTCCTATTTGTTGAGGATATACTAAAGGGCTAAATTAGGATTCTAGGAACAACCAAATGTAATAAAATACAGGCAGGTCTTCTGTTTGCCAGTCCACTGCCCTTTGCATTATTTCATGCTACATCTTTTATTATTTGAGCTTATTTGTAGTGAATTCCATTAGAAAGAACCCTAATATAGTGATCAACATATCTAGCTTTTAGTTATAGATATGTCATTAATTAGCTGAAAGATTTTGGAAGTCACTGAACTTTATTTGTAATTACAAAATAGATCATATAAACCAGCTGATCCAGGTTTCCTTTAAGATCTATTTCAGTTTTAAATTCAATTCTAAATGGTTTTCATTTATAAGATGCCAAGCAAAGACTACCTTAAGTTTTGGTGAGAGGGACCAGGTGACACAAAACTTGTAAGCTATGATTCTTTCCAACTCTTTTATATATTCTTTTAAAGGAAGTATACAATATCTATCTCAGCTGTGCACAGTTGAGATTATGTACACATTTGAACAAATTCAAAGATAGTCTAATAGGAGAAATCTTACAGAAATGACATTTTTGAAAAACCACTAATGTCAAATGCTTATCAGGTATCTGTTAGTTAAAATTTTTAAACAGTTTTTTATAAAGAGGTAGTGTAGGAGGTTAGTTGAAAATGCCATCTTGAACACTCAACATCATTAATTATGGTGAAATGTAAACAAAAAGCACTTTACACTCTTTACACCCATTAAGGGTGGTTATAATATCAAAGACAGAGAGCAGCAAATGATGGTGAGGATGTGGAGAAATTGTAACCCTCATACATTGCTGGTGGGAATACACACGTTACAGCTACTCTGGACAATAGTTTGGCAATTCCTCAAAAAGTTAAATGTATATGACTTAGCAATTTCACTCCAGGTGTATACCCAAGAGAACTGAAAACATAGGTTCACCAAAACCTGTATATGAATGTTTATAGCAGTATTATTCATAATAGCCAAAAGGTAGAAACAATCCAAATGTGCATTAGTGGACAAATGGAAAAAGAAAATGTGGTATATCCATACAGTGAAATATTATTCAACAATAAAATGGAATGAAGTACTGATACATGCTACAATATAGGTGAACCTTAAAAACATTATGCTATGTGAAAGAAGCCAGTCACAAAAGACCACATATTGTATGTTTCCATACATACGTAATGTCCAGAATAAGCAAATCCAGAGAGAGCAAGTCGATTGGTGGTTGCTAGGAACTGAGTGAAGAGGAGAATTGGTAGTGGCTGCTAATGGGTATAGGATGTCTTTTTAGGGTGATGAAAATCTGGAATTAGACAGTAGTGATGATTGCACAAACTAGTGAATATACTAAAAAACATGGATTTGCATACTTTAAAAGGGTGAAATTTATAGTAAGTGATTTATATTTCAATAATAAACATCTAGGAACTTCCCTGGCGGTCCAGTGGTTAAGACTCTGAGCTTCCAATGCGGGGGGCATGGGTTCAATCCCTGGTTGGGAAACTAAGATCCCACATGCTGCGCAGAGTGGCCAAGTAATAATAATAATAATAAACATGTAAAACATGACAAGGTAGGTCATCACGAAATTGTTCAAAACCAGTGATAAAGAGAAAATCTTGAGAGCAGTTTGAAGAAAAGAGACACATGACTACAGAGCAACAAATATCAGAATTTAGGCAGATATAGCATCAGAAACAATGTAAAGAGGAAGACCATAGACCAACATCTTTAAAATAAAGAAAATACTTTTAACCGAGAATCCTATACCCAGCAAAAATCTTTGAAACATGAAAGTGAAGTCTTTTATAGATATACAAAAGCTGAAAGACAAGTGATTTTTGATAAAGGTACAGAATCAGCTTAATGGGAAAAGGATAGTCTTTTCAGTAGACAGAGCTGGCAAAATTGGATATCCATATGCCAGAAATGGATTTTCATCTATACTTTGCATGATATGTACAAAGTAACTCAAAATGGATCACAGGCCTAAATGTAAATAAGACCTCAACTATAAAGCTTCTAAAACAAAACATAAGGAAAGGAGAAAATCTTCATGATTTTCTACTAAGATTTCGAAAAGCTGGATCAATAAAAGTAAAAACTGATAAACCAGTTTTTATCAAGATAAAAATAAACTCTGCTCTTAAAAATATACCCTTAGGGCTTCCCTGGTGGCGCAGTGGTTGAGAGTCCGCCTGCCGATGCAGGAGACACAGGTTCGTGCCCTGGTCCGGGAAGATCCCACAGGCTGCGGAGTGGCTGGGCCCGTGAGCCATGGCCGCTGGGCCTGTGTGTCCGGAGCCTGTGCTCTGCAATGGAAGAGGCCACAACAGTGAAAGGCCTGCGTACCACACACACACACACACACACACACACACACACACAAAATACCCTTAAGGGAATGAAAAAATGTACTCATTTCATTAGCTACTCCTTCTTAATTTCTTTTCCTGGTTTTTCCTCATACCTCCAGCTTCTAAGTATTGCAGTATCATAGAACTTAGTCTGTGTGCAGTCACTCTTTGATGTCACCATTTCATATTTTAAATACTATAAGCAAGTAACTCCCAGATTTGTATTTCCAGCCAGGACCTTTCCCCAGACTCCAAACTTATATAGCCTTCTTTGTGCTTAACATCTCCACCTGGATATTTAATTAGTGTCTTCAACTTAACAAGTAACAAACAAACCTACTGATTTTTAAAAAATTATATTTATTTTATTTATTATTTATTTTTGGCTGTGTCAGGTCTTAGTTGCGGTGTGCTGGATCTTTGTTGAGGCATGCAAGATATCTTTGTTGCGGCGCTCAGGTTTCTCTCTAGTTGCGGCGTTCAGACTCCTCTCTAGTTGTGGTGTGCGGGTTTTCTCTCTCTAGTTGTGGTGCGTGGGCTCCAGGGTGCATGGGCTCTGTAGTTGTGGCACGGGGGCTCCAGAGTGCGTGGGCCCTGTAGTTTGTGGCATGCAGGCTCTCTCGTTGAGGCTCACAAGCTCAGTAGTTGTGGCATGTGGGCTTAGTTGCCCCACAGCATGTGGGATCTTAATTCCCTGACCAGGGATCAAACCTGCGTCCCCTGCATTGGAAGGCCGATTCTTTACCACTGGACCACCAGGGAAGTCCCAAACCAACTGATTTACACCAAACCACAACACCCTCACCCAAAGCAGCTCTTTTGCAGTCTCCCTATGTACATTAACGCTAACTTTTGCCTTCTAGTTCCTGAGGACAAAAACTGTGGAGTCATCATTCACTAGAAATCTTTCTCTTATAGCACATATCAAATCGATCAACAGGTCCTTTACCTCTACCTTCAACTTATATAAAGAATCTGACCACTTTCTACTACTTCAATCACTACCATCAGTTCTAAGCTTAGTATGATCATCCTTTGCTTAGAATTTTTAGCGATCTCCTACATGGTCTAATTTCCATTCTTTTTTCACTACAGTCTGTTCTAATACTAAAGCCAGAGAGAACTTTTTCATAGGTAAGTCAGGCCATGTCCTTTCGTTGCTCAAAACCACACAATGGTTTCCTACTCAGGATAAAAATTCAACATCTTTGTATAATGGCTTCAAAAGCCCTGCAAAATATGGCACCATCTATGGCACTCTCTTGACCTTATCTCTTGGTGCTCTTCTTGACCACATCAGCCTATTTACTGTTTGTTGAACAAACTAAGCATGCTTCTGTCACAGGACATTTGTAAATCTTGTTCCCTCTGCCTGGGAAGCTCTTCCCCCATAAGACTACATGCCTTATTCCCTCACTTTTAAAAAGTCTGTGCTCAGATGTCTTATCAGGAGGCCCTTTTTCACCTTTCCTAGAACTTCTTGTACATCTTGCTTTCCCTTCTTTTTTCCATA
>NW_006782084.1:947667-963065 GCF_000442215.2 Lipotes vexillifer
AATGTGCAAACTATGGCCATTGGGTAAATCTTAGCTACCACCTGTTTTTGCATATAAAGTTTTCTTGGAACACAGCTATGCTCACTCTTTTATCTGTTGCCTATGGCTGGTTTTTCACTACAATGACAAAGTTGAGTAATCGCAATAGAGACATGAGACCTCTAAAGCCTAAAACATTTACTATTTGGCCATTTACAGAAGAAGGTTGCTGACCCTGATATACACTGTGTTTGCTTGAGTTTATTGCCTGTCTCTCCCCACGAGAAAGTAAGTCCTATGAAGGCAGTTATTTTTTTCACTGCTGCATCCTTAGCACCTAGAATAGTATCTGGCACATAATAGGTATTCAGTAAGTATTCCAGGAACAATTAAATGACAATTAAAGAGAATACATGATATGGTCTAGTAATTAAAGGATATATTAAAGGATTTTAGGCTTTAAAGACAAAAATTCTTCTAGATTATAAGCTTTGTTATTATGTATCATTATCATCTAAAAATAAATACACTTTTTTTCAATTAAGCATGTTTGCAATTAGGAAAAGACACTCCTGTGTAGAGGGAATTCCCTGGTGGCCTAGTGATTAGGATTCTGGGCTTTCACTGCAGTGGCCTGGGTTCAGTCCCTGGTTGGGGAACTGAGATCCCGCAAGCCACGCATGTGGCCAAAAAAAAAAAAAAAAAAAAAAGACTCCTGTGTAAAGATGGTAGAAAGAAGCTACAGAATTTCCCTCTTCTGACACCTAATGATATGATCTTCAACAATTAAAAAAAAAGAAAGATAAGAACAGCAGCAGAACCAGAAGAAAAAAAGAAAACAAAACATTTGTCAGCAGTAACCAGAAATAAGAAACAGGATAGAATCTCAATGTCATATATTTCAAAAGATGATAGCTGAGGAAAGAAAAAGACTTGCCAAAGCATGGAATGGAACCCAGCCCCATTCTCCCCAAAATCTTATCTTAATGTCAAGATTAATGATGATCTTGAGATTCATCGTTGATACAACTGAAATAGTAGGGGGAGTAACTGTGTAGAGTCTCCTTACATTTTTCTTTTTCTTACTATGTGAAAGTAGAAAAAGCTGCTGGGAAGAGATGCCTGAAAGGTGAAAAGTGAGGATTAGGGATGATTTCCTGGCAGAAGCAGAGGCTTCAGGACTCCTGAATTGAGGGTATGGTCTATATCCCAATGGCTATCTCCCTATAGGAATAAGTTTGTTCTCTCCCCAAGTAGTTAGGGTGAAATGCCAGGAAAATCTCAAAGAACTGATCCCAGTTCCTCCAAAAAAAGCCACACATAAAAGCTGCCACACACAAAAACAGAAATATAGATCAATGGAACAGGATAGAAGGCCCGGGGATAAACCCACGCACATATGGTCACCTCATTTTTGATAAAGGAGGCAAGAATATACAATGGAGAAAAGATAGCCTGTTCAATAAGTGGTTCTGGAAAACCTGGACACCTACATGTGCAAGAATGAAATTAGAACACTCCCTAACACCATACACAAAAATAAAGTCAAAATGGATTAGAGACCTAAATGTAAGGCCAGACACTATAAAACTCTTAAGAGGAAAACATAGGCAGAACACTCTATGACATAAATCACAGCAAGATCCTTTTTGACCCACCTCCTAGAGAAATAGAAATAAAAACAAAAATAAACAAATGGGACCTAATGAAACAGAGGCTTTTGCACAGCAAAGGAAACCATAAACAAAATGAACAAGATGAAAAGACAGCCCTCAGAATGGAAGAAAATATTTGCAAATGAAGCAACTGACAAAGGATTAACCTCCAAAATTTCCAAGCAGCTCATGCAGCTCAATATCAAAAAATCAAACAACCCAGTCCAAAAATGGGCAGAAGACCTAAATAGACATTTCTCCAAAGAAGATATACAGATTGCCAACAAACACATGAAAGGATGCTCAACATCACTAATCACTGAAGAAATGCAAATCAAAACTGCGTGGGTCAAGACACCCTGCTTCATGGGGAAACCCTGTTTGTCGTTCCCACCACTGATTCGGACCATATAACCCTTCCATTCTTCACCCAGAGCGTCAGCAGTAACTTCTGTAGCCATACGCTTCTCATAAAAGGTACGAAGTTTTCGTTCATCGTCCACTTCCAAGAGTTTCTGGCAGCCAGTGGCTGGGAAAGAGATGTTCAGCCTCATTCTGAAGTGGCCGACCGCCTCCGAGGCACCAAGAAAAAGAGCTCAACTTATATTATCTTATTTCCAGGTGATTTCTATCATTTGATTTGCCTCTCAGAGGATAATTTTTTTCTCTCTCTCTCCAATTGCCTCTCTTCAGTCAAGAATGGGAAAGAGAGAGAAAGGTTATAGATATATGGGGGGAGAGAGAGAAGTAATAAAAAGTAATTTTAATGCACTTGGGCTAGGATCCGTGTAGCAAGCGGGATCTTAGTTCCCCAACCAGGGATGAACCCGTGCCCCCTGCAGTGGAAGCACGGATCCTAACCCCCGGACCACCAGGGAATTCCCTGGGCTGGGGTATTTTAAAGCCATTGACTCTGTTTTAAACAAAACATGATGACTTTTTTTGGGTAAACTATTCTGGTAAAACATAAAAGCTTCCCAGAATAAGCACAAAATAACACTTTCCAGTATTTTTGTCTCTAAAGGTGGAAAAGACACTAAAGCTAAGGAAGTATTAATTCAGTGTTGCACTTCTCAGAGCAAAAGTAGATATAAAACCATACAGTTGCCAAGTTTATTAAACCTGCAGCATAATAATAAATATTATGTCTGGCAAGAACTCGGGATCAAGTATTGGCAGAATTCCTTTAAGGTGATACTTTTAGACACTATAATATCAATGATGTAATAAGAAAGCATAGTTACCTACTCTTTTCTTAATATAAATTTATTTATTTATTTATTTATTTTTGGCTGTGTTGGGTCTTCGTTTCTGTGCAAGGGCTTTCTCTAGTTGCGATGAGCGAGGGCCCCTCTTCATCGCGGTGCGTGGGCCTCTCACTGTCGTGGCCTCTCTTGTTGCGGAGCACAGGCTCCAGACGTGCAGGTTCAGTAGCTGTGGAGCACAGGCCTAGTTGCTCCGCGGCATGTGGGATCTTCCCAGACCAGGACTTGAACCTGTGTCCCCTGCATTTGAAGGCAGATTCTCAACCACTGCGCCACCAGGGAAGCCCTCTACCTACTCTTAACATGTGCATGCTAACAGATACTTTACAGTTGGGTGAAACCTTCTATGTAAAGAGCATACATGGACATTTTACTGTTCATGAGGGAAAAGTGCTTGACAGCTTCTTGTTTGTTTTTCTTTTTAATCACTGAAAATCCATGCTTAAAGGGGAAGAAATTTTTAAAATTTGGCTTGTGGTTATTTTTTGAGCCAAAAAATTTTCTGGAAAAGGTTTGTTGGATTCAGTATTGACAGAGTACAAGCAGAGAACAGGAACAACATCTCTACACTAGTTAAAGAGTTGACACTTGAATATTATTTCTCATAGTGCATTATTGCCAGAGCACAATTGTCTGTAAACAATATGGACTTTGATCTTGATTCAGTTTTTAAAGGAAATCATGAGGGCTTCCCTGGTGGCGCAGTGCTTGAGAGTCCGCCTGCCGATGCAGGGGACGCGGGTTCGTGCCCCGTTTCGGGAGGATCCCGCGTGCCGCGGGGCGGCTGGGCCCGTGAGCCATGGCCGCTGAGCCTGCACGTCCGGAGCCTGTGCTCCGCAGATGGGAGAGGCCACAACAGTGAGAGGCCCGCATAACGCAAGGAAAAAAAAAAAAAAAATTTAAAAAAAAAATAATAAAGGAAATCATGAGAATTGTGCCTATGATTGAATTTTGGCCCTTGAGTATATATTCTTCAAAATGCTGTGAAAAAAAATGAGCAGTGAATAGAAAACTCTTGTTTTCCAGCTTGAAACAGGTTGGCTGTCAAGAGGGAAGTTAGTCATATGAATTTTTGAAATCAGATATGATATAAAAATATTTTTTCATGGGAATTCTCTGGCAGTCCAGTGGTTAGGACTCAGCACTTTCACTGCTGGGGTCCGGGTTCAATCCCTGGTCAGGGAACTAAGATCCTGCAAGCTACTTGGCAACAACAACAACAAAAAATTTCTTCATGACCCTAAAAAAGACCATTTCTGTGATTTCAGATGGCTTGCCCCAATGGCAGCATGTATCAGAAGGTTGAAAAGCCTAAAATTGTCTTTCAGGGCTAAATTATTACATTAGTGCTGAAAATAATATATTAGGACAAACTACAATGCAAAGAAGTCTTTATTACTATGAGATGGACTGTTTCACAAATTAGGATATGCATTCTTCTTCCGCCATCTCCACCCAGAAAAAATAACCACTTCTAATGTGTACTCATTTCACTTAGAATACCTCTATTAGAGTATTTAACACATTGTATCAGATATTTTGGAGTATTTACATTTCTCAGTTGGACTGTGCACTCCTCAAGGGCTAGTGATCGTGGTCCTCCCCAAAAGAGGTGTGCTAGTAAATCTTTCTGGGAATAAAAATAATTACAATTTACAAATAATATATGCAATACTGTATTGTAAAATCCATATAGGCGATTGATTCTTACAGAATGCTTTGGTTGATTTTTACCAAACTCTTTTTTCTATAGCCCTGTCTGTAGCCAACCTATAGGTGTGCAATTGTTGAAGAATGTAGTGTTAACATAAATGGTCATTGATATTTTTGTCTAAGTAAAAGAGTAAGATGAAAATTAAACTTTACTTTTTCATCAATGATGTGACTTCTCGCTAACTCATTAATAGTTTTAAAATAGTATTAGAAGATTATTTATTTCAGTGTAACACTTTAAATTTAATTTGATTAATACTTTTTTCTATAACTTAAGTCTAGACCAGTGGTCCCCAGCCTTTTTGGCACCAGGGACCAGTTTCATGGAAGACAATTTTTCCACAGACTGGGGGCAGGTGGGGATGGTTTCAGGATGATTCAAGCACATTACATTTATTGTGCAGTTTATTTCTATTATTATTACATTGTAATATATAATGAAATAATTATATAACTCACCATAATGCAGAATCAGTGGGAGCCCTGAGCTTGTTTTCACTTGCCACTCACAGATAGGGTTTTGATATGAGTCTGCAAGCAACTGATTTATTATGGTCTCTGTGCAGTCAAACCTCTCTGCTAATGATAAACTGTATTTGCAGCCGCTCCCCACCGCTAGCATCACCACCTCAGCTCCACCTCAGATCATCAGGCATTAGATTCTCATAAGGAGCGCGCAGCCTAGATGCCTCACATAAACAGTTCACAGTAGGGTTCGCGCTCCTATGAGAATCTAGTGCCACCACTGATCTGACAGGAGGTGGAGCTCAGGCGGTAATGCAAGAGATGGGGAGCAGCTGTAAATACAGATGAAGATTTGCTTGCTTGCCCACTGCTCACCTCCTGCTCTGCAGCCCAGTTCCCAATGGGCCATGGACTGATACCAGTTCGTGGCCCAGGGCTTGGGGACCCCTGGTCTAGACTATCAATAAAACATTAAGCTTACGCCCTGATTTGTAGCATTTGCCGATTTCTAGATTGTAAACATTCCCACTGTGGTCTGTTTCAAGCTACCAATGTGATATCACTGGTAATAGAGTTGGGAAGAGATGGGCAGTAGCACACCACTGTATAGCTTTTTCTGCATGCTACAGTGGACATAAATAAGCTCAAGGGCATCGATAATAGTAAAGCATAATAAAATAAGTGATGAGTTTATTTATTTGTTTTTAATATAAGTTTGAAAATATTTATTTTTGGTAATGGCTGTGTTTAACTAGTAGCTTGCAGAATTCCTAAAGATTTAATTTTTGACAGCATGTGCTTGTATGAGTTGGATTCATCACACTGCTGCCCCTGGAGTGGTCCCATGCATAATCTACACAGCCTTATGTGACTAATTTGTTAATTGATTTAATGCAATCAACTTAACATATTCATCATATGCCCTGGGCTTTTATGGAGGATGGCTATAAGAAAGACCATACAAATGATGTCTATGCATTGGCTATAAGATTACATCAAAACTTTGACATTTTACTCCAATGTTTTAAGTTTGTCTTATTGAATTGGTTACTTTCTTATTTATCAGACAAGAATAGTATCCTGTTCCCTCTTTGTTGAGGGATAGTATCCTGTTCCCTCTGCCTTGAAACTCACAGGTAAATTGTACACTTGATCATAATAACTGTTAGTGCAGGCCAATAACATTTCATTTAAAAAAAAATCTTATGTTCAAATTTTAAGATATATATATATATATACATATATATATGTATATATACATACATATATACATATAATACATATACAGACCTTCATTCATACATATATATGTATACATACAGACCTTCATTCATACATATATATGTATACATACAAACACAATTTCAGATTAGGTTTCCTAAGGTACATTTGATATAAAATGTTGAATAAAGTCTTAATTTGTTTCCTTTATTTACCAGTTTTCAAAGTGATGAGTTGGTTCCCTAGCATTCTTCAAAGGCGAACAATGTGTTTTTTAAGTATCATTATGAACTCACATCTTAAGATACATTTGTTATGTTTCAATCTATTGTAGTTATTCTTAACCAGTTCAAATTGTCTCATCTTTGGCCAGTGGGAGCCAATTCAAGTTGGGTTCTTCAAATTTACTCTCAAGTCCTTTTTATATGACCCCAATAATCTTTGATAGTTTTCATGCTTAAAGGTATGATAGGGTATTTTAGGCTTATCTTGGCCATTACCTATCCCAAACCTAGAATCAACCTTTGCTTCAAGGAATTTGTTTCAGGGGCAAATGATGTTTAGTGTCCATCATTGGAAACATAAGTATGTGCTTGTTGCTACTGAAGTAGTCCCTGTTTTTAGGCATTTACAGTGGGCAGAACTAAGAAATATATATTTTTAAATATAAAATATGTGATGAGTTCATTCTAATACATCCAGTTCAAATTCATGATCACAGAATTTTTGTGTAACTCATTGATTTTACATCTGTTTCTTTTTTGCCCCACATCAAAAACACCAACTTAATTATCCATTTGCTTTTTCTCAGACCATGCATACAATAATATTACAATAACACTACCAATTAATACCACAAAACTGTGGCTAATGATAACAAATTAAGTTCCTATTTTGTTGCTTCTTTAAAGTTCATTTTCTTAGTTTAAATCCTATGAGGAAAGTACTGTTAAATTATTGTGTTTGTATGTGATTTTTTAAAATTACTGTGTTTAAAGTCACTTAGAATATTCTTCTCTGTATGGTTATGCCACCAACTCCATATACAATTAAGTTCATTTATTTCATTTAGATGGGATTGCTTTTAAAATTTAATGTATTTTTGTTTTATAATTACGTAAATTATTTTATGTTTCCAAAATCACATTTTTATGAGAAATCTTCCTACTATTCTATCTTTACTACCCTGCTCCTTTCCTTTTTACAGGTAACCACGTGTTTTAAGGTTTTGACTTTTCATTTCATTTAAAAAGTGAAAAATACATATATAGATGAATGGTAGCATGCCATAGATGCTTTTCTCTACTTTTATTTTTTTTACTTAACAAAATACTGGAGCTGACAGTGAAATACTTTATATTCCATATATTCTTTATTCCTTTATAAAAATTGCATAGTACGTCACTGTATGTGTGTACCATAATTAATTCAGCCATTTCCCTATGATGGACATTTGTGTTATTTCCAGATGTTAACCTAAAACAATAAATGGTCAGTTATTTTACCAGCAAAATGGGTTTATTTGGGGGCAGCAAAGAATTGCAGTTCATGACATGCAACTATGTGAATCACATGCAAGTCCAATAAAGAAAAGGAAAGAAAACTTTTTTTATAGAGGAGAAGGGGAAGTTGGGAGAGATGTTGATAAACAAAAAGTCCATTGGAGGAAACTGGGAATTCAAAGTATAATGGCTCTTAATTGGCTGAGTTGTGACAGTTTCATTGGCTGAGCTGTTGCCAGGCAAGGAAGAGATCTTTCTTCCTTCTGCTGGCATTTGTAGTAAGTAAAACAGTGTCACTTCCAGCTGGAGATGCATGGTATGTCTTTTCCTATTGGGATCTGTATGGACCTTGACTGGTACATGGGCTCCCTCTTTTGGCCTTCAGACTCCATTTTAGTGAGGTTTCTCTATTAATTTTCATGCAGACTTTTGCTATAAGAAACAGTGCTTCAGTGTATATTTTCTTATATA
The DNA here is from genome assembly GCF_000442215.2 of Lipotes vexillifer. Lineage (NCBI taxonomy): Eukaryota > Metazoa > Chordata > Mammalia > Artiodactyla > Lipotidae > Lipotes > Lipotes vexillifer. Next base: position 955,939 of record NW_006782084.1, read on the forward strand.
CTTATTTTATATTTTTTCAGTTTTGGTCAGATTCTTGGAAGTGGGATTTGCTAGACACAAAATAAATGCATATGTAACTTTGCTAGATACCGTAAAATTCTCTTTCGTTGGAGTTTTTCTATTTTTCACTCTAACAAAGAATATTTGAGAGTGTTCCTTTTCCCCACAACTGCCTCACTAACAGGCTGTGTTGTGAAACTTTTGGATTTTTGCCAATTTGTTGGGCGAGACATAGTATCTCAGTGATTCTTAATTTGCATTTCTCTTATGAACAAGGTTGAGAATGTTTCTATTTAAGGGGTATTTGCATTTCTTTTCCTGTGAAATGTCTGTTCATATCTCTTGCCATTTTTCTCTCAGGGTGTTGGTGTTTTATTCATTTTTAGATACTCTTTATATGTAGGGTTATTAAATTATCTCTGATGTGTTACAGATTTTTTTCACAGTTTCTCATTTGTCTTTATACTTCACTTGCAGTATTTTTTCTTTTTCTCAATACAAAAGCTTTTTATTTTTACATATTGAGATTTACCAATATTTCACTTTACTGCATCTAGTTTTGACCATTGTTAGGAATGTTTTCCCTACTTTCCAACTATAGGGGAATTGACCCATAATTTCTCCTAGTACTTGTGTGGTTCAAATTTTTATATTTAAATATCTGATCTTTTTGAAATTTATTCTTGGAACAGATCCAAATTCATCTTTTTCCTTATGACTACCCAGTTATCCCAACGTCACTTATGAAAACGTCCATCTCTTCCTTACTGCTTTGAGATACAGCCTTTGTCTAAGTTAAATTTCCATATGCACTTGGGTGATTTCTCAACTTTCTATTGTGTTTATTGGTCTTTTTATTTCATGTGCCAATGCCACTGTTAAATTATTAAGCCTTTATAGCATATTTTAATACCTGATATTACACCCTCCCCCTACTCCCAATGCTCTTTTGCAGAGTTTTCTGGGCTTTTCTTGTTTTTTTTTATTCCAAATGAATTTTATAACCAACTTGTGCTTATAACAGCATTCTTTTTTGGGGGTGGTGGTGGTGGTGCTGTGTGCCTTGTGGCACGGCATGCAGGATCTTAGTTCCCCGACCAGGGATCAAACACATGCCCCCTGTAGTGGAAGGGTGGAGTCTTAACCACTGAACCACCAGGGAAGTCACACAACAGCATTCTTAATCAGCAGTGTTTATTTGAAGCACCATCAGAGTTTTTTAAAAAAAGGAAATAAATACTAGGCCCCCACCCAGACCTAGTGAATCTCTAGATATTGGGCCTGGGTATGTATATTTTGAAAAAGCTGTCCAGTTGATTTTAATAATCCCATTTAAAAATGACCTATGGGGACTTCCCTGGCGATCCAATGGTTAAGACTCTGCGCTCCCAATGCAGGGGTGCGGATTCGATCCCTGGTCAGGGAACTAAGACCCCATATGCTGCGCAGCATGGCAAAAATAAAACCCCAAAAAACTTATAAAGCATAAATTCAAGGTCTAATTCCAGACTACCTTATGATTTGTTTTACCTTACGTATTCTGGACCTTACTAAGTGACTGCAGCATTTACCCAGTTCCCTAAGCCAGAAACCTCTCTAGTTTTCCTTTAGTTCTTCCTTTCCTTTAACACTCTCTGTTTTCAGTTGGTCACAAAATCCACATTCTACCTCAAAAACGTCTGGCTTTAAACCTCCAGTACTACTGTCTCTTACCCCTTTTCTCATGGACTGTTAAGCAATCTCTTCATACTACAGTCTATTGTCTGCACTGCCTGCACAGTTATTTTTCCCTAAAAATAAGGTCGATCATGTCACTTCTTTGCTGACCTTTGTTGGCTCTCAGGATAAATTCAACCATGGCACTTAAGGCCTTTCACTCTCAGGTCCAAGACTCCTTTTCCTCCTTAGTTCCTGTTATTCCACACCTCACACTGAATATTCCTGTTACAATGAATTTCTCACTAGTGGATGGACATCACACCTAGTAGCTCTTTGCATTTAAATTTATGGTTTCTTTCACTTAGAATCTGCTCCTGCCTTCCATGCCTGGTAAGCTCTCAGTATTTGAGATGCAGTTCAAATGGCATTTCTTTGATAAAGCTTTTTATAGACTCTCAGTCAGAATTAGTTGCCCCATCCTCTTTATTCTCACAAAACTTTATTATTTGTATCTTTATAATGTGATTTTTGTGAGTCTTTAATCTCCCAGGAATTTCACACTTTCAACATCAACCAGAATGTGAGCTTTTCATGTTTTTCCAGCCTCTAGCAGAGTGCACAGCATACAGCAAGCACTCAAATGTTTGTTCAGTGAATGAAAACAAATAAAGCTTCATTAGTCTGTACTGATTGAAACAGAAACAAGACATGACAGTGGCCAACTTGTTCTACTATTAAGATCTCTCCTTCGTTTGGCTTTTTGTAGTTTATAGTCAGCCTAGACTTTGTTCTCTGTCCATGGCAATTCCTTACTCTTTGAACGTCCATGTACAATACCTACAGTAGTAAATTAAATACCTGTCCATCTTTATATCTGCCTGTTTAAGAAGTTCTGTCTTGGTCCTAAAAATAGATGATGCTTTATAGAAGAAAGTGCAACAATTTAGTCTATAGTGGTGGAATAATTAGTTTATGGCATTATAATTTAGTTAAATTATTGGTATTAGTAATTAGTTTAGGTATGTATCACATAGAATTTCAGAAATAATGATCAGTTACATTGGAAAAGATATATTTGATCATTAAATTCTTTTACAGTTCTGTACATGATCAGGTATTGATTTAGATGATGATCTTAAGTAGAAGACTAAGTGCTACGGGAGACAAATTATTTTAAAACTTGTGATTATTTTCTCTTTTTTTTCCACCCTCAACTCTATGATTATGTTGTCATCTCTGAAATGATCAAATGTGATAACATGAAAAAGGGAAGGAATCATATTAAAAAATAATTTAGGCACAACTTCTTAGTAAATGGGTATCAAATACTGGAGTAATCCAGTTTCAGATTTTTAGTGTATCATTATTTTTAAAAATCACTTTTAAAGGTATAGATTAAATTGGATAATTAATATATTTGAATTACCAAATAACAACAAATTATTTTAAAGATATATTTTAATATAAAAATTGAAGCTTGTTTTTTATTGAAATATAGAAAATTCATTTTATGAATTTTAGATATCAATCTGTGTGAGTTTTTCATTTGTCAACTATTTTGTTAATTATTGATTTTCATTTAACTGTATTTCACCTTTAAGAATGTTGCAAAAATATTTTTCAAACTATGTAAAGAGCCCTGATGATAATAAAAATATAGTTTTAATATATTTTAAAGACACCAAGATCAAGTTCTTCATTATCACCAGTTTTATCCCTTATTCTAACCTTTGATGACACTAAGTCTTATTTTAAGTTACTTCATCATTCAACCAAGGAAAAGACAACTTTGTGTTATATGTGGCTTCAGTTTTAAATTATATATATATACATTCACATACTCTCTTTAAAAGTTTTTTTGAACTGTGGTTCTAAAGTCTCCCAGGAGAATGATAGGAATTTTTAATGTGAATTTTTCTATGTTAATCACTTTCATTATCTGTGAACCATTTTTTCTATTGATTAGGCATATATCCAAACTTTAAATTACTAAATGAGTTTTCTTATGTTAAATAGTTTCCCCCACAGGTTTTTTTCTCTAAAAACTAGGCAATGTAAATTACATATTCTTATGAAACTTATTGTTTGGAAAACCAATGTGCCATCTTCAAACCCAGTATTATTTCAAAATGTTATTGGAACCAAAAATTGAGCTATGCTTTGCAGTATACTGTTTAAAGTATTTAAGTAAAAGATACATCCTAGTTATCTAAGTTATTCAAGTTTGCCACACCTTTATTTCAAGAGAAATGTTTTAAGAGAATTCTTTATGAAAATTGAGACAATTTGAATCTAGCTATTTCTTTTTATCCTTTCAAAATTGAATATTTTCAACAGTAATGCTAGTGATTAGGCAAAATGTCAGAAATGGATTGTTGAAATATTAATATTAAAATACTTTATTTACATATAGAAATATCAGTGAATTGTCTTGTTTACTTTCAAATATTTTAAAATACTGTTTTGAGTAATGACCACTATTTTATAAAATGCATGAACTTTTTTATATGTTACTTTGCTAAAGTAATATGTAAATGATGGCTTTCCACACTTGTTGTAGTCTGTATTTTTCTTCTGTAACATTATTAGTAAATTTTGATATTGTGGAACTGTTGACCAGTCATACATGTACAGAGCTTGGCCTCTGAGTTAATTAAATATGAGTTAATAATATATTATAAGGAAATTATTATCCTTATTACAGTTATTAGGTAGTTACTCAAATTATAGCTTCAAAGGAATGCAGAGCATGGAAAACTCAGGATTAAATTATGCATTTGAACCTTAGGCCAGCTTTTACTGTAGAGACAGTTTTCTTCTAAGACTGAAATTGTATGTCATTGAAATTAAATGCTTTTCTGGGGATGGAAGGTTCCAGTTTTTAATGAAATTACTGAGTGGGGTGTAGTGAAATGATTAAAATCTGTATTCCGGGAATGTGGCAGGGGAAAAAAATCAATAAATGCTAGCACAGCTTTGCTGCTCAATGTGAATCCTGAGAATGAAATAAACTACTACAAAAATAATAATTAAAAACATATCAGCACATTAATTTATTTAGCATCAGTCTCCTGAGACATCATCTTCACTAATTTTTAGCATACATTTTACTATATAATGAGCAGCCTTCTTTTCAGATATCCTTATTAGACAGGCAGTATTTCTGCCCTTCCCCCCAGCGCTCCTGCATTGCAATCATTGTACTTGCACTTATTATGTTACAAATGACCGAGGTAAGGCTGACATTCTCAGTGCATGCAAAAAGACCTAGTCTGCCAAGCTTTTTTTTTTGTCTTAATGAAGCAGCTTTGTGAAATCTCCCCATGTGTTAATACTAATGAAGATCCTCCAGCACAATTAAAATCACAGCCAGTGGCTGAAGAGGAAACATAAAACAATAGCATCTTTTACGATACATTTATCCACATATGCATGTACAAAATATACATATATGGTCAAATTAATTTTCTATAGCTTGCCTTTCACTTGCTCTTTATCCTGAAAATTAAATTATGCAAGTTTTAATTATATGAACTTTTGAGACTTTAATGTGTTCCAGGGGAAAAACACTGCCTCAATGAAAAAATTTTAATTATTTATTTTCTTGGGTAATAAAGCATTATCACGGTTAAGACCTTTTTAAAAGAATCATTTTTAGGAAGCTACAGGGTGGTGTGCCGTAGGAGGGAACTGGGTGGACTTCACCTTTAACTTTTTTGGTTTTAGGATGCTGAAATTGGTGGGAGAAAATGGAAGGGTAAAAAATAGGAAGTTGGAAGAAATTCTGGGGATAGACAAATAGCATACCTTGTGTGTAATTTAAAGATGGAGCAATGGGCTACCCAGTTTTAACTTGATTTTTTAAGTGTTCTAGTTCGTACAATTAGCTATCCCCGCCACCCCCCTTTTTCTTTTGCCCTCTCAGAAGCTGGGGGGAAAAACTACTGAGGTTACCTTTTACAGTTCTAACTTATAACTTTAAAATGATTTACTATTTTAACGTTTTATTTAAATTTTAACTCAACCCATAAACATTACAGCAGCTTAACTTGCCGGTGTCAGGGCAGTAGCATTTTACCCCGGGACCATTTTGCGTCCTGCTTTTTATTTTATTTTGAGTTCCAAACATCCACGAATTTTTGGCATATTACATTAGTTGGCTTTTAGAGTTTAACCAAATTCTGAGTTTACAGACAAAAACGTTTAGGTAGAAATGGTTAATATATGCTCCCTATTCGCCAGTGTACTTTCTTTTTTTAAATTACGTTTTCAGTCCTATTTTCTGTCTTCTCTACTTTTAACGGCAAAACAAAACATTTGAGTTCCTTAACTTTTTCCTGGGACAAGGATCGGTGCAAACTCAAAGCTACAGGATTCTTGGGAGGAAGAAGCAACCCCCTCCCTCCCTTGGCTACTTTAGGAGCTGATAGGTCATTTATTATTGGAACTGAAATGGTATAAACAATTCTCTTTTTTCCCTTGTTAACAGCAACTTTCATTGTTAGAGAGAGGAGAGAGAGAGAAGCCTCGTTGGTTGACGTCACTTGGTTCATGAAGCCTTCGCCTAGAAGTGAAGCTGCTGAACAAACCTTGAGAAGAATCATCTCCTGCTTCAATCTGCTTCTGGATAGGAACTAATCAGAGAGAGAGAGGCGGAAGACGGAGAAGGAGGGCGTCCAGGGCTTTCCCGATCACAAATCTCACCTCCACTCCAACTCTCTTTATACTTTTCTTGCAAAAATAATAATAGAAATAAGGAGGTGGTGGGGTTTCCAAAAACAAAAATCGTAACCTTCAACCATCTGGGGAAGGCAAAAATCCCATCCACCGCAACTCTCAGTTCGAAAGTAAAGGTGAGTTTAAAATCCTCGGGTGTGAGGGGTGCGGGTGAAGATGAAAATTCCAAATATCGTAAAGCCGGTTGAAACCGAAAAGGAGAAACTACGCTCCAGAGAGCGGGTTAGACTCCAGAGTTGCTTGTCTCGAGGCGCTCGCCCTGCCCGCCCTGCTCGCCCTGCTTGCCCTGCCCCGGCTGTTTACCCTCGCCGGTCGGTCTGTCTCTTTGTTGTGCTGGCTGGAAGGCTGGGGTGGTGCTCGGGGTCCGGAGTGCAGTTTGGGGGAGGAGGACGCGGAGATGCGCGGTTCTGGGTGGGAGGGGGGGTGCGGTCTCAGGAGAATGTAAACTTTATTCCTAGCTGCCGGTGCGGGACTTCGGTCTAGCAGGGCCGCGGGCCGTGCCTCCGCCGGCGCGGGCAGACGCTGCCGTGGCGAGTCTGCCTTCTTTGTGCCGGCCGCCCTGCTCGGCCGCCCGGGCTTCGCCTGTCCTTCCTCCCCTCGGCTTCCAGCGCTCAGGTCGCCGCCAACAGTTTGGGTTCTCAAAAAAAACAACCTCTGGCACTGTTGCGATCGCCGTTCCTACCCGGGAATAGCCGCTGCTCCCCCCATCCCCGCCGGGGTAGTTTCAAGAT
>NW_006782084.1:963159-966822 GCF_000442215.2 Lipotes vexillifer
CCCCCACCCGTCCGCCTACCACTGCCCTTTTTTGCCTCCGCCCCCTCTTCCCTGTAGGACTGCTTAGCTGCGCCTGCCACCCCACCCCCGATTCGGGCCTCTTTTGCTCTCCTGTAGTAGCTTGGAGCTCAGGAGTTTACAGAAAGTGAGCTGGGGGTGGGGAGGGAGGAGGGCAGGTGGCACTGGGAAAAGATCTGGATACCTGTGAAGGTCTGTTTCAGTACGCAGAGGATTAGAGGAGCATAGCTTTTCCGACAGTAATGTCTGTCTCCCAGCAGTTCTTCCCCGGGAGCTGCCCCCTGCTCTCAACTCTTCTTCGGTCTTCTAGTCTTGTTGCTCCCCCTCCCCCCTTCCCTTTCGCGGCTCCTCTCCTCTTAAAGTAGTTCCACGAACCCTAGAATTGGGACTTGGGAAAGGAAGGAAGTGTTCGGAGAGTCAGAGCTGGCCCTGCTGTTTGGGAGATTTTCCCTTCTTTTCTCTCCCTCTGTATTTATCTTTTGTGTGTTGCTTCCTTATAAAGAGAGAAGCAGCTGCAGCCCTTGGCCGAGTTGTTGAAATTTATCCCTTTGTGTATATTACAATATCCTCCATTTTTTCCCTCTGCCCTCTAAACAACAAGCGTTTCGCCATCTTGGGCAATTTTTATTCCCAAGTCCCTCTTTTTTTTTTCTTATTTTTTAAGGAATGGAAAGAAGCCTTAGAAAGTCGAAAAGTGTGTCTGGGTAAGACAAAGTTTAGGGAATGTTCAGGGGGTCCAGTGACGTCATGTAAACTTTATGGAGAAATTTCCCCAGGAGTAAATTTTTCGCTTAATTTTTTTCCTGTTTTAAGCGACCATGTAAAGGACCATGTAACTTAACAGGCTGACGATAAGCTGTGCTGCTTATTTTTGTGTTCTCTCAAAGTGAGCCCTCAGTTTCTGCACATTTTATGTTTTGGTAACAGGTGGAAAATTATGTGCAAAAAAATGGTGGAAACTTTTATAGTGTCCTTTGGTATTCACTTAGCTTTTGTCTGCATGTTTCTTATACTTTAAAGGATTTGAATGTTACTTTTAATTAACATGTTTCCTTTCTTATTTACTCCACTCCTGTGGATTTGTCTTTAATCAGCTTGGTTAATATTTACGTATACTTATTTTAGATGACTTAGATCCCCTTTTGTAATTAACTTATATTTTTTACATATGCCTTTACATTTGAAAAGGTACAGCTATTGAAAATACCTGGAGATACTGGATACTTAAAAAATTTAGTAGCAGTATTAAGTAAAACTATTGGTGAAAATGTAGTTAGTATTTAAAAGGCAGAATAGATTTTAAAATATATTCTATAATCTCAAGTTATATGGCCTTTGTCAACCATTATGAAAAGATAATGAAAACTGGCGTTTTAATTTGCTTGTCTAAAATAGTTTTTCACCTCACTAAAGTTCGGTTGGTCACATGATCAAACTTAATGATACACTGACTGGTATATAAATAAGAGGCACTGTAAATTGAATGGGAAAGTGGAATTCTGTCTCTTGTAGTTTCAGTCAGCATATTTACTTCTCTTCTAACAGGGACATGAAACTATTTAATTTGCATTCTCTTTGTCTTCTGGTTTGGGGAAAAACATTGACTACAGTTAACTCAAAAAAAGCTAATAGAAACATTTCTGAGTACATTGAAAAGGTTTGCCTAACGCATAAAAACTTATGTTGTATGTGGTATGCTTTTATCTCTGTAGCAGTCATATTTGGTGTTTTCTGCTATGCTATTTATTTAGGAATTTGCTTTATGTAAAACGCTATATAGAAAGCTTGACTGAATTGAGCCTGCCATTTATGTGAATTGTAGGTAGGTGAAAAATGTTTAAATAGTTAAAAGCACATAGAACAGATGGTTCTAAATTATACATGCAACAAAGGACTAGAAGATTTGGCAGATTATAAATGGCAAGCAACAGAGGATAAGCAGTTTAAGAAAATGTTAGTTAAGTACATTTGATGTCTCACACCTATTGTAAACACTGTACATATTGTCACTGTGCTGCATAATCAATAACTTAGACACATTGAGGTGCTTGTAAGTTTCAGATAGAAAAAAGTAAGATTTTACAAATGTTTGAAACGAATTGTTGAATATAAAATTATTTTAAGCCTGTGATGACAAGAGTTTTTCTTTTTTTTAGAAAATCAAATTGTATGCTTTAAGACAGGAAGTTATTTGTAAGAACTTAATATTGTTGTACTCATATAATGGTTTGGAGAGAAGCAGAAGTAGATATATATTTTGAAATACAGAGAATAGTGTATTTACTGTTATTATGTTAAATTAGGGCTGAACTGTGTAGCAGCATTTACTCTTTCAAACACTACTGAAAAATATTTTTAGACTCTTCAGTCTTGGAAAGGCATTTAATAGAATACTGTTGGCATAAGTTACTAAATACATATTAAATGAAAGAAGGGTATATTTTAGTATTAATTTTTGAGTTTGTGCATAACAATAATAAGGTTTTACTTGGTAACTATAGTTTACTCTCAGTTTTAAAAATGGAAAGATTTGTGTGTAGGTTTTGCCTTTCTAGAAGAATCTGAGTAATTATATTTTGCATTTTCAAAAGATTTAAAATAAAAGTATTCAATTTGGCAGAAATTTGTTTTTATTTTTATAAGCCATTTAAAATGCATATGAGACTGTAATGGAAACCTTGGAATTTTAATTCTGTTGCCCTTTCTCCCATTTCTTTGTTTGCATGTTTATTATAGAACTGCAGTGTAAAGGAGCAGATGTTTTGCCAAACATCCTGATGTGTTGCTTTTTCTTATGGGAGTGCATAACTGTTCCTTCTGATGCATCAACTTGACAGCTGGTTGATTTCATGGAGCTGCTAAGAAGCCATTAGTGGTGTCATTGAATTGAAACAGAACAGTCACTCCCAGCTCAAACTGCAATTGTTAATGTCTTTGTTGCTACTTTTGTGTTACTATACAAGATGTAGGATATCACAATTGCATGAAAGTTCAGTTTTTTGTCTTATCTCCTTGAATTAGTGAAAGTATGCATTAGAACTTGATTACTTTTAGGTTTAAAGGTTTCTCAAAGATAGCTTTTAAGTTGTAGTTTTTGGGTTTTTGACCTAGTCCTAGCTAGAACCACCAAAAGAAGGTATGATTTAGCACAAGGTAATGTGGGGATTTTGACCCCTAGATGAAATTACATCATCAAGGTTTAATGATTTTTAATAAACTTGATATTCTGAGGGATTAATTCAATTACCTAGCGAGGTATTTTAAGAAGTTTTTGCTTGTATTTAATTAAATATTTTATATCATAAGGTTTTAAAAATACTGTGCTTTATTTAATAAATGTTGACTTGTTTGAATAAACATTTCTTTAAACTTTTGTTGCAGAAGATAATCAGAGGAAAAAAGAATTATTGAGGAAAAGGGCAATTTGGGGTTTACTTTTCTTTACAAGGAGGTAAAATATCACTAAATAATTGACTAGTAGTCATTTAATGATTTTAAAATTTGAAATTATATTTTTATTGTACTAGTAACTTTTATTGGTAGCTTCAGCTATCATACTGTGGTACTAAAATGGTGTCAGATCACCATTGGTGCCGAAGTGTTTTCTACTTTTTTTAATTACTTGCTTTTTTTTTTTTTTTTTTT
>NW_006782084.1:966832-975900 GCF_000442215.2 Lipotes vexillifer
TTTTTTTTTTTTTTTTTTGGTGGGAGAGGAGATCGGAAGGAGAATGAGGAGTGATAATCTCAACAGAAAAAAACACATTTTAAAAAATTTGTGTAAAAAAACTTAAGGGTGATAAGTTTAAGGATAAAACATAGCTTATCACTGTTAAGAGATATTTTCTAGTTGTAATATTTATTGATTTTTAATTTTAAAATCTTTAAGTACACTAACAATTTTTCAAAGCGCTTGACATTTATAACATACTTAAAAGTTTGCTTTTAAAATAAATTCTTAAAATGAAATTGATAATTAGAATAGATAATTTGCTGAGGTAAATCCCATTAAAAGGACTTCTTATACAATATAAACAAATTTAAACACTTATAATACACTGCTGAGTGTTTTCAGAATTATGATTTCCTGAAATAATAAGTTTTCTGAACATGCTTTTCTTTTAAATAGATCATACATTACTGAGACTAAAGGTAAAATTTATATTTGGGTAATAATGCTTTTATATAACCTTTTAATATAATCACCATGCAGTTTCTTAAAATTATTCTGTTACCTTAGCCTATGATTCAATTTTTGAGAAATATATTTACTCATAAAATATTTGTGTCATGTCAGATATTCATATAAACTAAATGGTAAATTGAGTTGTATATTAAATGTAAGCTTTTTTTTAAAGGAATCTCAATGCTTAGCTCAGTTTTAGAGATGACATAATTTTAATTGTAGTGCAAATAAGCATCCCGTAATTTAAGTAGGAGTTTTTCCACATTGAGTTTCTTAAAGGAAAGCAGTTCTAAACAGAAGAGTCATAAAAAGTTTAAACTTTCATTCATAAGTTTTTCTGTTGACTCTATTAACTTTGGAATTATGAGCAATAAATATATTTGATTGATTTACAATTACATATGGAGCTTAAACTAAAACGAATTTACATGACTTTTAAATGTGTTTTGAATGCTTTGTGATTTGTGGCAAGTCATAACATAGTTTGAGATGTAAAATATCTAAGAGACCTGATATTTTAGGTTAAACATTGAGCTCTTATAAGAATATTAGGTGAAGGTAGGTACAGTTTTTATCCCACATATTTAGAATTTACTATGTAAGATCAGGTGTTTTTAAAAATAAATTAATGCTTTGAAAAGTTGTTTTTATAATTTATGACATTTGGCTTGTACTTTGGTTTTTTAATGCCTTTCAGATAAAAATTAAATGTTAGAGATAACAGTAATAATGAAGGTAATACATAGATCAGAACCTTTACTAACTTTATGTATGCACACGTGTGCATGTGTATGTAAGGAAAAAGGAGCATTTTGTTTGAAGATAATTATTGTACTTCAGCTATGTGTAGACATAATTGTGTGTTTTTCCTCTGTTTTCTCCTCTTAACACTTTTCCACAAGCATGCACTCATTAATCAAAGACGGTGCACTCCTGCTGAGGGCAGAGAGGTTCATCAAATTGGCAGTCAGTTTGGTGTAAAGAACGGTATCCTGAAGCTCTTAACTCGCTGGGACATAAATAAATCTAAGGTCTTTGTATGCAAACCCTGGAGATTAATACTGTATAATTCAGTGTCCTGTCTTTGTTTTTATGATTGATGTTTTTAAATGTTTCAAGCTTGATGCAAGTCTTCTAGTAGGTCAGGTCTGACAATCTGATTGGCCGAAGTAAGAAAGCATTAGGTTGTCAGAAGGACTTTGGGTTTGCTGCAGAGATTTTGATTTTTTTTCCTACCAGATCATTGTTATATTGCCTGAGCTGTTATAGGAATGTACCAATGATTGACATCCCCTGCTGTGATAATGGACCCAGTGCATGCAATGCCAATAGTTTGGTCCTATTTGTTCAGAAGCTTACTGCTATTTGTATCCTTAACAGAGCTAACATGTAGAACAAGCAAAACTACTGGGATTTCTCTGTAGAAATAGTGCTGGGATTTGGCTTTAACATGAATTGGTTGCATATTCATAATTTAAGAACAGCTGGTTACAGCAAGCACATAGTCATTTGCAAGCTATTATAAACCATTCCACTCACACATGGAGCCTGTGCTTGGTGGATTTTTTTTTTTTTTTTTTTTTTTTTTTTTTTTTTTTTTTTAAACTGGCTTCTCCTTTTCCATCTCTGCTGCCACCACATCTTTTTTTTTTTTTTTTTTTTTTTTTTTTTTTATTGATCTACCTGCATTTAAAATCTGGTCACTGCTGCTACAGAAGCTCTTCATTTTAGCTGTGTTTGCAACATAGAACAGCTTCTATTTTAAATATTTAAACTAAATGCTGAATAAAATGAAGAAGCTTTGAAGGAACCAAATGTAAAAGGTCAATAATGTATTACTCGTTATATGTCTCATCTTGGCCCAAAACAAACCAACCTAGATTGTACAACCATTGTAATTTTTGGAAAATATGTTTTATGATTTTGTCCATAGATGAATAACCAAATTATCTTTGATATGAACATGTTGTTAATTATATTTTACTAGTTATGTATAGTTTTAAGAAACAACACAAACAATAAATTGTGATTAATTAGCATGTAAAACAGTTTCATCTAATATGTAGTAAAATGACAGTACTTTTAATTTTGAGTGGTATAAGGCAAGATAGAAAGGAAAATCAACAAGACATTACAATTGGATTAGAATAATGCTAATCCTAAAACTATAAAGCTATTCAGAATTTTTAGAAGGAATCTAATGAGTCTCTTCTGCTTTATGGGTCATTTCTGGAATATAAAGCACAGCTATACAGCTACAGTATTGAAATGACATGCGTAAGCTAGTCCAGCTATAATAGTGTCCTGCATGTTGTGCTGCCTAGTAGTGACTGAAAAGAGAGGAGAAAACCACTACATCCCAAGTTTTCACATTGAAAAGAAAATCACTTATCCCAAGTGAGAAGAGTAGGAGGAGAAAATGTTAAATGTGATACCAGATATTCTGGTAGGAATCACAGGGAGCTCTGCCTTGATTTGTGTATGTTGAAGTAAGTGGATGCCTGAGTGATTTACAGTGGTGTGGTGATTATATCAGGCTTTCCACACAGCACAGTGTTAGGTTCACATGTGCATGCATGTGTTTGTCTCTACACTAGATGATGAAGTAGCTTTCAGTACTTCAAGGTTGAGTACCAGTCCTAAGAGTGCATTTTACTGTTCCTTGGCTTCACAAATGGCTGGATATGTTGGTAATATCACAGAATATATGGCCAATTTTAATCTAGCTGACAGTAGGCTGTACTTTTTTCTAAATAATAAATTCAAAGGTTATTAAAGGACAATGTTTTAGTTTTGCAATAACATATATATATATATAGAGAGAGAGAGAGAGTTAATTTGCCATTATTGGAGGTTGCATTAGTCATTTTGTGAATTATTCTATGCCCTTTTTTTCTCTCCCTTTTGACTATTGGCCTTTCAGTTATTTCCCTGCTCTTTAGCATCTTAACACAGAATAAGCTGAGGAAATAAAAGGAAGTAAATTTCAAATGAGTCAAGTTTTGCTTCCTCCCCCACTTCTTGGTAGATCAGATGGAGAGAAGTCCTTAGATTTTCACCAAAATGAAGGTTTAGGATTTTATTTGTCTACCTTTTCTGGTTCTCATTATAACAGATAATTATATTTAGATAAAAAGAAAAGTGAGTTAATGGATTCAATTTTTAAAATATTAGTAACCCAACAAAACAGTAGAAAATTTAGCCAGTATTTGAAAACTGAATTGACTCAATAACCACAACTACAGGAGAACCACAGGTATTTGATACACTTTTATTTTTCTAGCACTAATAATAGGGGAAAAGGAGGGCAGCTACCTGCATTCATCAAGTTTGTACTGAATGCTGTCTTCAGGCATACTCGTGGAATAAAGTTTGTGAAAGCTCAGAGTAGGTGAGAGATGACTTTTGTTTGGAATCATTAGAAAAGGCTCTTTGGTTTAGGCAGCTTTGAATTAGACCGAGAAGAATGAATAAACTGAATATTCAGAGATCTGGAAGAGAGAATGCAACTAAAATAGGACAGCCTGAGCCCCCTCTAGAACAAATTAATTCAGGCTAGATCTACTGGGCATCTGGAGTGGTTGTGCAGCCTTTCTGGGGTCACCCCAGAAGGAAGAGAAAATGTTACGGGGTCCTGCTTTTCCTCCCTTACTTTCAAAGTCTGCTGCTTGGCTTTCTCTGGAGAAGGTGGGTTGATCAGTTTCAAATCATCCATTTCAATGATAGGATTGTTGTTTGTGGAAGCCAGGTTATAACTGACAAAACTGCCCTTTCTGGTCAGAGTTATTCAAATATTGTGCTTAACATAAGATTAACCAGAACCACTTTCTTCTCCCTCATTATATTCCAATGCTTCTATAAATGTTTTTTTCTTGAAACCTAATGCACGGTCATACCTACTAAGAACATTGAGCAAAGAGGACATCACCTCTGTTTCCCTTTTTTTAGATTTGATGATGACGAACTAGCTTTCCAAGGGGGTTTGATGTCTTCTGACTCAAACACTTACTTCTTTTAGTTCCTTTGGATGAATGAAGACAGACAGACATACTGGCTGCACTGTCAATAATGGGAATATCCATAAGGACATAAAGCAACTGAATGTATAAGCCCTTACTTTAAATTACATCAGTACTGAATTTCACTTATAATAGAAATTCCACAAAGAATAGAAAATATGAAAAGGAAAGATTAAAAACAATTCAAAGACAAATGTACAAGAAAGTGTCATAATTTTCATTGATTAGACTTTTCCATACTTCATTGTTGCTGTACTAAGATAATGAAGCTTATTCATTTTCCTTATTTGCAATATTGTGATTTACCTGAAGGGATGTGTTAGAAGAAAACCTTAAAACTTTTACGTAATCATTTCTTAATCTTGATGATGATGAGTTTTGAGTAAATGAAATGTGAAAATGAGTGGAAATAGAAGGCTGTCTAGTATCTGAGTTTAGAGAGAAGCCATACTTAGTATCTTTTCTGGTTTCCATGATGACATGGTTGTTGAAACATAACTTCTGGACTTCCTTGGGAAAAGGGTCATTGTTAACAAAAAAAATATTACAGTGATGTAAGAAGGAGCAAAGCCTATCTTGTGCATCTGAAAAAATTAGGGAGCAGGCTGTAAGTCACAGGATAATGTATTTCTCCTTTCATGGGTTATTAGTGTAGCATAATGAAAGATATAGGGTCTTCAAGGCAACAGTAACAGAGATTGTGGGTCAAATCTATTTTAAAAGAAGGGTACTTCAGAGCTAAAGGAAATGTTGAGGGTAGGCAGTAACAACAACAAAAAGAGGAGACAGTTTTAAAGAAGGCTTTTAAATGGAGTCAAGAGGAGTGTAGCACTGTTACGTAATTGAGTCCTCTTGGAAAGTATCAAGATTTTCTTCATTCTGGTCTAAGTACCTTAGCATTAAAATTCCTGTGCGTTCTTATTAATATTTTTAGCAGTTGTTGAGAAAATAACTCTTATCTATAATCATACCTTGGGATTTTGAAGTAGGAAGTTGACGGGTTAGGGAAGGGCTGTGTAAACAGTAAGATAGTTTGTTCAGGAAGAGAACATGTAATAACTTTGGCCAGTTAGGTAAAAGCTCTTTCCCCTTCCCTCTCCAGAAGGAGATGTAATTGCCAGAACTCATAAAAGAGAAGAATTGGTTTAAAGAATATGTAAATGCTTTTGTACTAAGTGTGAAATGGGAGGGGAGGAGCAAGGCATGCTGGGGGGACGAGGGGAAGAGCTAAAGAGAATGTGACCCGAATTTCCCTGTTTTTGTTTTAAATGAAGTGTTGTTCTATGACATAGTACCTTGAATTTGACCTTTTTCATTTTAATGTGAAACACCGTTAGTGAAATAGGTCATTTTTGGCAATTTATTGCAAATATTTTGTTCTTAGGAGGGAGCATCTGATATGTTGCAGCTGAAGTCCAGAGATACAACTAAATTAAGTACATGGACCTGGGTAAAAAATGAATTTTTTTTTCTGTATTTGTAATCTTAGCGCTTCACAAGTGAGCAAAAAATAATCCTGTAGCCGCCCATGGAAACAATCACTTAACTAGTTCCTCATGTTTAGTACTGTTGTGATATAATAATAGTTCTGTATTAGGCAGCAGTGATTAGTTAAATAAATTGTTAGTTAAACTGCGAACGAGAAACGGGTCAGCATCTATTTTTTAATAACTAGAAACAATTCAAGGTGCCCAGAAATAAAATGCATCATCTATAATATGCTCAAGGAGTTAATAATTTACAGAGAAAGGATGTACAGAAAGTCTCATCTTTTGTGATTTTTATATTAGAAATTCAATTATTTATGTCAGGAAAAAAGTTTGGGGTAGGAAAGGAAAAACAATTTCTTTTTTAAATTAATTAATTAATTTTTGGCTGCATTGGGTCTTCATTGCTGTGCGCAGGCTTTCTCTAGTTGTGGTGAGCAGGGGCTACTCTTCAGTTGCGGTGTGCAGGCTTTTCATTGCGGTGGCTTCTCTTGTGGAGCACCGGCTCTAGGCGCGCGGGCTTCAGTAGTTGTGGTGCTGGGGCTTAGTTGCTCTGTGGCATGTGGGATCTTCCCGGACCAGGGATTGAACCCGTGTTCCCTGCATTGGCAGGCGGATTCTTAACCACTGCGCCACCAGGGAAGTCCCGAAAAACAATTTCAATAGCCGTCATTGACTTAGTGAACTTATGCTCCAAGTGCGGTACATGTCCGGTGCTCTCTGTTCCTGAGTAACTCTGACAGTGGGACATCTTGCGGTAAATGTGGCTCTTATGGCTTAATATAAATGTTTTTTGTATATCATCATAGCTTCTAAATGCAGGCTAGCTATGGGTATCCTGAGCTCAGTTACATAAATTGCATCTGCTTTATTGTTGGTGGTAAAACTGGCTGTGTTGGACTTACGAGGAACAGTATAATCTGTCTCCAGTGTGGTCCATGTCAATGATATATATTTAAAATTGTAATAATATTGGAGTATGGTTGATTTAAGGTGATATTTTTTATTATATTTTAATACAACCTACTGAATAGAACCTACCACACTCCCCAATCCACCAGTAAGATGAGTTTCTACTGTATATGAAGGTTGCATGGTTTGAGATAGTTTATATGCTTAAGTATTCCTGTCCCCAAAATGTTAAAAAAAAATTGCTTTGGATTTAAAAGGTTTCAGGGAGATGGTGAAACTTCAGTTGGGTTTTTTTTTTTTTTTTTTTTCCAGTTGGGCTTTGAAGGAAGTAGTAGATATTTTAGCTTAGAACAGCAACCTGAACAAAGGAGAGAATGGAAGGAAACCTACCTAGCTAAAATTTGTTTGAAAATCATGGGAGATAAAGTTAGAAAGGGGGTTTGGTTAGCTAATAGATTTTCAAGCAGAGGTGTGACATGATTAAAAAGTTGTTTTAAAAAGATAGATTTGGAAGAAATCTGTTAACTGTACTGGAAGAAATCTGTTAACTCTGTAGAGAGAAGAGGCTATTAAAAGAAAGATCAGTAATTTATTACAGAAATTCCAGTGTTAGGTGATAATGACTAGACTGATAGCAACGTGAATGGGCAGAAGGATTGATATGAGGTACATAATTTAAAGGAATGGGGTTGGGCTAGTTGGGGGAGGTAGGGGATTGTATTACCTTACATTTAAATTAATTTCATATGACCATAACAATAATTTGAAGTAGTTGAACGCTCATTTCCTCCTTTTCAGACGATGAAAGTGAAAACTAGAGAGATTGACTGTGGCTTACCGCTCACCTGTGGTTAGATATTTTTTCTAATACATCATACAATCTCATGATGAGTTTAGCTTAAGACAAACTCTCATCTGCTTTTTAAAACCCCTCTACTTCCCTCCTGGTATATCACATTATGTATAGATGAATAATCACATCCAGTTAGCCTAATATTTTTCATTTGCATTTATGTTTATAGCTCTGTATGTATTTATACCACTGCCAGACGTCACTTTCTGAAAGCCACTGGGAGATAGGAGGCAACATACCGTATGTTATGGATCCCTGAGTGTAGACTTTCATGACTCCATGATTTTGCATATGATCTTCCCTATATGCAATTATTATTTTCTTTCTTTTTGCTTGATAGAATCTGCTTATTTTCTAATATCCTTCTGAAGAGTTACTTTTGTGAAATCTTCCCAACTGTCTACCTCCCCACAAGATTATCAGATTCTTCCCTTTGTGCCCCAGTTGAGTGCTAATGGTGGAATACATTGTTGTGCAAATAGATTCCTTCCTTCCTACCTTTATAAATAATGCTTCAATGAACATTTTTTATTCATAATGCTTTTACTTGTTGTTGTTTGACGTTATTTCATAACATGAATTCCCAGAAATGCAATTGCTGGGTCAACTGCTAGGAATATTTTAAAACTCTTAATCTATGCATTGTGAATTTGGCTTTTGCAAGGATTGTATGATTTTATATCTCAGTAGTAATACATAACTTTACCTATTTACCCCACTTTCATTGGATTGGGTATATTCATTATTTTTAGCCCTTGCCAATTGCGTTGCAAAAGACTGTACCTTATTTTTAATTTAATTTTATTTTTTTGGCCATGCCACACAGCTTGCAGGATCTTAGTTGCCTGACCAGGGATTGAACCCAGACCCTCGGCAGTGAAAGTGCGGAGTCATAACGACTGGACCACCAGGGAATTCCCAAAAATGTATCTTATTTAATCTGCATTTCTGTGAATAATTAGAGTGACCATTTTTCAGTGTCTTAACCTGTTGTATTTCTCTTTTGTAGTTAGTCTTTGACATTTACCTGTTATTGCACTGAGATCTTAGTATGTTTATGATTATTTATAAATTCTTCTAAATATTAATGGTATGTTTTAATTATATTTACTATAATTATTTGGCTTTATAATAATGTTTTAATTTACAGAAATGTGAAATATTAAATTGTCAGTTCTTTAGATTTTAAAAAACATTTTATTTCCTTTTTTTTTTTTTTTTTTTTTTTTTTTTTTTTTTTTTTTTCAGTCCTCGGGCCTCTCACTGTTGTGGCCTCTCCCGTTGCGGAGCACAGGCTCC
>NW_006782084.1:975971-1007613 GCF_000442215.2 Lipotes vexillifer
TGTCCCCTGCATCGGCAGGCGGACTCTCAACCACTTTGCCACCAGGGAAGCCCCCTTGGCAGAATTTTTATAGTCACTTCTCATATTTTTATCTTATTTATTTATTTAATTATTAAAAAAAATTTTTTTTTGAGGACTAATTTTTCTCAATGAAGGTATAAATCTTTAGATTGAAGAGAAGCAGAGTTTTCTTTTTAAATTGAAGTATAGTTGATGTATGTTTCAGGTGTACAGCACAGTGATTCAGTTATATATATATATTTTTTTTTTCAGATTATTTTCCATTATAGGTTATTAGAAGATATTGAATATAGTTCCCTAGGCCATACAGTAAATCTTTGTTGCTTATCTATTTTATATATAGTAGTTTGTATCTGTTATTCCCATACTTCTAATTTATCCCTCCCCCAACTCCCTTTCCTCTTCAGTAACCATAGTTTGTTTTCTATGTCTGTGAACCTATTTCTGTTTTACATATAGATTCATTTGTATTATTTTTAAAATTCCACATATAAGTGGTTTCATATCATATTTGTCTTTGTCTGACTTACTTCACTTAACATGATATTCTCTAGGTCCATCCATGTTGCTGCAAATGACAATATTTTATTCTTTTTTATGGCTGAGTAATATTCCATTCTATATACATACTACATCTTCTTAAACCAGTAGTCTGTTCATGAGCACTTGAGTTGCTTCCACATCTTGGCTATTGCAAATAGTGCTGCTGTGAATATTAAAGTGCATATATCTTTTCGAATTAAGAGTATTCATCTTTTCCAGGTATATGCCCAGGAGTGGGGTTGCTGGATCCTATGGTAACTCTATTTTTAGGTTTTTAAGGAACCTCCAGACTGTTTTCCACAGTGGCTGTACCAATTTACATTCCAACCAGCAGTGTAGGTGGCTTCCCTTTTCTCTATACCACCTCCAGCATTTATTATTTGTAGGCTTTTTGATGATGGCCATTCTGACCAGTGTGAAGTGATACCTCATTGTAGTTTTGATTTGCATTTCTCTAATAATTAGTAATGTTGAGCAACTTTTCGTGTGCCTCTTGACCATCTGTATGTCTTCTTTGGAGAAATGTCTATTTAGGTCTTCTGCCCATATTTTGATTGGGTTGTTTGTGTGTTTGATCTTGAGTTGTATGAGCTGCTTGTACAGTATTTTGGAAATTAAGCCCTTGTCGGTGGCATAGTTTGTGAATATTTTCTCCCAGTCTGTAGGGTGTCTTTTTGTTTTGTTTAGGGTTTCCTTTTTTGTGCAAAAGCTTTTAAGTTTGGTTAGGGCCCATTTGTTTATTTTTGCTTTTATTTCTATTGCCTTGGGAGACTGACCTAAGAATCAGTCAGAATCAGCACTGACATTGCTACAATTTATGTCAGAGAATGTTTTGCCTATGTTCTCTTCTAGGAGTTCTATGGTGTCTTACATTTAGGTCTTTAAACCATTTTGAGTTGATTTTTGTATATGGTGTGAGGGTGTGAAGAAGTGTTCTAATTTCATTGATTTACATGGAGCTGTCTAGCTTTCACAACACCACTTGCTGAAGAGACTGTCTTTTTTTCCCCATTGTATATTCTTGCCTCCTTTGTCTTAGATTAATTGACTGTAGGTGTATGGGTTTATTTCTGGACTCTCTGTTCTGTTCCACTGATCCATATGTCTGTTTTTGTGCTAATACCACACTGTTTTGATTACTGTAGCTTTGTAGTATTGTCTGAAGTCTGGAATGGTTATGCTTCCAACTTTGTTCTTTTTCCTCAGGTTTAAAAAAATTTTTTTTATTGAACTATTGTTGATTTACAATACTATATTAGTTTCAGATGTACAACATAGTGATTCAATATTTGTATAGATAATACTCCATCTAAAGCTATTACAAAATAATAGCTATATTTCCCTGTGCTGTACAATATGTCCTTGTTGTTTATTTATTTTATACATAGTAGTTTGTATCTCTTAATCTGATACCCCTATCTTGCCTGCCCCCCTCTCTCTACTGGTAACCACTAGTTTGTTCTGTATTTTATTTTTCCATTTAAGTCTTCCCCATTCCTTTTTGCTAGGAAAACTGTCTTATTTTGGTACGCGGGCCTCTCACTGTTGTGGCCTCTCCCGTTGTGGAGCGCAGGCTCCGGACACGCAGACCCAGCGGCCATGGCTCACGGGCCCAGCCGCTCCGCGGCATGTGGGATCTTCCCGGACCGGGGCACGAACCCGTGTCCCCTGCATCAGCAGGCGGACTCTCAACCACTGCGCCACCAGGGAAGCCCGGAACACTGTCTTTTAATGCCCATATTAAGGCCCAACTTCCCATCAGTACTTATTATCTATACTACCTTTCCTCAAAATCTCTGCTATAAGGAATGTTAAACTAGATAACTAAAGGTCAGCTTTTTTTTGTTTTGTTTTGTTTTGTTTTTTTTAAAGGTCAGCTTTTTAAAGCATTGTCAATTTTTTATTTTTTTCTACCTCTTGTAAAAGGACTCTTTCTAAAAAATATTAATTTTATTCGATAGTTCTGAACATTTTAAAAATAAATTTTCATTGATCAGGTAAGGTTGTTATCCTGGTAAATAATTCTATTTCTTATTAGATACCTGAATTAAGACTATTTGAGAATATAACTTGGACCTTTAAAAAATAAATTCTCATATTATATTTGAGCTGTTTGCTTGTTTATGATAAAAATAAATCATAAATGCAGCTCTACAGCTTGCCGGTTATTTCTTCTTACAATTAATCATGTTCATTGCCCTTTGATTTTTCTTTTTTTATATTCATTTTATTGTTTATTTTCTAACTTTAAAAAAAATTGAGGTATAGGGGCTTCCTTGGTGGTCCAGTGGCTAAGATTCTGTGCTCCCAGTGAAGGGGGTCTGGGTTTGATCCCTGGTCAGGGAACTAGATCCCACATGCCGCAACTAAGGGTTCTCATGCCGCAGCTAAAGATCCTGCATGCCGCAACTAAAAGATCCTGCATGCTGCAAGGAAGATCCCGCACATGGCAAAAGAAGATCCAGTGTGCCGCAACTAAGACCTGGCACAGCCAAATAAATAAATAAATAAATAAATAAATGTTTTTTTAAAAAAAGAGCACTCTAAAAAAATAATTGAGGTATGATTGACACATAACATTATATTAGTTTCAGAAGTACAACATGACTTTTCTTAAAATTAAAAGTATATTTTTTACTAAAAGATATTCTCAGTTTTGAAACACACAGAAAAGTATTAACATAAAACTTTCAAATATCCAAAATTCTGTTATTTGCTTTTAAAATTTATTTTATGTTAAAGTTTATTTAGTGAAACGAAAGTGTTCATAAATGAAACAGCAAGTTAGTGTGATGAACCTCCCCTCTAAAAGGTGTAAATGAGGGGGGTGGGCATGGAGTGAAATACTTTTGTGATATCAACTAAGAAAGAACCAAAAAAACCCATTGGATTAAGCAATAAGAACACTGGTGACCTTGGCAATAATAGTTTCAGTGGAATGGTTTGGACTAAAGGTGAAGAAATAGAAACATGGAGTTTAGATAGGTTTTCTTTCTTTCTTGTAAAGGAAAAGGAAAAGAGATTGGGAAGTGTTCAGGAAGGAAATGTGGGCTTGAAGATGACTTTCTTAATAATGAAAATAAAGATATAGCGGCAGGGAATATGATTCAGAAATTCTTTGAGAAGTGAGAAGAAACAGGTTCCAGACCCATGTTAGACTGATTGACATTAACTAGGAGGAGGAGTACTTCTGTAATTAGAGGGAATTGGAAAATCTGTGAATGTATACAACAGTGAGATTGCAGCTTTGGTGGAAAGAAATTTCAGAGAGTTCAGGTTCCAAATATCAGAAATTCTTCAACCAGAAATGGCTTTTTGCTGTTTTTTAATAAAACAAAGTTTTAATTTCCAATCTTTTTTCTATGTATGCATGTATATATGTATATGTCAATAAATACATATATATTTTACAAAATAGCAATGTTATATGTAGTTTTGCATTCTGCTTTTTACACTTTATTTTCTTTTTGGATTATATTATGAGCATTTTCTCATGTCATTAAATATTTTTAAACAGCATATCATAATTGATTCAACTATCTAAGTTTGGGACATTTAAATTGTTTTTGGTTAGCATATGTTACAATATATAATGGAATAATATTACATCAAACATCCCTAAGCCTTTTTGCATATTCTAATTTATTTCCTTATGATACTTTCCTGGAGATTGAATTGCTGTGTCAAAGCATATGAATATTTTACATATACGCAGCGGTATTCTGGTATTCTGGTAAATGTTAACAACTGGCTTGTATGTCTGGTGGAGGGAGCCCTGATTTGTAGTGTGTGTTGTTTCCTTTGGTGTAATACTCCAAACATGGTCTATTTCAATCCAACCACTTAATACCACTGAACAGATAAGAGATGTGCAGTCATACAACCATTACATAGTATTTACACCAAACTGGTAAAGTAGACGTAAATGATGTCAACAGCATAGACAATAATAAAATGTAGTAAAATAAGTGAGGTAATTAGGGAGTGATCAGTTTTAAGTGTTTATTACCTTATTTTTAATATAACTTATTGAATGGTAAGTTTATATAATTTAACTTTTAATAATGACTATGTTTAACAACTGGTCACAAAATTCCTGAAAATTTAACAATTGGCTCTTGTGAGCTATTATGAGTAAGCTCCAGCACACCACTGCTAGGTTATCTTTTTTTTTTCTTTTTTTATCCTCCTCTTCCTTTCCTCTTCTCCTTCCTTCTTCCCTTTTCTGATGTTTATGGTGGAATTTTTCTTCCAAGATTGCTGTTTTCAATATAGGAAGAAATATAAATACTTAGAAGACAAATGTTTTATTCTTTTTGTTTATGGCTTCGAGGTTAATCTTGCTTTACTCTTGAATTTTATTATAGATGGACTCTATTCAAGTGAAAGACGTGAAGTGTGGATTCCCAGCTTTTTTCCCCCAAAACTCTCTTATTGTTTCTAATAATTTTTTACTTGATTCTCTAGGATTTTCTAGATATATAATTATATTATGCAAATAAAGATAACTTTGCTGCCTTTGATTCTAGTACTTAGAACTTTATTTTTCTGTGTAAAGAATAACGTTGGTCAGTACCTACAAAGCAGTGTTAACATTGAGCATCCGTATTTTTTCCTGATTTTGGAAATGCTTCAAATACTATATCATCGTCTATTGGCTTCTTTTTTTTTTTTTTTTTTTTTTTTTTAACAATAACAGCTGCTGATAATGTGTTATAGGCTTGGAACTTAGAAATGAAAACTGAAAGTGCATTTTGTTACCAATTTTTTTCCTTTCAACTTAACCAGGGAGCAGTTACTGCTTTGTTTTGTTGCTGGCCTGCTCCTTATGTAAGCATGCAGAGAAATGGGCATCTTATTTTAGGACCTGTCCCATAGAAAATGTTTAGCATTTTAACCTTGAACATAATTGGAATAGGATAATAAATTGCTTCTGAGAAGCAGGGCACAAACCCGCGTCTCCTGCATCGGCAGGCGGACTCTCAAGCACTGCGCCACCAGGGAAGCCCTATTGGCTTCTTTAATGATGGCATTTCCCTCACTAGTTTTGGCGCTTTTTTGGCGGCTTTTGGTTTGTTATATGTGTTTATGAAAATCACATTAAGCAAGTATCCATTTATTTCTATTTTATTAAGACTTAAAAAATTCAGAAAGGAAGTTTAATTTTATGTAAATGCATGAGAAGCTTGGTAATTCTTGATGACCTTCTCCATTTACCTTAGTGTTGTTTAAGTTGGTTTGGTTGGTTTTTGTTTTCTATTTTGTGCTAGAGGTTTCGATATTGATGGCCTTTGATATTTGGAGTAAGCAACAAGGTGACCTGAGCAACAGAAAATAAAATTCAGATATGTTTTCCCCTAGAACTTTTTCTCGGAATCTCTTGAGATCTGTGCTGTGGGTGTACCTGTGATCCTATGTTTGAGGGTCAGCCTTTGATTTTAGCAGTCCTACTGCTTCATCCTGGCCGACCTGTGAATGGGGCCGTGGGAGGGGGCAGAAGGAAGAGGAGAATAGCCCCTCGAATACTGTGGATTATGAGTTTTTTATGGTGAGTCAGTGCTTACTTATGTCTGCCTAGTCAGACTTGATCATTACCTGCAAAAAAATGTCTCTTTTTCAACCCTAATGACTGGTTGAGGAAAATTAAAACAATGAGGCCAAAACGTAGCCCATGATGTTTTTCTGCTGTGCGAACATGCGTCCCAAGCTCTGTGATTCCCACTTCTCTTATAGGCCTTCCGTGTCCCTAAACTTTAATTCTGCAAGTTACGAGTTAGGGTATTTCAGAATATTCTCACTTATTTCCTAATATCTACACCTTGTACTCTTGGGGCATATATGTATAAAATAAAAATCTTTTTATAATATTGGTATTTTCCCTGGCTTCTTGAATAATGGCATTTCCCTCACTAATTTTGGTCCTTTTTGGTGGATTTTTGGCAGTCATTATGTGAATGGATTCTATTCTTATTCAGATTTTAAAGCTCTTTTCACATATCCAAAAAATTCTCCTCAGAAAAGGTTATACCATTTTAAACTACTGCTGCTGGACTTTGAGAATTTTTTTCATTGTATTCTTTTTTTTTTTTTTTTTTTTTTTACATCTTTATTGGGGTATAATTGCTTTACAATGGTGTGTTAGTTTCT
Source organism: Lipotes vexillifer (assembly GCF_000442215.2). Classification (NCBI taxonomy): domain Eukaryota; kingdom Metazoa; phylum Chordata; class Mammalia; order Artiodactyla; family Lipotidae; genus Lipotes; species Lipotes vexillifer. The sequence goes on from NW_006782084.1 coordinate 982,683, forward strand.
GCTTTATAACAGAGTGAGTCAGTTATACATATATATATGTTCCCATATCTCTTCCCTCTTTGTCTCCCTCCCTCCCCCCCTCCCTATCCCCCCCCTCCAGACAGCCACAAAGAACCGAGCCGGTTTCCCTGTGCCATGCGGCTGCTTCCCACTGGCTATCTACCTTACGTTTGTTAGTATATATATGTCCATGTCTCTCTCTCGCCCTAACACACCTCACCCTTCCCCCTCCCCATATCCTCAAGTCTGTTCTCCAGTAGGTCTCTGTCTTTATTCCTGTTTTACCCCTAGGTTCTTCATAACATTTTTTTTTCTTAAATTCCATATATATGTGTTAGCATACGTCATTGTATTCTTAATGGGAATAATTTCATTTTAATTTGTATATCCTTCATTGTTACCGATAATCATAGGTTCCTAAATATATTGGGGTATGGTATTTATGTTTGAATTGTTTAGAAGGAGTGGTTTTGGCAAGAGTTTTGGAGTGATGTGATAGCAGTAATCCCCAAACAGCTGGTCTCATTGTAAGGTATGGCTGGTTATTTTCACACGTGCAACAAGAGTTAACCACGTAGGCCTCCTTAAGTTGGCTTTTGCAAACCTAGAGCCTATACACTACTGTACAACTATTAAGGCTACAACATTAACTTGACTGTAACTCCATAGGGAATCTCAGCTAGGACATTTAAAAGCTACTGTTATTTGCTTTCCTCAGGCTAGGAAAGCAAGCCCAGGATACTACCAGATTTTACCTACAGAAGTACCCTTAAATATCCCTCAAATTTCTTAAGGTTCCTAGCCTGCCAGCAAGTGAACTTTCTTATCACATGTAAGGCTGAGCCTCATAAGCCAGGGACCAGGCCAGGTTTCCTGCAAGGGCTCTCTAGGCATTGGATCCTTAAGTAAAGCCAACCTTAGTTTCTTACAAATACCTGTTTAAATGAGCATTGTTCTCAAATGTGATACTCTAGGTAACAAATCTTGGGTTGCTTAATAGATTTGTCCAATTATATCCTAATAAAAAGGAGGACAGATTCTTAACTGTATCTGTGCAGATATCTCTACTGCCATGAAACGGTGATTCTCTAAAGAGTTTCTGAATTCTAAGGTTTAGAAAGAGTCAGATAATATTTTTAAAGCTTCATTTTAGTTTACAAAAGCAGAGTTTACTAAAGTGTTTTGGTTATATATAGCTTAAGAAGAAAGAAAACAGAACACTAAAACATTATCAACAATATTCCAGTCAAATAAACTTTCTATAGTCAGTTCATTCAGTACTATGTGTGTAGTTTTTGTTGTTGTTTCTCTGGAGCTTGGGTTAGCTGTCTGTTGTTATGAATGTTTCTGCTTCTAGACTAAAAAGAGTCCTGGAAATTTTTACTTAGTCCAAAGATGGTCTGAAAGTTGTTCGAGAGATGTCACCAAAAAGCCTTACCGATATTTTATTCTTTGAAGTGTTAATAGTTACAAGTACCTGGCACAATTCTTTCCACAAACTCTGAAAGTTTTTTGTTGAAGACACAAACTCTCGCTTATAGCTTATGGCAGAGCTTTCAAGAAAACATCAAAGTAAAACAAAAGCTCTCTGTGGAAAACAGAGACTTAATGACTGTGGTTAATTTGTTACTCTAATTCATAATATGAAAATGGAAGAGAGTAAAATTCTCTGTTGGGGTATGGTATGTAAATATCTCATAAAAGTTTTGATCAGCATTTCCCCTGAGGGTAAAAATATAATGGACAGTGAGGGCATTGACACATCTCCAGGGACTTCTCACACCACAAAATTTCTGAAATATTTACATTAATAACATGTTACCTATACAGACTTAACCTAGGAAAGGATAGGTGTCTTTTTTGATTTGACAATTTTTCCCATGTGACTCTTAGAGTAGTAACATATAAAACAAACCTAATTCTTTCTAACACCTCTGTTTTTATAAGGTGAAGCAACAAGTCTTTTTGGCTTTCTTGAGGCACCCTGGGAAATCTCAAAGATAGGGTTAGTATAAAATATTGTAAAAAGTTTTATATAGTCTATATTTAGGATATGATTAGGAAAATGCAAAATTGAGAGTTGTTAGGAGATTTGGGGCTTGATAAAAATAGAATCATGGGTACCTGAGAAATAATATTTGGTTATCTATTTAATCAAAGTAACATTAAAAATAAACATAGAAGATAATATGTTTGCTGATTCATAAGTGAGGAGGAACCTTTATTACTTTTTTTTTCTTTAGATAATCAAGGAAATAAAAAAGTGAGCATAAAGCACAGAAAATTATTCTGGTAGGACACAGCATTTCTACTCTTTACGCACACTGCACAGAAGGTATGGAATAGCCTTTCATATTGAAGATAAAGGTATTAATTGGTACCTCAAGGAAGCAAGCCCATCAACATTGAATGAAATTTGCTAAAATTTAAAATGTTTCATAGCTTCTTTTCAGAATTGGCTGTTATAAATCAGGGCAAACAAAATTCACTTTCCAAGTTAGGTCCTTCTTTATTGTCTTTCATGTTCTGGAGTAAACAGACACTTCACTAAGATCCCCTTAGAGGTTAGTGGTTCTCTCTAAGGGGATCTGCGAGGTCAAAACAATATTTATAACAATACTAAGGTGTTATTTGTATTATTGTGCAATACATTAATCATTGCTATTTTCAAATGTATCAGTAAATAAGTATTTAAAATAATACCTCGGTTTTAATTTCCAATATGGTAAACATCAATAGCTATAATCCATATAAAATAAAAGCTCTTTGGAGTCCTCAGTAATTTCTAAGAGTGGAATGGGGTCTGGAGACCAAAAAAGCCCAAGAATCCCTTCTTTGGGATGAAACACTTTTTTTTTTTTGGACAAATAAATGCACATACTCAGTTGTACTTCTCTGTGACTGTTGCTCCTAAGGTAGCCTCAACTGCTCATATTGATTGTACCTTTTAGCTGAACTAATTTCTGTTTCACAGAGAAAAGTTAGGGGTGGGTAATTGAGAACTGTCTGCCACACACCAGCATTTTAGCAGACTAGCAGAGCTCTTGATCACACACAAGACAACTTTCTGTAGCCATATAAATGCCTTTAAACCTTAAAGAGGCAAAAATCGACACTTTCATTAACATGACCCAGAACTATAGCCTGTCAATATTAAAATAAGAAGCAAAAGTATATAAGCTTAAAACTGTGCTTAGTAATTAATGTTTCAGTATGTTATCTTACTTAGATTTTTTCCTAGGACTCTAATAATCATCATTGAGTTAACTCAATTTAATATCAGTCCAAGGCTTTAGGTTACCTAAAGATTTTGAAATTACCTTCAAGCTGCCACGCTACAAAATAGTTACTGTTGAAGAAAAATTTTGCTAGAATAATGATCCAACTTATTAGAACATAGAAATTTTTCAAAGTTATAAACATTGTATGGGATTAATTTTAGTTTATTGGGTTAAAGCCATGACTTTTTTTAAACAAAATTTATTAATCTATTTACCAAAGATTTGCCTTAATTATGCAAACTTGGGTTCTTAAAAGGTCCTGACTTTGTTTTTATTAAGTATTTTTAAAATTTGTTTTGTAATGCACATATAAAATATTAGAAGGTCAGTTTTTTTATTTTCTGAGAAATTTGGTTTAAAGACAATGAAAGGCCTGGAAATGGATAGTGGTGGTACTGCACTATATGAATGTACTTAATACCACTGAAATGTACATTTAAAAATTATTACAGGGGAGGGCTTCTCTGGTGGCGCAGTGGTTGAGAGTCCGCCTGCCGATGCAGGGGACACGGGTTCGTGCCCCGGTCCGGGAAGATCCCACATGCCGCGGAGTGGCTGGGCCCGTGAGCCATGGTCGCTGAGCCTGCGCGTCCGGAGCCTGTGCTCCGCAAAGGGAGAGGCCACAACAGTGAGAGGCCCGCGTACCGCAAATAAAAAATAAAAAAAAAATTATTACAGTGGTAAATGATATGTTATGTATATTTTACCACCAAAAAAAAAAAAGACAACGAAAGGCGCAGATAACTAGGTAAGATGTCCTAGATAGTATATCAGCAATCTTTCTTTGCCTTTGGTAAGTCTTCCACAATTTTTCCTCTTAGGAACGTTATTACAAGAGCGGTGAGATTTGGATGTGCAGAACTAAAGGTATAGTTCAGATTGTCTATAGATAAAGATGAGATGCAAAAATTTGGCCAACGTTTGAATATTCACTGTGGAAAACAGTGGTAGATAGGGTTGAAATATAGCTTTTGGACATACTCTTTGTTTTCTGATGTTTACAGGTTAGGATATCATATGTTTTATAAATGAACATTTAAAAAATTATTTCATTTGTCACAAGGAGATGGAGGCTTACAATTTTTCTGTTTCCCTTAGCAGTAGAGCAAGCCCATCTGGTAGGAGTTTTGGCCAAACTGCATTATATTTTAGTGCTTTACTTTGTAATATATTTGTCAAGTATTTGCTAAAGTCAAGGAACTCTTAGAGTTGGGATGGGAGAAAATAAAAAGATGAATAAGATACTTTATTGATTATCTAATTCTGTTTAGCAAAAAATTTCTAAGATTTAGCAGCTTAAAACAACAAATATTTATTTCAGTTTCTGGGGGTCAGGAACCTGGGATTAATTTAGGTGGTTTTAGCTCGGGTTTTCTCACGAGGTGGCTGTCAAGTCTGTTGGGACGGCAGTCATCTCAAGTCTCAGCTGTGGCTGGCGGATCTGCTGCCAAGCTCACAGGTTACTGGCCGACCTCAGTTCCTTGTTGGCTTTGGCAGGAGGCCTCAGTTCTTTGTCACGTGGCCATTTCCATAGTGCTGCTTCTGACATGGCAGGTTGCTGACCCCAGAGTGAGTGATGAGAGACAAGAGACAGAGACTCTTTGCAGTGACAGTGTTTTGAGAGAGGAAGAAGAAAAGTTTGAACATAAAGCAATTTGGAAAAGAATAAACAGCTTAAAAATTCTAATAAAGTCATGATTTTGGATACTCACAAACTTAAGATGATCCCAGAAATACTTAGAAAATATACTGAAGAGATTTCCATTCTAAACACATTGTATATATTTCACTGGCATAAGGGGTGTGTGTGTGTGTGTGTGTGTGTGTGTGTGTGTGTGTGTGTGTGTCCTGCGCGTCCGGAGCCTGTGCTCCGCAAAGGGAGAGGCCACAACAGTGAGAGGCCCGCGTACCGCAAATAAAAAATAAAAAAAAAATTATTACAGTGGTAAATGATATGTTATGTATATTTTACCACCAAAAAAAAAAAAGACAACGAAAGGCGCAGATAACTAGGTAAGATGTCCTAGATAGTATATCAGCAATCTTTCTTTGCCTTTGGTAAGTCTTCCACAATTTTTCCTCTTAGGAACGTTATTACAAGAGCGGTGAGATTTGGATGTGCAGAACTAAAGGTATAGTTCAGATTGTCTATAGATAAAGATGAGATGCAAAAATTTGGCCAACGTTTGAATATTCACTGTGGAAAACAGTGGTAGATAGGGTTGAAATATAGCTTTTGGACATACTCTTTGTTTTCTGATGTTTACAGGTTAGGATATCATATGTTTTATAAATGAACATTTAAAAAATTATTTCATTTGTCACAAGGAGATGGAGGCTTACAATTTTTCTGTTTCCCTTAGCAGTAGAGCAAGCCCATCTGGTAGGAGTTTTGGCCAAACTGCATTATATTTTAGTGCTTTACTTTGTAATATATTTGTCAAGTATTTGCTAAAGTCAAGGAACTCTTAGAGTTGGGATGGGAGAAAATAAAAAGATGAATAAGATACTTTATTGATTATCTAATTCTGTTTAGCAAAAAATTTCTAAGATTTAGCAGCTTAAAACAACAAATATTTATTTCAGTTTCTGGGGGTCAGGAACCTGGGATTAATTTAGGTGGTTTTAGCTCGGGTTTTCTCACGAGGTGGCTGTCAAGTCTGTTGGGACGGCAGTCATCTCAAGTCTCAGCTGTGGCTGGCGGATCTGCTGCCAAGCTCACAGGTTACTGGCCGACCTCAGTTCCTTGTTGGCTTTGGCAGGAGGCCTCAGTTCTTTGTCACGTGGCCATTTCCATAGTGCTGCTTCTGACATGGCAGGTTGCTGACCCCAGAGTGAGTGATGAGAGACAAGAGACAGAGACTCTTTGCAGTGACAGTGTTTTGAGAGAGGAAGAAGAAAAGTTTGAACATAAAGCAATTTGGAAAAGAATAAACAGCTTAAAAATTCTAATAAAGTCATGATTTTGGATACTCACAAACTTAAGATGATCCCAGAAATACTTAGAAAATATACTGAAGAGATTTCCATTCTAAACACATTGTATATATTTCACTGGCATAAGGGGTGTGTGTGTGTGTGTGTGTGTGTGTGTGTGTGTGTGTGTGTGTATGTACAGGAAAGGTTCATATCTGTATTAACAGAAGGTTTATTTTCATTCTTAAAGAAAGCTGCCTTGCTTGACTTAAAAAGTCATATTAGGATCACTATCTCAAAGAAAAATCTTAAAATCAAGTTCTGTTTAGGATCACAAAATACGGTATGATATTTAAAAGCCCTAAATCTAGTACTGTGAATTTTGTTCTAGAAAGTGAATCAGGACACTTGGTGATTCTAGGTTTTTGTTTTGTTTTTGTGGCCACCCATGGTGGGAGTGGAATCAAATTTTTAGAAAAGTTAAAAGTAAAATGTAAATAATTCTCAATTAAAACAAGGGAAAAATACTGGACTGGTAGGCTCCTCCTTTTGAGTCTTTAAGATTGTATGAACTATGATTCCCTTCTTCCTTTTTACATTTTAGATTTTCTTAAAATGAAATTATTGTATATGCCATTCAATACTTGACTCTCACTATTTAACTGTTAAAGTATTTGCTTCTGCTTCCTGATTCTACCTTTGTTACCATAGAAACAGAAGCAGACTAGGGAACTTTTAAGATGGCCAGTAACTGAAATTAATGAGCATTCTAACTCATCACCTGTAGTTGTTGTGTCCCATTCCTACTCTTGTTTTAATAGAAATAAGCAGGCAACATAAGGCCTGTTGACTAGGAGGCATTAAAAAAAGTAGAAAGGACTAACAGATGGACAGACACCTTTATTCTTCACCTGTGTGTGCTCCCCCAACCCCGTGAGGCCCCCAGGACGATCGTCAGCCCTGCTTCAGCGGTACCTGGGCCCTCACACCTGCCCACCCTGTGCAGGTGTTCGGCACCAGCCCCGAGGAACATATGCTGAGGCCATGGAGCGTGTGAAGAAGGCCAAGGTGAGGCTGCTGCCCACCTGGGCAGACGCTGACCAGCGCAGTGCTCGTGTGCAGGGGCTCGGGGTGGAGGGGGCACGGGGCTGGGTCCACGCTGAGCCCCGAGAGGCCCTCACACCACCACCCACCCACAGGCTCCCACAGGGAGGGGAAAAAAAGCCGGGAACTTAACTCATTTGCTTCAGACTTCTTCACTTGCCTAGAAAGCTACACTATGATGAAAGAGCTTTTCTAACAGCTTGGGAAAGAGATTTTCAGTCTTGTGAAATGGTTAGACCACTTTCCATTCCATACTATTATACATTAAAACGTTTATAATGTGCTTTTCATTTGTAGGTATTAAAATAATACATGTTTTTCTAGGGGATGAGTTTTGATATTATTTTGATGTTAGCCTCCTGTGGTCAAAATTTTTTTTACACGTTATTTAAGTGAACCTTGAAAAATAAATACAGATCTTAAACTCTGTAAGAAGGTATTAAAATATTATTAGATTTAACCAGACTGTTATTTGTTTATCATGTCAAGAAATAAATGTTTTAAAATAGTTAAATTTTAGGAAGTTCCCTGGCGGTCCAGTGGTTAGGACTCGGCGCTTTCACTTCCGGGGTCAGCTTCGATCCCTGGTCGGGGAACTAGGATCCTGCCAGTCACATGGCGTGGCCAAAAAAAAAAAAAAAAAAGTTATATTTTAAAATGTAAAATGTCGTGTTTTAAGGCTAGTTAGCAGCTTTTAAAACGTGCTTCTTTGCATTTTTTGTTTTCCTCTTGAAATGTAGATAAATCTGATAATATCCATATTGGGAATAGGAACTATTAGAGATTGCTAGAAGTTTGCTTCCTTCATTTTTTTCCCTGTTTTTTTGCAATTAAGAAATAGCATACCTTTTGGAATTTTTTGCTTTAGAAACCTAAATTAAAGTTTCCTTCCTCTGGTTGTTGCCTTTAAAATTTTTAATTCTTATATTGAATCTATCTTATAGATTTATTTTTTGTTTAGTTTTGAAGAACTTTTACTTGGTTTTCCTTTGAGTGGTTGATTAACAAAACAGTAGTCCCTAGGCTGGGCATTGTTTCCAGGACCCCTGTGGATACCAACGTCTGTGGATGCTCATGACCCTTATATAAAATTGCATAGTATTTGCATATAACCTAGGCACATCTTCCTGTATATATATATATATATATATATATTTTTTACTTTAAAATAACACCTATTTTATTTTTGAGTTGGGGCACAGAACACCAAAACTGGTTGATTTCCTACCCCATGATTCTCCTACTAGCCATTAAAATAAGCCCAAGCCAAATTTATCACTTTTAAAAAATATACTGAGTTAGGACATCTGTGCATATTGTGTCCTTTCTTGGGAGTTAACTGATGTTTATGAATCCCGGGAAGGCTAGTTCTGGGAGGGATTGTGGAAGGTTTCCAGTGACAGCATCAAACATCTCCCCTATCAGTGTGAAGATTGTGATGTATCATTATGGGATGATCTCCAGCCAGTTATCTCGACTCTGGGTCTCGGTGTTCTCACTGGTTAAAATCGGATGCCTGTATACTTTAAATCATCTCTAGATTACTTATAATACCTAATACTATGTAAATGCTATGTAAATAGTTGTAAATACAACATAACGGCTATGTAAATAGTTTCTGGATTTGGGGCAAATTCAAGTTTTGCTTTTTGGAACTCTCTGGAATTTTTTTTTCCAAAGATTTTTTGATCCTCGGTTGGTTGAATCTGTGAATGTGGAACCTGCAGATATGGAACCTGTGGATACTGAGGGTCAACTGTAGTTGCTTCTTGCTGGGTGACCTTTGTTAGGGTATTGTCTTTAAATCTGGTTCACTCTTAATTCTTCTTAGACTACATGATTTTTAGCCTCCAGTCTTCTATATTAATGGTCTTGTTCTGAACTATTTTTGATTGTGCTTCCCTATCAGTTAAAATGTTTTGGAGCATAGATCACCAATATATGTACATTTTTAATGAACTACATAAATTTAATAATATTCTAATATAGTATGTAGGATATATGATGTACTAATGAATATAAATGGAAATAAAATGAGATAAAGATGATATAAATAGGATCCTAAAATATTTTGCTAATGATGAAGACTTTATATTATTAACCAGTTTCTCAAAGTGCATTGAACATGTAGGGGGATAGTTGTTAACAATAGTAGATATCTATATTTCAAATGATGTATTGTTAAACTCATAGTTATTTTTAGCTGAGGTCCTCCTTGCTTTTTCCTCATAATGTGGCTGATAACTTGGAGCAGAAGCATCAGCTTTGGCATTTTCATGTTGTCTCTTGTGACTTTGTTACTAGTATTATATTCTGTCTTAGTCCGTTTAGCCTGATGTAAGAGAATACCATAGACTGGGTGGCTTGTAAACCACAGAAATTTATTTCTCACAGTTCTGGAGGCTGTGAGATCAAGATCAAGGCGCTGGCAGATTCCAAGTCTGGTGACAGCCTGCTTCCTGGTTCCATAGACCATGGCCATCTTGTTTTGCTGTGTCCTCATGTGGTTGGGGAGCAAGGGAGCTCTTTGGGGCCTCTGTTATATCGGCACTAATCTCATTCATAAGGGCTCTGTCCTCATGTCCTAATGTTAGCTAGCAAGGGGTCACTGCCTGATTCACATAGTAGCCAGTACTATGGTACAGGCTTTTGAGAAAAGGAAAAGCTTTATTGTGATGTGAGCTGGCAAGGCTTAAATCTGTCTCTAAGATCTAGGGTTCGGTCAAGCTTTTATGAGTTAGCTGGTAGGGTTGGTATGTGGATCTTCCAATTGGAGAGCTTTGGAACCTGGCCATTTATGGTAAAGGGCCTTCAACATCACATCTTCCTGGACGATGGACCCTTTGCTTCTGAATGGGTTCTGGTGTTCTGGTTCCGGTCATGTCCCGGTCCTTTGGTTCCATGGAGCGGGGGATAAACTTTGGTTCCAGGTGTATTTGAGGTCAAAATTTTCTCCTTTGCACATGCTTCAGCTGCATGATTGGTGGTTTTGTTCTGTAGTCTCTTAAAAAACAACTCAGTTATCCTTTTAGAAACAGGATAGGGTCAGTTTGGGCTGGTTACACTAATTATCTCCCAGAGGCCCTCCCTCTTAATACCATCACATTGGGGTCAGGATTTCAATATAAATTTGGAGGGGGTGGCGACACAAACACTCAGACCATAGCATATTTAATCCATTACTTTATTTTTTTTTTTTTTGCGGTACATGGGCCTCTCACTGTTGTGGCCTCTCCCGTTGCGGAGCACAGGCTCCGGACGCGCAGGCTCAGCGGCCATGGCTCACGGGCCCAGCCGCTCCGCGGCATGTGGGATCTTCCCAGACCGGGGCACAAACCCGTGTCCCCTGCATCGGCGGGCGGACTCACAACCACTGCGCCACCAGGGAAGCCCTAGGAAATTTTTCTTATTTTTCCTTACTAAATTTTTTTTTTTTGAAGGTCTAATTGACTTCATTAGGCAATTCATGAATCAGCCAGCATCCCATTAGCAACTAGGAGGGCACTCCAAGGGGTTGTACAAAATGGAAGGTTTTTATAGGAAGAAGGGTGGGGCAAGGGAGCTATTAGCAAAAGAAAAGAAAGAATTATTTTTAGACCAGGACATCTTTTTAAGGGAAGGGAGGGATTTTTAATGTGCAGATTGCTTCTTTTTCCTCTGGGGTCAGGGGTCAGGGTTGGGGGGGGCAGGTTGGATGGAGAGGGCCCATGTGACAGATTACCTCATTGGTGCCCACCAGAAAATTCTAAACTGGTTGATTAAGATTACATTTCTGGGGAAGAGCATAACTGCAACTGTCAGGTATTAAGTCTAGGTTTGGTAAAATTATGGGCTTTTGCCCAAGTGATGCCATTTTGGGCCTGTGGTTTCCTCTTTAACAATTCCCTCCCCTTTGATCAGACTCTCAGCTTAACAGAGAGATGTGATTAAAAATTAATGTATTAGTGTCACTCTCAGCTACTGATCCTTGGCGTGGCATGAATTTTTTGCTTAATCTCTGTGACATCTATGGGTCACAGTTCCAGGTCCATGAATTTTAAGTTGGTCGTTCTTCTGGTTACTTTTCTGGCATTCCAGTCTTAGGGATATCATTTGCTTGGCAGTTGGCTGCTGCAAAATGCATTTAAAATTTTGGAGAGAATACAGTGCCAGGGAGATTATTTTGATTTAACTATGAGCAGGATAATTCCCAGTGTTTGGAGTATGCTTCAGAGCCCTGGTCTGCAAGACCCAAACCAATCAAAGACCCCCTTGAAGGGGGGGTCTTGGAGTCACCCTTTTAAGCCAAGTGGCTTGCTCAATGGTCTTACGTAACTGAGTTTTAACTTTCCCAGAAATGTCAATCCAGATACAACGGGTGGTGGTGGCCCTAGCACCTTCTTGCTTAGCTAGAAGATAATCAATGGCTATTATATTTTCAAGAACAACTTAGGCTAGAGAGTGTTAGGATCTTTGCTGGGCAGCTAATGCTCTAGCAGCAGCGGATTCTGCAGTACGTTCAAGAGTTAAGGAGAGGCTTCTGATTATATTCTCATTCATATTTACTCCTAACCAGGGAAATATAGCCCTGCCAAAGAAAGCGAACCCTGTATCATGAAAATCGTCCTGGTAGGTTTTTTTTTTTTTTTAGAACAGTGAGTGGCACAGTTAAATAACCTAAGAGGCATTGCCCCGCTGTGCACTGGTCATCTAAGCATTCATAAGCCCAAGGATAATGATAATCACAGACAAAGATAAATCCTATCAGGGCACAATTGTCCATTCAAGCCAGGAGTTAAGTTCGATTTTCTTCTAGCCTGAAATAAAGAGTTATTCTAAATCCAAAGATTACTTCCCTTAGCAATTGGCCTGGGAGATACAAATGAGGGTATTATCTTTCCAGGCCAGTGTCAGAATAAAGGAAAGAAAGAAAAAAAGAAAGGGTTTCATGTTTCGCTAGAGTAGTCTTGATCTGGCATCTTGGGCAGAAGCCGTCTACATCGATGTCAGCTACATCTTTTCCTCATCAGTTTGATTTGTAGGTCTCCATTGTTTATACAGGACCAGGTATCAGGTGGGGCCTTTTTCAGCTGTGGGATGTGTGCACAAGGCTCAGTACTTTCTAGTTTTGCAGCAGTGTCGGTGGTTAGGAGCAATTGGTAAGTGGGGCTCCAGGGTTGACTTTATTCTTGGTGATTTCCAATCAGAAGTGTGGGAGAAAATGGGAAACATTAGTTTGGTGAGTCTAGCCAGATATTTGAGGAAACTAGAAGAATTCGGATCTAGTCCAGTTTACAGGTATATAACAAAAGCTCAAAGGCAGTTAACAGGACTAGAATCTAATGTCTACAAAGGTGCAAACATAATTTTTCTCTCTACAATTACTCCCACTTTTCCCCAAAGATAATCATAGTGAAACAAATTTGTTTATATTAAACTTGGCCTGATTTATTTATAAGTATAGCAAGAATACTGATTGACCATATAATTTCTTTTTAAAAACTGCTTTGCCTGGGACCTTGTAAGCAGGGTTCCAGGTTGATTTTTCCAAGCAGTTCATTGAAGCTGTCTGGTCATATCTGAGTCTATGCACATCTCTCTCAAATGTGACATTCCATTCAAAGCCTTAGTAATATAGCCCATGTGTCCCCCCAAATTGGACTCTGTATGATTTCTTCCTATATTTAAATAAATTGTTTAGTCTTTTTTTGCTTATGTATATCTCTTTAAGGTAGAGAGGCTAAATATTAAATCTGTACCTCATATACAAAGAAATGATTTTATATTAAATTTTTTATTTTACATGTATTTTAATTTTTAGTTTTAAAGATGCACGGCAGCTATTCTCTATGGAGTAGATTTATTTGCAAATAAAGTTGAACGAAGTCACAAAGTTGAAATAAGCAGGAGTTATCAAGGGAGAATTATTCACCTAGGGGGCACTTTCAAGCATGTAGGATGTGTTGATTCCTCAGTGACTAAAGGGCAGCTGTTGACCCCGAGAGTGCAAGGCCAGCAGTATTAACCATCTGCAAGGTTTGGAACAGCCTCACTCCAATGAAGAACTGTCCCATCCAATATGATAGTAGTAACTGTGAAACACAGGGCTAAAGTGGTATTTTAGAGTTATCATTTGTTAGGGAGATTCACAATTAATTCATAGATTATTTTTTCTATATTATAGATTAAAATTAAAGCTCATTTACATATGTTGATATATTGGCAAAGTATGACCGTAAAAGACATTTTCCTTGCATTGGCAAATTGTTTTTGCTCATAAAATTCATTGTAGCATTGAGCAACTACTATTGGTAATTCATTTGGCCAGGTGCTGAGACTATAGAGATAAATAACAGTTACTTTTCTCCCTGTTCACAGGCTAGTAGGAGGAAAGAGTCATATAAATAATTACAATAAAGTATGATAAGTACATCAGAAGAATTAGATTTAATGTAAAGAGGTAGCTCTGAGAAAGGTAGCTCAGAGGGGTAAGGTTTTAGGGAGAAAGTCATCATATTGTTAAACTCTCTGAGGGAAAGGACTGCCTGCATCTTTTCATCTAAAATTACATATTTACAACACATGTCACTGGACCTTAAACTTGGTAGTGTAATCATAGTCAATAAATATTAGTGATTAAACAAGTTGATATCTTAGCAAATTTTTTTTTTGGCGGGGGGGCATGCCATCTTAGCAAAGTTTTGAAGAATTAATTGAAGTATGGCCAGGTAGGCAAAGTGGGAAAGGACAGGCAGGCTTAAAGAACTCGGGCATTGTAGGAAGTGTTAGCAAATAACATTAGAAGATGAGGCTTAGATAAGCAGTGAAGAAGCTTGCAGGTGATGGGACATCATTAAATTTATAGGTTTGTTTTTGTTTTGTTTTTTTAATATTTATTTCTTTATTTGGTTGTACCAGGTCTTAGTTGCGGCGGGCGGGCTCCTTAGTTGTGGCATGCGAACTCTTAGTTGCAGCATGCATGTGGGATCTAGCTCCCTGACCGGGGATCGAACCCAGGCCCCCTGCATTGGGAGTGCAGAATCCCATCCACTGCGCCACCAGGGAGGTCCCAAGTTATGGGGTTTTTAAATTAAGTATTTAGAAAGGGGGAGAGATATGATTAGATTTAGTTAGATTTAGATTTCAGAAAGGTATCTCTCTTAGCACTGTGGAAGATGTAGAGAGAGAAGAGAGAGACGTTATCATTTCTTAGTTGTGAACTTAACACATGTAAGACCTTGTAGGATCAAAATGTTACCTGAAAATCAAGTTTTCATACTTTAATTTTTATTATTTAGTTTTAGAGTTTATATTATTCTAGTCTATATTTTGTATTGAATAATTTTAATTTTTCAATACATTTTTATTCTTTATAACTGAGTAAGTTTTGTAATGTTCAAAATAAATAATTCATTTATACCAGTGGTGTTTGGATATAGACAGGGAGAATAATTAGTGATTTTGCTTGATTTTTTTTTTTTTAAGTAAGAAAGTTTTAAGCCTAAAGTTAATAAACTGGTTCAGCTGAAGATGAGTTAACATTTTAAAGGCAGCTTGATAAAAAGCTTAGTAATTTGCAAGAAAAATTCTGAGTTTTATGTAGAATTAGGTGATTTGATTACTTCTACTCAGCAGACTTGAATATAGCCTAGCACCTTCCACACAAAAACCCAAACAAACAAAACTATTTGGGTCACAAAATGAAAATATATTTTCCAGAGTCAAGTGATAACTTTTTGTCTTGAGATCCTCCCAAATCCTTTTTTGCTATGCCGAATGTAACTTCTAATCATAATATAATTACCACAGACTCTAGATCGTCAATAAGTTAACAATTAAATGGCGATTTTTTTTTTTTTTGCGGTACGCGGGCGTCTCACTGTTGTGGTCTCTCCCGTTGCGGAGCACAGGCTCCGGATGCGCAGGCTCAGCGGCCATGGCTTACGGGCCCAGCCGCTCCGCAGCATGTGGGATCCTCCCGGACCGGGGCACGAACCCATGTCCCCTGCATTGGCAGGCGGACTCTCAACCACTGCACCACCAGGGAAGCTCGCGATCTTTTTTTTAATGTGATTTTTAATGTTAAGGCTGGAGCTGTGAAATAATTATATTATTGTAAAAACAATAATCTGCATCTTTACCATACATAAAATGACTTATTAATACATTTAAATTCTAAATATTAAATCTGCCTTACTCATACTTAAAATAAAAACTTTCTTAATGAGCATTGTAAAGGTGACTTTTGCTAAAATATGGAATAAGTAAGCCTGTAAAGAAAAAATCCATTTATTTAGGTCAATAATATTAAAAAGATTATTTTTAAGTAAGCATTCAGGCAGCAAAGCAGGTCACTGCTACAAGCCTTCTCATAAGAGAGAGAACTGGAAAACTTGAAAGCTGTCTGGCTGGCGCCATTTCACATAGGGACAAAGTCCTAGTCATTTAATGAGAGCATCACCATATTATGGCCATAAAGCTAATACATAGGAAATATCTGGTTGATTTGTTAGGTGATTCTGAGTATCAGAAAATAGGCAACTATTTAAGGAAGAAGGGAAAGTATCTTAACCGTTTTATTTAGAATATTTAAATGTCGATACTTAAATTTTTAAAAATGGCTTCTGTTATTTGTAGAATTTACAGGAACGAAAACTTCTCCAGTGCATTTGGAGCTGATAGCTATTCATTTAATCCTTTTAGTTCAAAATGGGAAATCATAAAAAAAGACATACACATTTAGATGTAAGCATTTAATAAATTGAAACTTTCACATTCATTTGCAATTTTTTTATGTGTTTGCGAGGGCCAATCCATACTTTTTCTTTGAGGATGGTTTCCCTAATTGGAAGTTATTGTTGTCTTTCTTGAACACACATTGTTGTTTTTCTTGAACAAACTCCCCGAATAGAAGTTTCATATCAGATTCTTTAAATTGGAGCCAGAACTTAGCCACTTAGTAAAATTTCTGGGTGCAGATCCCAGTACATTTTTTATCATGTTTCCTGCCAATATTTTATACTTGTTTTACCTACATATAATTTACCTACATCTAATTTAACAGTAAGTTTTTTTAAAAACCCACTTTTATTAAGTTTTTCAGAAGCATTGAATTTTCAGGGAAATACCTTTCTTTTTGCACTGATTGTTTTATGTTGTAATTAACTGAATTATATGAATACAGTATCAGATATTACTAACCTTAATAGTGAGAACAAACAAAATTTCTTAGGCATGCAAATCAAATAATGGAAACAAAAATATGATGGCCTACTGGAAAGAGAAATAAATAATTGCCATTAAGATTTTTGCCTTTGCAAAAATTCTTTGTTCCATGGGCCTGGTATTACCCACACTCATCATCAAATCAAATCATCTTTGAAAGGTACCTCAGAGAGATCTGCCCTGAGGTAGTTCCGGGAGGTCAGCCCTGGTATACTCACCCTCCTGCTCCCCCATACCCCTGAGGTTTTTATTACATAGACATAACACCTCCTGTTTTCCTATAGTGTCTTCATATTACTCACTTATCTTCCTCTTGCATCATAGTTTTTCCCTTTCTTGGATTATTACCATCAACATGCTAGGAAAAAAAAATCCTCTCTTGACATTTTCATTCCCCTCATTATTGTCCTAACTCTCTATATTTGCTACTTATAATGCTCTCCTACCATTCCTTCTTGATCTGGCTTCAGTCATGCTTTTGCTTCACATCAACTTCACTGAAACTGTTCTTGCCAGTGTCTCTGGTGACCTCTGTAACTTCAGTCAGTTTTCAGCTCTCATCTTTCATGACAAAACTTGTAGCATTTGACACATTTTACCAGTCTATCCTCCTTGAAACATGCTTTTTACTTTTCATTCCAGAATTTCATAATTTGTTTCTTCTCCTAGTTTTCTATTCTCCCTTTTTTTGCTTGTTTCTCTTCATCTCGCCATCCATGCTCCAGGCTGCAGTCCTTGCACAACTTCTGTTCTTTCACTGTCATCACTTTATTGGTGAAATAATTCACTCACCTGGATTTAGATAGCATCTAAATGCTAATGACTCCCAAATTTGTTTATTTCTTTTTTTAAAAGGGGAATTAAAAAAATTGAGATATAATTGACACATAATGTTATTTTGGCTTGAGGTGTACAACATAATGATTCAATATTTGTGTATATTGTGAAATGATCACTACAGTGAGTCTGGTTAACGTCCATCACCACATATAGTTACAAAATATTTTTCTTGTAATGAGAACTTTATTCCCTTAGCAACTTTCAAATATACAATACAATATTATTAACTATTGTCATCATACTGTACATTACATCCCATGACATTATTTCATATTCAATTCCCTTCACCCATTTCACACACCACCCCCATCCATTGCCTCTGGCAACCACCAGTCTGTTCTCTGTGTCTATGAGTTTGGTTGTCCTTATTGTGTTTTTGTTTTTTTTAGATTCCACATATAAGTGAGATCATATGGCATTTATCTTTGTCTGCCTTATTTTAGTTAGCATAGTGCCCTCAAGGTCCATACAGTTATCACAGGTGGCAGGATTTCCTTTTTTATTGCTGAATAATACTCCACCATATATATACATATGTATATATATGTGTATGTGTGTATCACATTTTCTTTATTCGTTTCTTTATACATTGATGGACACTTGGACGCTTAGGTTGTTTCCATGTCTTGGCTGTTGTAAATATTGCTGCAGTGAACATCAGGGTGCATATATCTTGTCCAGTTAGTGTTTTCATTTTCTTTGGATAAATACCCAGAAGTGGAATTGTTGGATCATATGGTAGTTCTGATTTTAACTTTTTGAGGAACCTCCATACTATTTTCCATAGTGACTGCACCAATTTACATTACCACTAACAATGCACAGGGATTCCCTTTTCTCCACATTCTTGCCAACACTTTATTATTGTGTGTCTTTTTGATGTGTGAGGTTGATATGTCACTGTTTTGATTTGCAGTTTTCTGATGATTAGTGATTTTGAGCACCTAATCATATATCTGTTGTCTGTATATGTCTTCTTTGGAAAATGTCTATTCAGATCTTCTGCCCATTTTTTATTTAGATTGTTTGTTCTTTTGCTTTTGAGTTTTATGAATTCTTTATATATTTTGAATATTAACCCCTTATCAGATATATGATGTACAAATATTTTCTCCCATTCAGTATTAATTGCCTTTTCATTTTTGGGGTGGTTTTCTTTCCTGCATAGAAGCTTTTTAGTTTGATTTAGTCCTACTTGTTTATTTTTGTTTTTGTTGCCTTTTCTTTTTGTGTCAAAACCAAAAAGTTATTGCTAAGACCCATGTCAAGGAACTTACTGCTTATCTTCTCTTTTAGGGGTTTTATGGTTTCAGGTCTTACATTCAAGTCTTTAATCCATTTTGAGCTAGTTTTTGTGTATGATGTAAGGTGGTAGTCCAGTTTCATTCTTTTGCATATGGCTCTCCAGTTTTACCAGCACCATTTATTTAAGATGCTATTCTTCCCTGGAGAGTGGTCAAGATGGTGGAGTAGAAGGACCCTAAGCTCACCTCCTCTCACGAGCACACCAAAATCACAACAATCTGCAAAACAGCCATCATTGAAAAAGACTGATAGCTACCAGAAAAGATCCTCAGATCCTCTACAGATAAAGACATAAAGACAGAACCACAGCTAGACTGGTCGGAGGGGCGGACTTGATAATCAAATCCCATACCCACCCCAGGTGGGCAACCCACAAACTGGAGAATAATTATATTACAGAGGTTCTCCCACAGAGTGAGAGTTCCAACTCCCATGTCAGGCTTCCCAGCCTGGCAGTCCGGCACTGGGAAGAGGAGCCCCCAGAGCATTTGGCTTTGAAGGCCCGTGGGGCTTGATTGCAGGAGCTCCTCACTCTTAAAGGGCACACACAAAATGTCATGCACACTGGGGCCAAGGGCAAATGCAGTAATTTGATAGGAGCCTGGGCCAGACCTACCTGCTGGTCTTAGAGCATCTTCTGGGAAGCTGGGAGGTGGCAGTAGTCAGGCTGTAGTCCTGGGCACATAGACAGTGGTGGCGAATATATAGGGGAACATTCAACTGCATGAGCTCTCCTAGAGGCAGGCTGACATTTTGGCACCAAGACCTGGCCCCACCCAGCAGCCTGTAGGCGCCAGTGCTGGTAGGCCTCAGGCCAAAGAACCAACTGGGCAGGGGCACAGCCCTACCCATCAACAGACAAGCTGCCTAAAGACTTTCTGAGCCCATAGCTCCCTCTAGACACACCCCTTGACATGGCCCTGCCCACCAGAGGACCAAGACCCAGCTCCACCCACCAGGTGGCAGGCACAGTCCCCTCCCACCAGGAAGCCTGCACAAGCCTCTACACCAGCCTCACCCACCAGAGGGCAGACACCAGAAGCAAGGAAACTACAGTCCCACAGCCTGCAGACCGAGCCTGCAGACACAGGCCAGACACCACCCTGGGACCAGCTGGCCTCTGGCCCTTGGGTGATCAGAGAGGAGTGCACTGCTGGGATGCATAGGACATCTCCTACATAGGGCCACTTCTCCAAGGTCAAGAAATGTAACCAACGAACCACACACGTAAAAATACAAATAGAAATTTAGACAGAATGAGGTGACAGAGGTATATTTCAGAAGAAGGAACAAAGTGAAATGACAGAAGAAGAATTAAGTGATGTGGAGATAGGCAATCTACCCAAGAAAGAATTTAGAGTAATGATCATAAAGATGATCAAAGAACTAGGGAGGAGAATGAATGCACAGAGTGAGAAATTAGAAATTTTCAACAAATAATTAGAAAATATAAAGAACATCAGGAAATGTACACAAGCCTATTAGATAGCCTCATCCACTAGAGGGCAGACAGCAGAAGCAAGAACTACAGTCCTGCAGCCTGTGGAACAAAAACCACATTCACAGAAAGATAGACAAGATGAAAAGGCAGAGGGCTATGTACCAGATGAAGGAACAAGATAAACCCCCAGAAAAACAGCTAAATGAAGTGGAGATAGGCAACCTTCCAGAAAAATAATTCAGAATGATGATAGTGAAGATGATCCAGGACCTCGGAAAAAGAATGGAGGCAAAGATCGAGAAGATGCAAGAAATGTTTATCAAAGACCTAGAAGAATTAAAGAACAAACAAACAGAGATGAACAATACAATAACTGAAATGAAAACTACACTAGAAGGAATCAATAGCAGAATAACTGAGTCAGTAGAACGGATAAGTGACCTGTAAGGACAGAATGGTGGAATTCACTGCTGTGGAACAGACTAAAGAAAAAATAATGAAAAGAAACGAAGACAGCCTAAGAGACCTCTGGGACAACATAAGACGCAACAACATTCGCATTATAGGGGTCCTAGAAGGAGAAGAGGGAGAGAAAGGACCAGAGAAAATATTTGAAGAGATTATAGTAGAAAACTTCCCTAACATGATAAAGGAAATAGCCACCCAAGTCCAGGAAGCGCCACGAGCCCCATACAGGATAAACCCAAGGAGAAACATGCCGAGACACATAGTAATCAAATTGGCAAAAATTAAAGACAAAGAAAAATTATTGAAAGCAGCAAGGGAAAAACGACAAATAACATACAAGGGAACTCCCATAAGGTTAACAGCTGATTTCTCAGCAGAAACTCTACAAGCCAGAAGGGAGTGGCATGATATACATAAAGTGGTGAAAGGGAAGAACCTACAACCAAGATTGCTCTACCCAGCAAGGATCTCATTCAGATTCAAAGGAGAAATCAGAAGCTTTACAGACAAGCCAAAGCTAAGAGAATCCAGCACCACCAAACCAGCTCTACAACAAATGCTAAAGGAACTCCTCTAAGTGGGAAACACAAGAGAAGAAAATGACCTACAAAAACAAACCCAAAACAATTAAGAAAATGGTCATAGGAACACACATATCAATAATTACCTTAAACGTGAATGGATTAAATGCTCCAACCAAAAGACACAGACTTGCTGAATGGATACAAAAACAAGACCCATATATATGCTGTCTACAAGAGACCCACTTTAGACCTAGGGACACAAGCAGACTGAAAGTGATGGGATGGAAAAAGATATTCCATGCAAATGGAAATCAAAAGAAAGCTGGAATAGCTATACTCATATCCAATAAAATAGACGTTAAAATAAAGAATGTTACAAGAGACAAGGAAGGACACTACATAATGATCAAGGAATCAATCCAAGAAGAAGATATAGAACTTATAAATATATATATATGCGCCCAGCATAGGAGCACCTCAATACATAAGGCAACTGTTAACAGCTATAAAAGAGGAAATCAACAATAACACAGTAATAGTGGGGGACTTTAACACCTCACTTACACCAATGGACAGATCATCCAAAATGAAAATAAATAAGGAAACACAAGCTTTTTTTTTTTTTTGCGGTACGCGGGCCTCTCACTGTTGTGGCCTCTCCCGATGCGCAGCACAGGCTCCGGACGCGCAGGCTCAGCAGCCATGGCTAACGGGCCCAGCCGCCCCGCGGTATGTGGGATCTTCCCGGACCAGGGTATGAACCCACATCCCCTGCATCAGCAGGCGGACTCCCAACCACTGCACCACCAGGGAAGCCCAGGAAACACAAGCTTTAAATGACACAATAGACCAGATAGATTTCATTGATATTTATAGGACATTCCATCCAAAAACAGCAGGTTACACTTGCTTCTCAAGTGTGCACAGAACATTCTCCAGGATAGATCACATCTTGGGTCACAAATCAAGCCTTAGTAAATTTAAGAAAATTGAAATCATATCAAACATCTTTTCTGACCACAACGCTATGAGATTAGAAATGAATTACAGGGAAAAAAACGTAAAAAACACAAACACATGGAGGCTAAACAATACGTTACTAAATAACCAAGACATCACTGAAGAAATCAAAGAGGAAATCAAAAAATACCTAGTGACGAATGGCAATGAAAACACGACGATCCAAAATCTATGGGATGCAGCAAAAGAAGTTCTAAGAGAGAAGTCTGTAGCAATATAAGCCTACCTCAAGAAACAAGAAAAATCTTAAATAAACAATCTAACCTTACACCTAAAGGAACTAGAGAAAGAAGAACAAACAAAACCCAAAGTTAGCAGAAGGAAAGAAATCATAAAGATCAGAGCAGAAATAAATGAAATTGAAACAAAGAAAACAATGGCAAAGATCAATAAAACTGAAAGCTGATTCTTTGAGATGATAAACAAAATTGATAAAGCATTAGCCAGACACATCAAGAAAAAGAGAGAGAGGACTCAAATCACTAAAATTAGAAATGAAAAAGGAGGAGTTAAAACAGACACCACAGAAATACAAAGCATCCTAAGAGACTACTACAGGCAACTCTATGCCAATAAAATGGACAACCTGGAAGAAATGGACAAATTCTTAGAAAGGTAACCTTCCAAGACTGAACCAGGAAGAAATAGAAAATATGAACAGACCAATCACAAGTAATGAAATTGAAACTGTGATTAAAAATCTTCCAACAAACAAAAGTCCAGGACCAGATGGCTTCACAGGTGTAGTCTATCAAACATTTAGAGAAGACCTACCACCCATCCTTCTCAAACTCTTCCAAAAAATGGCAGAGGAAGGAACACTCCAAAACTCATTCTATGAGGCCACCATCACCCTGATACCAAACCCAGACAAAGATACTACAAAAAAAGAAAATTACAGACCAATATCACTGATGAATATTGATGCAAAAATCCTCAACGAAATACTAGCAAGCAGAATCCAACAACACATTAAAAGGATCATGTACCATGATCAAGTGGGATTTATCCCAGGGATGCAAGGATTCTTCAGTATATGCAAATCAATCAGTGTGATACACCATATTAACAAATTGAAGAATAAAAACCATATGATCATCTCAATAGATGCAGAAAAAGCTTTTGACAAAATTCAACACCGATTTATGATAAAAACTCTCCAGAAAGTGGGCGTAGAGGGTACCAACCTCAACATAATAAAGGCCATATATGACAAACCCACAGCAAACATCATTCTCAATGGTGAAAAACTCAAAGCATTTCCTCTAAGATCAGGAACAAGACAAGGATGTCCACTCTCACCACGATTATTCAACATAGTTTTGGAAGTCCTAGCCATGGCAATTAGAGACGAAAAAGAAATGAAAGGAATACAGATTGGAAAAGAAGAAGTAAAACTGTCACTGTTTGCAGATGACATGATACTATACATAGAGAATCCTAAAAATGCCACCAGAAAACTACTAGCACTGTTCAATGAATTTGGTAAAGTAGCAGGATACAAAATTAATGCACAGAAATCTCTTGCATTTCTATACACTAATGATGAAAAATCTGAGAGAAATTAAGGAAACACTCCCATTTACCATTGCAACAAAAAGAATAAAATACCCAGGAGTAAACCTACCTAGGGAGACAAAAGACCTATATGCAGAAAACTATGAGACACTGATGAAAGAAATTAAAGATGATACCAACAGATGGAGAGATATACCATGTTCTTGGATTGGAAGAATCAACATTATGAAAATGATTATACTTCCCAAAGTAATCTACAGATTCAACGCAATCCCTATGAAATTATCAATGGCATTTTTTACATAACTAGAACAAAAAAATCTTAAAATTTGTGTGGAGACACAAAAGACCCCGAATAGCCAAAGCGGTCTTGAGGGAAAAAAACGGAGTTGGAGGAATCAGACTCCCTGATTTCAGACTATACTACAATGATACAGTAATCAAGACAATATGGTACTGGCACAAAAACAGAAACATAGATCAATGGAACAAGATAGAAAGCCCAGAGATAAACCCATGCACCTATGGTTAAATAATCTATGACAGGGCTTCCCTGGTGGCGCAGTGGTTGAGTCTGCCTGTCACTGAAGGGGACGTGGGTTTGTGCCCCGGTCCAGGAGGATCCCACATGCCGCGGAGCGGCTGGACCCATGAGCCGTGGCCGCTGAGCCTGCACGTCCAGAGCCTGTGCTCCGCAACGGGAGAGGCCACAGCAGTGAGAGGCCCGCATACTGCAAAACAAACAAACAAACAAAAATAATCTATGACACAGGAGGGAAGGATATACAATGGAGAAAAGACAGTCTCTTCAATAATTGGTGCTGGGAAAACTGGACAGCTGCATGTAAAAGAATGAAATTAGAACACTCCCTAGCACCATATACAAAATTAAGCTCAAAATGGATTTGAGACCTAAATGTAAGAGCGGACACTATAAAACCCTTAGAGGAAAATATAGGAAGAACACTCTTTAACATAAATCACCGCAAGATCTCTTTGGATCCACCTCCTAGAGTAATGGAAATAAAAACAAAAAAATAAAACAAATGGGACCTAATGAAACTTCAAAGCTTTTGCACAGCAAAGGATACCATAAACAAGACCAAAAGACAACCCTCAGAATGGGAGAAAATATTTGCAAATGAATCAATGGACAAAGGATTAATCTCCAAAATATATAAACAGCTCATGCAGCTCAATATTAAAGAAACAAACAACCCAGTCCAAAAATGGCAGAAGATGGGCTTCCCAGGTGGCGCAGTGGTTGAGAGTCCGCCTGCCGATGCAGGGGACATGGGTTCGTGCCCCGG
>NW_006782084.1:1007736-1043856 GCF_000442215.2 Lipotes vexillifer
AAAAAAAAAAAAAAAAAAAAAAAAAAAAGAATACGAAAAATGGCAGAAGAACTAAATAGATATTTCTCCAAAGAAGACATACAGAGGGCCAAGAAGCACATGAAAAACTGCTCAACATCACTAATCATTAGAGAAATGCAAATCAAAACTACAATGAGGTATCACCTCACACCAGTTAGAATGGGCACCATCAGAAAATCTACAAACAACAAATGCTGGAGAGGGTGTGGAGAAAAGTGAACCCTCTTGCACTTTTGGTGGGAATGTAAATTGATACAGCCACTATGGAGAACAGTATGGAGGTTCCTTAAAAAACTGAAAATAGAATTACCATATGATCCAGCAATCCCACTACTGGGCATATACCCAGAGAAAACCGTAATTCAGAAAGACACATGCACTCCAATGTTCATTGCAGCACTGTTTACAATAGCCAGGTCATGGAAGCAACCTAAATGCCCATTGAGAGACGAACCGATAAAGAAGATGTGGTACATATATACAATGGAATATTACTCAGCCATAAAAAGGAGTGAAATTGAGTCATTTGAGTTGTGGATGGATCTAGAGACTGTCATACAGAGTGAAGTAAGTCAGAAAGAGAAAAACAAATATCGTATATTAACACATGTGTGTGGAACTTAGAAAAATGGTACAGATAAACCAGTTTGCAGGGCAGAAGTTGATACACAGTTGTAGAGAACAAATGTATGCACACCAAGGGGGGAAAACTGCGGGGCAGGGGGGCGGGATGGTGGTGTGCTGAATTGGGCGATTGGGATTAATATGTATACACTGATGTGTATAAAATTGATAACTAATAAGAACCTGTTGTATAAAAAAATAAAATAAATTCAAAAAATAAAGAAAATATAAATAACAATCAAACAGAATTAAAGAATACAATAACTGAAATGAAAAATATGTCAGAAGGAATCAATAGTAGACTGAATGAAGATGAAGAATGGATCAGTGAGCTGGAAGACAGTAATGGAAATCATTGACACTGAATAGAAAAAAGAAAAAACAATGAAAAGAAATGAGGACAGTTTAAGAGACCTCTGGGATAGTATCAAGCATGCTAATATACTGACAAGGCATTAATTTCCAAAATATATGAGCAGGTCATATAGCTTAATATTAAGAGAAAAAAAAATTGGTCAGGAGACCTAAGTAAACATTTCTCCAAAGAAGACATACAGATGGCCAACATGCACATGAAAAGATGTTCAGTATCACTAATTAGTAGAGAAATGCAAATCAAAACTGCAATGAAGTGTCACCTCAGAGCAGTCAAAATGGCCATTATTAAAAAGTCTACAAATAATAAAAGCTGGAGAGGGTGTGGAGAAAAAGGATCGCTCCTACAGTGTTGGTGGGAATATAAATTGGTGCAGCCACTATGGAGAACAGTATGGTGTTTCCTTGAAAAACTAAAAATAGAGTTACCGGGACTTCCCTGGTGACGCAGTGCTTAAGAATCTGCCTGCCAATGCAGGGGACACAGGTTCAAGCCCTGGTCCGGGAAGATCCCACATGCCGCGGAGCAACTAAGCCCATGCGCCACAACTGCTGAGCCTGTGCTCTGTGCTCTGGAGCCTGCAAGCCGCGACTACTGAGCCCACGTGCCACAATTGCTGAGCCCATGCACCTAGAGCCCATGCTCCGCAATGAGAAGCCACTGCAATGAGAAGCCCATGTACCACAATGAAGAGTAGCCCCTGCTCGCCACAACTAGAGAAAACCCGTGTGCAGAAGAAGAGACCCAATGCAGCCATAAATAAATAAATAAATAAATGTTCCTTTAAAAAATTAAAAATAGAATTACCATATGATCCTGTAATCCCACCCCTGGGCATATATCTGAAGAAAACTCCAATTCGAGAAGATATATGCACCCCAGTGTTCATAGCAGCACTATTTACGATAGCCAAGACATGGAAGCAACCTAAATGTCCATTAACAGATGAGCTGATAAAGAAGATGTGATGTATATATACAATGGAATATTGCTCAGCCATAAAAAATAATGAAATAGTGCCATTTGTAGCAACATGGATGGACCTAGAGGTTATCATATTAATTGAAATAAGTCAGAGAAAGACAAATATCGTATGATATCACTTATTTGTGGAATCTAAAAAAATGATACAAATGAACTTATTTATAAAACAGAAAGTGACTCACAGACACAAAACAAACTTATGGTTACTAAAGGGGAAAGGGGAGGGATAAATCAGGGGCTTGGGATTAACATATAAACACTACTATGTTTGTTTAAACAACAAGGACCTACTGTATAGCACAGGGAACTATACTCAATATCTTGTGTTAACCTATAATGGAAAAGAATCTGAAAAAGAATACATACATATATATATATAACTGAATCACTTTCCTGTACACTTAAAACTAATACAACATTGTAAATTAACTATAGTTCAATTTAAGAAAAAAAAGATGTAGGACATCATGGGGAGAAAAAGATGCTATCCGTTCCATAATGTGTATTCTTGGCTCCTCTGTTTAATTAATTGACCATATATGGATGGGTTTATTGCTGGGCTTTCTTTTCTGTTCCATGATCTATGTGTCTGTTCTTATCCCAGTACCACACTCTATTGATTACTGTAGCTTTGTAATAGTGTTTGGAAACGTGATGCCTTCAGCTTTGTTCTTTTTTCCTCAAGATTGCTTTGGCTATTTGAAGTCTTTTGTGGTTCCATACAAATTTTAGGATTGTTTGTTCTACTTCTGTGAAAAATGCCATTGGAATTTTGATAGGCGTTGCATTGAATCTGTAGATTGCTTTGGGTAGTATGGACATTTTAACAATATTAATTCTTCCAATACATGTGCATGGATTGTCTTTTCATTTTTTTGTGTCTTCATCAGTGTATTATAGTTTTCAGTGTACAGATCTTTCACTTGGTTAACTTATACCTAGGTATTTTATTCTTTTTGATATGATTGTAATGGGGCTGTTTTCTTTTTTTTTTTTTAATTGAAGTGTAGTTGATTCACAATGTTATGTTAATTTCTTCTGTACAGCAAAGTGTTTCAGTTATACCTATATACATATTCTTTTTTTATATTCTTTTCCATTATGGTTTATCACAGGACATCGAATATAGTTCTCTGTGTTATATAGTAGGATCTTGTTGTTTTCTTAATTTCTCTTTCTGATAGCTCATTTTTAGTGTATAGAAACAACAGATTTTTGTATATTGATTTTATATCCTACAGCTTTACTGAATTCATTTTTTAATTGTGACAGTTTTTTGGTAGAATCTTTATGGTTTAAAGATTCTGTATATAATATCATGTCATCTGCAAATAGAGACAGTTTTACTCCTTTCTTTCTGATTTGGATGCCTCTTATTTCTCTTTCTTGTCTAACAGCTTTGGGTAGAGCTTCCAATATTATGTTGAATAAAAGTGGTGAGAGTGGGCATTCTTGTCTCTTGTCTTGTTCCTGATCTTAGAGGAAAAGCGTTCAGGTTTTCACCGTTGAGTATTATATTTGCTGTGGGATAGTCATATATGGCCTTTATTATGTTGAGGTATATTCCTTCCATACCCATTTTGATGAGAGTTTTTATTATAAATGGATGTTGAGTTTTGTTAGATGCTTTTCTACATCTACTGAGATGATGATATGATTTTTATCCTTCATTTTCTTACTGTGGTGTTTTGTATTAATTGATTTCTGGATGTCGAGCCATACTTGTGTCCCAGGGATAAGTCCTACTTGATCATGATGTATGATCCCTTTCATGCATTTTTATAATACAAAATATAATACTTTGTTCAGGAAATTTTCATGTATGTTCATCAGATTTAATAGGTCAGTAAATTTCTTTTCTTGCAGTGTCTTTATGTGGTTTTAGAATCAGGGTAATGCTGGCCTCAATGTGAGTTTGTGTGTTTCCTCCTCTTACATTTTTTTGGAAGAGTTTTGAAAAGGACCTGTTTTTAAAATGAAGTAATTAAAAGTTGAAAATTTTTTTCTTGAACTCAGATTCTCATAGCTAACTGCCTTTTTGATATCCATACCTGCATGTTTACTAGGCATCTCAAATTTAACATGCTCAGTGTTAATGTTGGAGACCTGATACTACCCGACTTGAAGACATACTATAGGGCTGCAGTAATTAAGACAGTGTGGTATGGGCAAAACAATAGACAAATAGCTGAATTGAACAAAATGGAAAACCCAGAAATAGATTCACATAGGCAACTGATCTTTTTTTTTTAATTTTTTTTATTTTCAGTACGCGGGCCTCTCACCGCTGTGGCCTCTCCCGTTGCGGAGCACAGGCTCTGGACGCGCAGGCTCAGCGGCCATGGCTCACGGGCCCAGCCGCTCTGCGGCATGTGGGATCCCCCCGAACCGGGGCACGAACCCCCGTCCCCTGCATTGGCAGGCGGACTCCCAACCACTGCGCCACCAGGGAAGCCCGGCAACTGATCTTTGACAAAGGGGCAAAGACAGTAATACAGTGGAGCAAGATAGTCTTTTCAACAGTTGGTGCTGTGATATCCGGACATCCACGTGCAAAAATTAATTTTGACACAGACCTTAGAAAAATTAATGTAAATTGAATCACAAACCTAAATGTAAAAGGCAAAACTATAAAACTCCAGAGGATAACATAGGAAAAAACCTAGATGACCTTTGGTATGGATGCCTTTTTAGATATAACACCAAAGCCATGATTCATGAAAGAAATTATTGATAAGCTGGATTTTATTAAAATTAAAAATTGATCTATGAAAGACACAAGAGAATGAGAAGATAAGGCACAGAGTGGGAGAAAATATTTGCAAAGCACACATCTGATAAGGGACTGTTATTCAAAACATATAAATAACTCTTAAAACTCAACAATATGACAGTAAACAATATAATTAAAAAGTGGGCCAAAGATCTTAACAGATAATTCACCAAGGAAACACTGATGGCATATAAACACATGAAAAGATGCTCTGCATCATATGTCATCAGGGAAATGCAAATTGAAACAACGAGATACCACTATACACCTATTAGAATGGACAAAATTCAAAACATCGACAACACTGAATTCTGGTAAGAATGTGGAGCAACAGGAACACTTACTATCTTTCTTTTTTCTTTTCTTTTTTGATAGTGGGACTGCAACACAGTGCAGCCACTTTGGAAGACAGTTTGGCCGTTTCTTACAAAACTTACCATATTCTTACGATAGGATCCAGCAATTGCTCTCCTTGGTATTTACTCAAATTAGTTGAAAACTTTTGTCCACACAAAAACCTGCAGTTTCATTCATGATTGCCAAAACCTGGAAGCAACCAAGATGTCCTTTAGTAGATGAATGGGTAAATAAACTGTGGTACCTCCAGACAATGGAATACTATTCAGTGCTATAAAGAAATGAATTATCAAGCCAGGAACAGACATAGAGGAACTTTAAATGCCTATTACTAAGTCAAAGAAGGCAATCTGAAAAGGCTACAGACTGTATAATTCCAACTATATGACATTCTGGAAAAGGCAAAACTGGAGACAGTAAAAAGATCAGTGTTTGCCAGAGGTTGCAGGGGGAGAGAGAGATGAAGAGGCAGAGCAAAGAGGTTTTTTAGGGCAATGAAACTACTCTGTATGATGTTATAATGGTGGATATATGTCATTATACATTTGTCCAAACCCGTAAAATGTACAACACCAAGAGTGAACCGTAATGCAAACTGTGGACTTTGTATGATAATTATGTATTAATGTAGATTCATCTTTGTAACAAATATACAATTCTGGATGTTGGTAATGGGTATGCATGTGTCAGGGCGAGGGGTATATGAGAAATCTCTGTACCTCCCTCTCAGTTTTGCTGTGAACCTAAAACTCCTCTAAAAATTAAAGTCTACAAAAACCAACTAACCAACCAACCCACATGAGTCCTTGCAGTAACCTGTAAGGCCTTGCATGATCTTCCTTACAGCCCGTTACCTCTTTCACATCATTTCTTGCTACATTTCCTCCAGTTTACTCTAGGCCAGCTACACTAGCTTCCTTATTGTTTCTTCTATACATATCAGATACACTCTTGTCTTAAGACATTTGCATTCCCCATTTCTTCAAATAACCTTATGGCTTGTTCTCATCTCTTTCAAACCATTGCTCAAAGGGATCCTTTCACATGACTCTTTCCTTTAATACCCTAACCAAAATTGGAAACCTTCCACCCTGCACTTAACTCTCTTATCCCTTTTTCCACTCTGTTTTTTTCTTATGGCACTTACGGCCTTCAAATATTTTTATTGTAGATTTTCTCCAGAAGAAGGCAAGAATTATGTTTTGTTTCGGTTCACTAGCGAATAGCATCTAGAGAGCGCTTGGCACATAGTAGGTACTGAATACATTTTTTGTGGAATAAATGAATCTCATATTATTATAATTGATTTACTTGTCTCTATTTCATTTGACTATAAGCTTGATAGTCAAGTGCTGCAACTTCTGTTTCTTCAGGGTTTAGCACACATGGTTGCATACATTTGTTCAATTTATCAAAAAATATACTTCTCATTTTACACAAGTATAATCATAACAAAATTACACATTGGAATTTTTTCACTTATGTTGACAAGTATTATTTTAGTTGCTATGGATTCTACATAGTTATACATATCATTTTGTTGAATTAACTTTCACAATTCTTATGCAACCATGTAGGGAATTAATAAAACAGATAACACTGAAAAATTCTCTTGGGTTGTTGTTTATCCTTTACTTAGCTATTTATTGTTAGGAGCATTTAAATTTTTTACAGCTTGTATTTATTACAGATAAGGTCTAAGTGAATATTTCAGGAAACCTTTAATTCAGTAACCTGGAGGTACACCATGGTATTAAAAAATGCATAAAATTTCACATTTATAAAAGAGCCAGTATATTTCTGTTGTGAAACGATTCACTTTAAATAGTATGAACTGCCCTAGTGCATTTATATTTTTTTCTTGGCTACTTGTTTTTATTACAGAAAGATATACTTTTATTTGGATAAACTCGAATCTATCAGTTTATAAAGTAAATGTATCCCCTTTGGCCCTGCCAATTGCCATTTCCAGAATCACTCTTAAAGATGTTCGTTATGTATCCTTTTAGATCCTTTTACATACATATGACTACATATAAATATATGTATATATACAGTTGGCCCTCCATATCCATGGGTTCCATATCCGTGGATTCAACCAACCACAGATTGAAAATATTCAGGGAAGAGAAATTTTAAAAGGTTCAAACAGCAAAACTTGAATTTGCTGAGCTGGCAACTATTTACATAGCATTTTAAAAATAATTAATTTGGCTGCATCGGATCTTAGTTGCGGCACACAGGATCTTCGCTGCAGCACGTAGGCTTCTCTCTGGCTGCAGTGCGTGAGCTCCAGAGCACGTGGGCTCAGTAGTTATGGTGCGTGGGCTCTCTAGTTGTGGTGCGAGGCCTCAGAGTGCACGGGGCTCAGTAGTTGCAGTGCACGGGCTTAGTTGCCCTACAGCATGTGGGATCTTATTTCCCTGACCAGAGATCAAACCCGCGCCCCCTGCATTGGAAGGCAGATTCTTAACCATTGGACCACCAGGGAAGTCCCTACATAACATTTACATTGTATATACTACTATTTACATAACATTTACTCTGTATTAGGTATTATAAGTAATCTGGAGATGATTTAAAGTATACTGGAGGGTGTGCATAGGTTAGCAAATACTGTGCCATTTTATATAAAGGACTTGAGCCTTTTCAGATTTTGGTATCCTTGGGGGTCCCTGTGGATACAAAAGGACAAGTGTATACACAAAAACTAAAATTAAAAGAAAAGCTAGTTAATACCTGTATTTTTCTGTAGTTTATCTCTTCTAACTTGTGTCACAGAGATCTGCCATGTCAATATATAAAATATATTCTTTGTAAAGATTACACAATGATGTATAATTTTATAATTTCTTTATTGACAGACATACAGTTTATATCTAATTATCGTTAACTATAGGTTATACAAAGTTAAATATTTTCTTTCTGCAGTACAGTGTGTATGAATCTCCAAAAAGCATAAATTATGTGCAATTTCCTGAACTTATTTCACCAATATTTTCATGAAGCATGTAATTCTTTCAAAGAGCTTGTCATAACTCTGATGCTCTATTAAGTGTATTTGGAGCTCTGGTCAATCTTCTTATTTTACTTGTAAGAAAATTGAGACTGAGGTAATGGAAAATTGAAACCGTACCCGCGGTTTCTTGATACTTGTTCCATGTTGTTCCTTTTGCTTTGAATTTAATCTTCATTTAGTGCTTTTTCCTGAATTCAAATAGGAAAGTTAAACACTGGAATTTTTTATAAGGGAAAAAATAGATTTCATGTGTTGATACTACGGGAAGTTAACATTTGTGTGTCTGTAG
The DNA here is from genome assembly GCF_000442215.2 of Lipotes vexillifer. Lineage (NCBI taxonomy): Eukaryota > Metazoa > Chordata > Mammalia > Artiodactyla > Lipotidae > Lipotes > Lipotes vexillifer. Next base: position 1,016,180 of record NW_006782084.1, read on the forward strand.
GTTTTTCTTGATATCAGTATGCTATGTCTTGGTAGGTAACTAGTGACAAGTGAAAAAAAGTTAGGATTCAAGCAAGTTTCTCTTTGGAGAATGATAATGCACTGTACTGCAGAAAAGAAAATATATAACTTTGTTATAAGCCACCCTTTCTTATAATTAGAGACAAATAAAGGAATTATTAAAAATTATACAACGTTCCTTAAATAATTTAAGTCCTGTGACATAAATGAACTACTAGTTCCTTTCTTATGTTGAATAATTCTTTCAGTAACTTTAAGAGTAAGAGTTACTTGAAAAGTAGTATTAAGTTTGAATGTGCCTAGTAAATTTCATAGTTGTTTCTTTTGCCTTGGTCTTCATCATTCAAGTTCCTAGTTTTAATTATTGTAGTGTATAGGAAGACTCTAGTCAATCTAGATTAATTCTAGGTATGTTTTAAAATAGAGATACTGTTGAATCTTGTCACCTTAATTGATCTTACTTTTGCCTTTCTATGAGCTGTCAGGTTCCCTCCCCTTTTTTTTTTTTTGTCTCCTTGAGTATTTTATTTTATTTTTTACATCTTTATTGGAGTATAGTTGCTTTACAATGGTGTGTTAGTTTCTGCTTTATAACAAAGTGAATCAGCTATACATATATACATATATATCCCCGTATCTCGTCCCTCTTGCGTCTCCCTCCCTCCCACCCTCCCTATCCCACCCCTCTAGGTGGTCACAAAGCACCGAGCTGATCTCCCTGTGCTATGCGGCTGCTTCCCACTAGCTATCTATTTTACGTTTGGTAGTGTACATATGTCCATGCCACTTTCTCACTTTCTCACAGCTTACCCTTTCCCTTCCCCATATCCTCAAGTCCATTCTCTAGTAGGTCTGTGTCTTTATTCCTGTCTTACCCCTAGGTTCTTCATGACTTTTTTTTTTTCTTACATTCCATATATATGTGTTAGCATACGGTATTTGTCTTTCTTTTTCTGACTTACTTCACTCTGTATGACAGACTCTAGGTCCATCCACCTCATTACAAATAGCTCAATTTCGTTTCTTTTTCCATTCATCCGATGATGGACACTTAGGTTGTTTCCATCTCCTGGCTATTGTAAATAGAGCTGCAATGAACATTTTGGTATATGACTCTTTGAATTATGGTTTTCTCAGGGTATACTCCCAGTAGTGGGATTGCTGGGTCATATGGTAGTTCTATTTTTAGTTTTTTAAGGAACCTCCATACTGTTCTCCATAGTGGCTGGACCAATTCACATTCCCACCAGCAGTGCAAGAGTGTTCCCTTTTCTCCACACCCTCTCCAGCATTTATTGTTTCTAGATTTTTTGATGATGGCCATTCTGACTGGTGTGAGATGATATCTCATTGTAGTTTTGATTTGCATTTCTCTAATGATTAATGATGTTGAGCATTCTTTCATGTGTTTGTTGGCAGTCTGTATATCTTCTTTGGAGAAATGTCTATTTAGGTCTTCTGCCCATTTTTGGATTGGGTTGTTTGTTTTTTGGTTATTGAGCTGCATGAGCTGCTTGTAAATTTTGGAGGTTAATCCTCTGTCAGTTGCTTCATTTGAAAATATTTTCTCCCATTCTGAGGGTTGTCTTTTGGTCTTGTTTATGGTATCCTTTGCTGTGCAAAAGGTTTGAAGTTTCATTAGGTCCCATTTGTTTATTTTTGTTTTTATTTCCATTTCTCTAGGAGGTGGGTCAAAAAGGATCTTGCTGTGATTTATGTCATAGAGTGTTCTACCTATGTTTTCCTCTAAGAGTTTGATAGTTTCTGGCCTTACATTGAGGTCTCTAATCCATTTTGAGCTTATTTTTGTGTATGGTGTTAGGGAATGATCTAATCGCATACTTTAACATGTACCTGTCCAGTTTTCCCAGCACCACTTATTAAATAGGCTGTCCTTTCTCCAATGTACATTCCTGCCTCCTTTGTCAAAGATAAGGTGACCATATGTGTGTGGGTTTATCTCTGGGCTTTCTATCCTGTTCCATTGATCTATATTTCTGTTTTTGTGCCAGTACCATATTGTCTTGATTACTGTAGCTTTGTAGTATAGTCTGAAGTCCGGGAGCCTGATTCCTCCAGCTCTGTTTTTCGTTCTCAAGATTGCTTTGGATATACGGGGTCTTTTGTGTTTCCATACAAATTGTGAGATTTTTTGTTCTAGTTCTGTGAAAAATGCCAGTGGTAGTTTGATAGAGATTACAATGAATCTGTAGATTGTTTTGGGTAATAGAGTCATTTTCACAATGTTGATTCTTCCAATCCAATAACATGGTATATCTCTCCATCTATTTGTATCATCATTAATTTCTTTCATCAGTGTCTTATAATTTTCTGCATACAGGTCTTTTGTCTCCTTAGCTAGGTTTATTCCTAGATATTTTATTCTTTTTGTTGCAATGGTAAATGAGAGTGTTTTCTTGATTTCATTTTCAGATTTTTCGTCATTAGTGTATAGGAATGCGAGAGATTACTGTGCATTAATTATGTATCCTGCTACTTTACCAAATTCATTGATTAGCTCTAGTAGTTTTCTGGTAGCATCTTTAGGATTCTCTATGTATAATATCATGTCATCTGCAAACAGTGACACCTTTTCTTCTTCTTTTCCCATTTGGATTCCTTTTATTTCTTTTTCTTCTCTGATTGCTGTGGCTAAAACTTCCAAAACTATATTGAATAAGGGTGGTGAGAGTGGGCAACCTTGTCTTGTTCCTGATCTTAGTGGAATTGCTTTCAGTTTTTCACCATTAAGGATGATGTTGGCTGTGGCTTTGTCATATATGGCCTTTATTATATTGAGGAAAGTTCCCTCTATGCCTACTTTCTGGAGTGTTTTTTTCATAATTGGTGTTGAATTTTGTCAAAAGCTTTCTCTGCATCTATTGAGAGGACCATACGGTTTTTCTCCTTCAGTTTGTTAATGTGGTATATCACATTGATTGATTTGCATATATTGAAGAATCCTTGCATTCCTGGAATAAACCCCACTTGATCATGGTGTATGATCCTTGTAATGTGCTGTTGGATTCTGTTTGCTAGTATTTTGTTGAGGATTTTTGCATCTATGTTCATCAGTGATATTGGCCTGTAGTTTTCTTTCTTTGTGACATCCTTGTCTCATTTTGGTATCAGGGTGATGGTGGCCTCATAGAATGAGTTTGGGAGTGTTCCTCCCTTTGCTCTATTTTGGAAGAGTTTGAGAAGGATGGGTGTTAGCTCTTCTCTAAATGTTTGATGGAATGCGCCTGTGAAGCCATCTGGTGCTGGGCTTTTGTTTGTTGCAAGATTTTTAATCACAGTTTCAATTTCAGTGATTGTGATTGGTCTGTTCATATTTTCTATTTCTTCCTAATTCAGTCTTGGCAGGTTGTGCATTTCTAAGAATTTGTCCATTTCTTCCAGGTTGTCCATTTTATTGGCATAGAGTTGCTTGTAGTAGTCTCTTAGGATGCTTTGTATTTCTGTGGTGTCTGTTCTAACTTCTCCTTTTTCGTTTCTAATTCTCTTGATTTGAGTCTTCTCCCTTTTTTTCTTGATGAGTCTGGCTAATGCTTTATCAATTTTGTTTATCTTCTCAAAGAACCAGCTTTTAGTTTTATTGATCTTTGCTATCATTTCCTTCATTTCTTTTTCATTTATTTCTGATCTGATCTTTATGATTTCTTTCCTTCTGCTAACTTTGGGGTTTCTTTGTTCTTCTTTCTCTAATTGCTTTAGGTGCAAGGTTAGGTTGTTTATTTGAGATGTTTCCTGTTTCTTAAGGTAGGATTGTATTGCTATAAACTTTTGCTATATTGCTATAAAATTTCCCTTTCTCTTCTTTGTTCGCACAGCTCCCGAGTTTCAGCTTTGGATTTGGCCCCGGCTCTGCGTGTAGGTCGCCGGAGGGCGTCTGTTCTTCGCTCAGGCAGGACGGGGTTAAAGGAGCCGCTGATTCGGGGGCTCTGGCTCACTCAGGCCGTGGGGAGGGAGGGGTACGGAGTGCGGGCGAGCCTGCAGCGTCAGGGGCCGTTGTGACGTTGCACCAGCCTGAGGTGCAGCCGTGCGTTCTCCTGGGGAAGTTGTCCCTGGATCCTGGGACCCTGGCAGTGGCGGCCTGCACAGGCTCCCCGGAAGGGAGGTGTGGAGAGTGACCTGTGCTCGGACAGAGGCTTCTTGGTGGCGGCAGCAGCAGCCTTAGCGTCTCATGCCCGTCTCTGGGGTCGGTGCTGTTAACCACGGCTCACGCCCGTTTCTGGAGCTCCTTTAAGCAGCGCTCTTAATACCCTCTCCTCGCTCACCAGGAAACAAAGCGGGAAGACAAAGTTTCTTTCCTCTTCGTCAGGTCCAGACTATTTCCCGGACTCCCTCCGGGCCGAAGCCCGAGCCTCAGCTACCAGCCCCGCCCGCCCCGGCGGGTGAACAGACAAGCCTCTCGGGCTGGTGAGTGCTGGTCGGCACCGATCCTTTGTGCAGGAATCTCTCCCCTTTGCCCTCCCTACCCCTGTGGCTGCGCTCTCCCCCGCGGCTCCGAAGCTCCCCCCTCCGCCACCCATAGTCTCCACCCGCGAAGGGGCTTCTAGTGTGTGGAAACCTTTCCTCCTTCACGGCTCTCTCCCACTGGTGCAGGTCCTGTCCCTATTCTTTTGTCCCTGTTTATTCTTTTTTCTTTTGCCCTACCCAGGTACGTGGGGAGTTTCTTGCCTTTTGGGAGGTCTGAGGTGTTCTGCCAGCGTTCAGTAGGTGTTCTGTAGGAGTTGTTCCACGTGTAGATATATTTCTGTATATCTGTGTGGAGGAAGGTGATCTCTGTGCCTTACTCTTCTACCATCTTCCCCCTCTCCCGGTTCCCTCCCTTTTTGTGGACATACTCTTTTTTTTTATGATTTTTAAAAATATTTTATTTATTTATTTATTTACTTTATTTTTGGGGGCTGCATCGGTTCTTAGTTGCGGCATGTGGGATCTTGGTTGCGGCATGCGGGATCTTTCGTCACAACAAGCGCCCTCTTCACTGCGGTGTGCGGGCTTCTCTCTAGTTGTGGTGTGCAGGTTTTCTCTCTCTCGTGGTGGTGCTTGGGCTCCAGAGCATGTGGGCTTTGTAGTTTGTGGCACGCAGGGTCTCTCATTGAGGCTCACAAGCTCAATAATTGTGGCATACAGGCTTAGTTGCCCCATGGCATGTGGGATCTCAGTTCCCCAACCAGGGATTGAACCTCATCCCCTGAATTTGGAAGGTGATTCTTTTGTTTTAAAAATTTTTTTTATTTTATTCATTTTTTTATACAGCAGGTCCTTATTAGTTATCCATTTTATACATATTAGTGTGTGTATATCAATCCTGATCTCCCAATTCATCCCACCACCACAGCCCCCCCGCAAACTACCACTTTCCCCCCTTGGTGTCCATACATTTGTTCTGTACATATGTGTCTCAATTTCTGTCCCGCAAACCAATTCATCTGTACCATTTTTCTAGGTTCCACATATGTGCGTTAATATACGACATTTGTTTTTCTCTTTCTGACTACTTTACTCTGTATGACAGTCTCTAGATCCATCCACGTCTCTACAAATGACTCAATTTTGTTCCTTTTTATGGCTGAGTAATATTCCATTATATATATGTGGCACAACTTCTTTATCAGTTCGTCTGTCGATGGGCATTTAGGTTACTTCCACGTCCTGGCTATTGTAAATAGTGCTGCAGTGAACATTGGGATGCATGTGTCTTTTTGAATTTCAGTTTTCTCTGGGTATATGCCCAGTGGTTAGATTGCTGGATCATATGGTACTTGTGTTTTTAGTTTTTTAAGGAACCTCCATACTGTTCTCCATAGTGGCTGTATCAATTTACATTCCCACCAACAGTGCAAGAGGGTTCCCTTTCCTCCACACCCTCTCCAGCATTTGTTTGTAGATTTTCTGATGATGCCCATTCTAACTGGTGTGAAGTGATACCTCATTGTAGTTTTGATTTGCATTTCTCTAATAATTAATGATGTTGAGCAGCTTTTCATGTGCTTCTTGACCATCTGTATCTCTTCTTTGGAGAAATGTCTGTTTCAGTCTTCTGCCCAGTTTTTGATTGGGTTTTTGTTTTTTTTAATATTAAGCTGCATGAGCTGTTTATGTATTTTGGAGATTAATCCTTTGTCCATTGATTCATTTGCAAATATTTTCTCCCATTCTGAAGGTTGTCTTTTCATCTTGTTTGTAGTTTCCTTTGCTTTGCAAAGGCTTTGAAGTTTCATTAGGTTCCATTTGTTTATTTTTGTCTTTATTTCCCTTTCTAGGAGGTGGGTCAAAAAGGATCTTGCTGTGATTTATGTCAGAGTGTTCTTCCTGTGTTTTCCTCTAAGAGTTTTATAGTGTCTGGTCTTACATTTAGGTCTTGAATCCATTTTAAGTTTATTTTTGTGTATGGTATTAGGCAGTGTTCTAATTTCATTCTTTTACATGTAGCTGTCCAGTTTTCCCAGCACCACTTATTGAAGAGACTGTCTTTTCCCCATTGTATATCCTTGCCTCCTTTGTCATAGATTAGTTTACCATAGGTGCATGGGTTTATCTCTGGGCTTTCTCTCCTGTTCCATTGATCTATATTTCTGTTTTTGTGCCAGTACCATATTGTCTTGATTACTGTAGCTTTGTAGTATAGTTTTAAGTCAGGGAGTCTCATTCTTCCTGCTCTGTTTTTTTCCCTCAAGACCGCTTTGGCTATTTGGAGTCTTTTGTGTCTCCATACAAATTTTCAAATTTTTTGTTCTATTTCTGTACAAAATGCCATTGGTAATTTGATATGTATTGCATTGAATCTGTAGATTGCTTTGGCTAGTAGAGTCATTTTCACAATATTGATTCTTGCAATCGAAGAACATGGTATTTCTCTCCATGTGTTGGTATCATCTTTAATTTCTTTCAGCAGTGCCTTATAATTTTCTGCATACAGGTCTTTTGTCTCCCTAGGTAGGTTTATTCCGAGGTATATTATTCTTTTTGCTGCAGTTTTAAGTGGGAGTGTTTCCTTAATTTCTCTGTCAGATTTTTCATCATTAGTGTACAGGAATGCAAGAGATTTCTGTGCGTTAATTTTGTATCCTCCAACTTTACCAAATTCATTGATTAGCTCTAATAGTTTTCTGGTGGCATCTTTAGGATTCTCTATGTATAGTATCATGTCATCTGTAAAGAGTGACAGTTTTACTTCTTCTTTTCCAATTTGTATTCCTTTTATTTCTTTTTCTTCTCTGAATGCCGTGGCAAGGACTTCCAAAACTATGTTGAATAATCGTGGTGAGAGTGGACATCCTTGTCTTGTTCCTGATCTTAGAGGAAATGCTTTGAGTTTTTCACCATTGAGAATGATGTTTGCTGTGGGTTTGTCATATATGGCCTTTATTATGTTGAAGTAGGTTCCTTCTACGCCCACTTTCTGGAGAGTTTTTATCATAAATCAGTGTTGAATTTTGTCAAAAGCTTTTTCTGCATCTATTGAGATGATCATATGGTTTTTATTCTTCAATTTCTTAATATGGTGTATCACGTTGATTGATTTGCGTATATTGAAGAATCCTTGCATCCCTGGGATAAATCCCACTTGATCATGGTGCATGATCCTTTTAACGTGTTGTTGGATTCTGTTTGCTAGTATTTTGTTGAGGATTTTTGCATCTATATTCATCCGTGATATTAGTCTGTAATTGTCTTGTTTTGTAGTGGGTTTTTCTGGTTTTGGTATCAGGGTGATGGTGGCCTCATAGAATGGGTTTGGGAGTGTTCGTAAGGCGATTCTGTACCACTGAACCACCAGGGAAGTCCCATGTGGATATACTCTTAATTTGTTTAACCACTCAAATTCGTTAAACAAGGAAATGTAAGTTTCTTGCTTTTCACTGTCAGAGATGTTGCTGTGAGAAATGCTTGTGTGTGTGTGTGTGTGTGTGTGTGTGTGTGTGTGTGTGTGAGATTATTTCCTTAAGATGAAGTAGAATTATTGGATCAAGAGTACGTACATTAAATTTTATCTATTTTGGCAGATTTCTCTGTAGAAAAGTTGTGCCAATTTATATTTCCATTAAGTGTATGAGAGTTCCCATTTTCCCACCCTTTTAATCCTTACCAATCTAATAAGGAAAAAATTATATAACATTTAGATATGGGTTTATTAGACCATTAGATGTAAATCGTAGTGTCAGTTTTCTTTGGTATTTACGTTTTCTCTGGAATTTCCTGCCTGTATATTTTGTCCACTTTTCTTTTAGGTAGATGTCCTATTTTAGTTATTCATAAGAATGAAATTTTTACCACATATGTTGTAAATATATTTTTCACAGTTTGTCGTTTACATTTTAACTTTGTATAATTAACTGTATAAATTTAATTGTATACATGTTCCTTATGAAAGAGTTTCATTTCATAAGTACTAAGATTTTTCTTTTCCCTTTACATTTTATAGCTTTGATGTTAGTATATGCTAACCTGATATAACAAAGAGAACAAAACTGCTAAATAATATAAAACTTTCTTTTACACATAATAGCCCAGAGGGGAGTGGTTGAGGAATGGCTTTGTCATCCCTACCATGGGAATTCCATATGTGAGTCCAAGGTGACTATACTAACTGTTGCTTTGCTTTCTCCCAGCATCAGAGAGGGCTGCAGAAGTGGAAGGTGGGCCTCTTTTAAGAATATAACTTGGAATTTGCACAAATCACTTTGTTCATATCAAGTTGTACAGAACTTAGTCACAAGGGTACAAGAAAGCATATGGGAATGAAACTGACAGCTGATAGTGAAGTGCCCAGCTAAAATTTGGGTTTTTGTGAGGTGTTGGGGGGAATAGAGTTCTGTCACTAAACTAAAAAGGAGAGAATGGACATTGAGGGGATAAAGAGTAGTCTGTGACACAGGTGCCATGCTTACTTAGCAGGAGGTCATTCTTTGTGCTGAAGTGATTCTGCTGATATTTTTTAATGTTTTCCTTTTAATCTGATTTGGAAATATGGAATTGTGTGTTATGGATTCAGTCTAATTTTTCTCATAAATTTCTAGTCAGTTGTCCCAACACTATTTATTGAATACTTATCCCTTTTTTCACTAATTTGAAATACCTCTTTTAAAATATATACTAAACTCACAGGTGGGACTTCCCTGGAGGTCCAGTGGTTAAGACTCTGTGCTCCCAATGCAGGGGGCGCGGGTTCGATCCCTGGTCAGGAAACTAGGATCCTGCATGCTAGCAGCATGGCCATAAATAAATAAATAAATTCACAGGATTGTTTTTGTATTCTTTGTATTGATTTTGCATCTCCTTATTTCTTCCTCAGTACCTCACTTTTAATTGCTAACTGTATAAGTTTTGATATTTCTTAGGGCAGACCTCTAATCTTTGCTCATTTACTTAAGAATTCTTCTGTTAGTTATTTTTTTCAGGTATATTTTGACCATTTTTGTCAAGTTCCAGAAAATAACCCTTTGAGTTTTGATTGGGGTTGGATTAAATTTACAAATTTTGATTTATTCTGTTGTTTTATTTCATTTTATAATTTATAGAGACAATTTTTCTTGATTTTCCCGGGAATAGAGGGTATTTTTTCATTCTTGTTTCCTGATACATATCTTTTTCATTAATCTTTTACATACTGTGTTTATTTCATGCATTTTAATGACCAAATTTTTGTTCAGCTTCCTTTTTTCCTGGTTAAGTCATCTTCATATAAGGGCAGATTTATATAGACCTATTATTTACTTAAGAATAGGTAAGATTCTTGATTTTCTTCCCTGTTTTATCTGGATATTGTTTTGTATCCAGAGGGCTTTGATAATGTAGCTTTATGCAATCATTTATTTCCTCATTCTGTAGCCTGAGAGGGTTAAGGAGGAAATTTAACGTTTCACTTTGTTGATTTTTTTTCTTTGAAACACTTAAATTCACATTTAGGCTGATACCTTTGAGAAACTGCCTGCCCAGGCTCCAGTTCTGTTTTCACTCCCACTTTAGAGTGCCCAGTTGGTAAGAAGATAGTTTGAAAATTTATCCCGCTGCCTAAAAGCTCTCTATCTGGTGAGACTATATCCATCCATGCTCTCATCCCTACCAAGTGCGGCCTCTATTGCTGTTATTCTACAGCTGTGAAAAAACTCCAAGAAGATTGGTGTCGATCTTTCCTGTAGTGTTTCTTCTTATGTATTGCCAACTTGAGAGATTATCCCTCCAACCACACCCCATGATCGGAGTGAGCCCTAACCAGTCTTTGGAGTCTGGGTCAGAGGTAAACAGTGAGGACTGACTGTGCTTATTCACTTTCAGCTGTGCTTCTGTAACAATGTTGCTTTTGATCAATGGCAAGGGAAAGCATATTCCAGTGTGGTGGACCAGCCTTTTTCCATGACTCTCTTCTGTCTTCATTCTTTGTTCCTAACTCATTTGATCCTTTATTTGCTTGGTTCTGGGTTATAATTACAATGATTCAGGTTAAAACCTTCTCACTGAAGAGCTTATCTTGAAAGAGAACTAATGTATATTGCACCATTATTTACTATTTGCTCTCCTGTTGGTTCTTCTATACATGCCCCAAACAAAAAGCTTTTAAAATCACTGTCTGATTCACTGTTCTTAGTGTAGTAGAAATTTTGGAAGTAGAACATGTTTGCTTTTTGCTGACCAGCACAAAATGAAGTGCCAAGGTGCCTGTGGTTCTATGAGGTATCTAGCAGATATTATGCGATAATCTTGTTGGTTTAGATCTAGTAGGATAGTGACAGTATCCTGCTTTTGGTTCTGCATAGCCATTTTTTTATATTTCCCTTCACCTATCCCTGTCACATGACCAAGAGAAGTCCTTCCAGTTGTTTAGGTTTGGAGCACATTGGTGTTTAAGACCTGTGTGATCTGCCACTTTACTGTCTGTATGATTTTGTTAAATCACTTGATCTCTCTCTTAGCTTCAGTCGCCTTTCCTTCAGTGATGCTTGCTCTATGTACCTCATTAATAATAATATTAAGAAATAATACAAAAATATATGTAAAGTATTTTCATAAATTGTAAAATTTTATTCAGATAGACAAGATTGGAGCTAGGACACTATAAAGCAATTACAGGAGACAGATTTGGAGTTCTATCAGAAGATTCTTTACTACTTATATCTTTTCTATAATTAAATCAGGGCGTTAAGCCCTTCCATGAATACAAAGTCTTACTTACCTTTTTGTAATGTAAATTGTTTATAGAGCTTATCTAGTGATGACATAAGGCAAAAACCAAGGATGGTATATAATGTGAGAAAGCAGTCTATGTATGGTATTGGCACGAATACCTTAATATTGTAGGAATGAATTTTTGTCTGAATATATAACTTCTAACTTACTAAGGCTCAGATTTTGTAGAAAATTAACAGAAGTAGATGGGAAAAAGCACTCTAATCTATTTTGCTCTTGTGTTCATGTTTTGTGTCAACCATATTACTGTACTTCCTTCTCATCATTATAAACTGATACTAAATGAATAATAATAAATAAGATAAGACTTACAATTGAAAGGAAAAGTAAGATTAAAAAATAATGAAAGAAAAAACAAAAAGGCTATTGAAAAATTAAAACAAAGAAGCAGGAAAGAAGAAAATGAACCAAAAGTAAGATAAAATAATTTTAAATAGATAGGATAAAAATAAAGCACTTATGGAGTCTCATAAGGATCAGACACAGAAGTTGACATTTTATTTATTCTGCTGTTATTGAATTATAGTTGTCAATTACCACATTGGCTGAGTCAACAGAAAACCGATTCATTTTGATCCATGAAGTGTTAGTCAGCAAGAACTGAATTCAGCAATGCAAAAAATGTTTTTTCAACATTTATAACATTATAAACAAACATAGCTCAAGGTAATTTCCCACAAGTACTGAATCTTAAAATTACTGACCAAGATGCAGAATGTCCTGATGCAAATGACCCCATTATATTTGCCGAGTTTCATGAAAGGCACAGATCTGATATCATTCACAATTAGGTGTGATAAATTGATAGTGCTTTGAAATTACATGTAGTTTTTAAAAATTATTTTTGTAAGAGCTATATGTTAATAGTTCCCTGTATTCTTTACTGTTGTGAATTAGAATTCCATTTGTAGCTTGTACCTAATTAAGCACAATTTTTAACACTTTGTGTATAATTTCAAACTGCAGAAAAATTGCAAGAAAAAAAATCCTGGAGAACACTCAATATAGCCTTGATCCCTTTTTCCAAATTCACCTACTTTTGCTGTTGTTCTGTACCATTTGAGAGTAGTGGCCCTTTACCCCTAATGCTTCAGTGTTTAATACTTAAGAATAAGGGTAAAGTTATAACCTCCCATGCACATTGCTCTTTAATAGAAGGAATATTATCCTTTGCATTTATCCTCCATTCAATATGGAATCCATTCTAGGATTAAGTTTTGCAACTGATTGTTATTTCTCTTTGGTTTCCTTTAAGCTATAACTTCTCTACAGCTTTTCTTTATCATCTTTAACATTGACGTGTTTGAAGAAAATATCCCCCCTCACTTTCTTTTCAATTGAGTCCTCCTAATTTGGGGTTGTCTGATGTCTTTGCATGGTTAGATTTAGGTTGCACATTCCAGACCAGAATACCACAGAATACTTGCACTGTCACTGACCACCTTTATGTTCTGTTCATTGCAGTTAACTCATTGAACTTTCTTTTTGCTTAGCCCTTTTACTCTAGTTGTACCACAAACAATCAGGTTGTTACTTAAGAGCGCTCTTAGAAGAACACATGGTGTGTGGCTGACAGGGTCCTGGTGCTCTGACTGGGTGTCAGGCCTGTGCCTGAGGTGGGAGACGAGTTCAGGACATTGGTCCAGCAGAGACCTCCCGGCCCCATGTAATACCAAACGGTGAAAGCTCTCCCAGAGATCTCCATCTCAACGCGAAGACCCAGCGCCACTCAAGGACCACCAAGCTACAGTGCTGGACACTATATGCCAAACAACTAGCAACACAGGAACACAACCCCACCCATTAGCAGAGAGGCTGTCTAAAATCATACTGAGCTCACAGACACCCCAGAACACACCACTGGACACAGTCCTGCCCACCAGAAAGACAAGATCCAGCCTCAGCCACCAGAACGGAGGCACCAGTCCCCTCAACCAGGAAGCCTACACAACCCACTGAACCAACCTTAGACACTTGGGGCAGACACCAAAAACAATGGGAACTATGAACCTGCAGCCTGTGAAAAGGAGACCCCAAACACAGTAAGTTAAGCAACATGAGAAGACAGAGAAACACACAGATGTAGGAGCAAGGTAAAAACCCAACAGACCAAACAAATGAAGAGGAAATAGGCAGTCTACCTGAAAAATAATTCTGAGTAATGATAGAAAAGATGATCCAAAATCTTGGAAATAGAATGGAGAAAATACAAGAAACGTTTAACAAGGACCTACAAGAACTAAAGAGCAAAGAAGCGATGATGAACAACACAATAAATGAAACTAAAAGTTCTCTAGAAGGAATCAATAGCAGAATAACTGAGGCAGAAGAAAGGATAAGTGACCTGGAAGATAAAATAGTGGAAATAACTACTGCAGAGCAGAATAAAGAAAAAAGAATGAAAAGAACTGAGGACAGTCTCAGAGATGTCTGGACAACATTAAACGCACCCACATTCGAATTATAGGGGTCCCAGAAGAAAAAGAGAAAAAGAAAGGGACTGAGAAAATATTTGAAGAGATTATAGTTGAAAACTTCCCTAATATGGGAAAGGAAATAGTCAATCAAGTCCAGGAAGCACAGAGAGTCCCATATAGGATAAATCCAAGGAGAAACACGCCAACACACATATTAATCAAACTATCAAAAATTATATACGAAAAAAAATATTAAAAGCAGCAAGAGAAAAACAACAAATAACATACAAGGGAATCCCTATGAGGTTAACAGCTGATCTTTCAGCAGAAGCTCTGCAAGCCAGAAGGGAGTGGCAGGACATATTTAAAGAGAAGAAAGGGAAAAAACTATAACCAAGATTACTCTACCCAGCAAGGATCTCATTCAGATTTGACAGAGAAATTAAAACCTTTACAGACAAGCAAAAGTTAAGAAAATTCAGCACCACCAAACCAGCTTTACAACAAATGCTAAAGGAACTTCTCTAGACAAAAACACAAGAGAAGGAAAAGACCTACAATAACAAACGCAAAACAATTAAGAAAATGGGAATAAGAACATACATGTCGATAACTACCTTAAATGTAAGTGGATTAAATGCTCCAAGCAAAAGACATAGACTGGCTGAATGGATACAAAAACAAGACCTGTATATATGCTGTCTACAAGAGACCCACTTCAGACCTAGGGACACATGCAGACTGAAAGTGAGGGGATGGGAAAAGATATTGCATGCAAATGGAAACCAAAAGAAAGCTGGAGTAGCAATTCTCATATCAGACAAAATAGACTTTAAAATAAAGACTATTACAAGAGACAAAGAAGGACACTACATAATGATCAAGGGATCAATCCAAGAAGAAGATATAACAACTGTAAATATTTATGCACCCAACATAGGAGCACCTCAATACATAAGGCAAATACTAACAAGGACACTACATAATGATCAAGGGATTGATCCATGAAGAAGATATAACAATTGTAAATATTTATGTACCCAACGTAGGAGCACCTGAATACATAAGGCAAATGCTAACAGCCATAAAAGGGGAAATCGACAGTAACACAATCATAGTAGGGGACTTTAACACCCCACTTTCACCAATGGACAGATCATCCAAAATGAAAATAAATAAGGAAACACAAGCTTTAAATGATACATTAAACAAGATGGACTTAATTGATATTTATAGGACATTCCATCCAAAAACAACAGAATACACTAATATTCTCCAGGATAGATCAAATCTTGGGTCACAAATCCAGCCTTGGTAAATTTAAGAAAATTGAAATCATATCAAGTATCTTTTCCGACCACAATGCTATGAGACTAGATATCAATTACAGGAAAAATCTGTAAAAAATACAAACACATGGAGACTAAACAATACACCACTTAATAACCAATAGATCACTGAAGAACTCAAAAAATACCTAGAAACAAATGATGATGAAAACACGATGACCCAAAACCTATGGGATGCAGCAAAAGCAGTTGTACGAGGGAATTTTATAACAATACAGTCCTACCTCAAGAAACAAGAAACATCTCAAATAAACAACCTAACCTTACACCTAAAGCAATTAGAGAAGGAAGAACAAAAAACCCCAAAGTTAGCAGAAGGAAAGAAATCACAAAGATCAGATCAGAAATAAATGAAAAAGAAGTGAAGAAAACATAGCAAAGATCAGTAAAACTAAAAGCTGGTTCTTTGAGAAGATAAACAAAACTGATAAACCATAAGCCAGACTCATAAAGAAAAAAAGGGAGAAGATTCAAATCAAGAGAATTAGAAATGAAAAAGAAGTAACAACTGACACTGCAGAAATACCAAAATCATGAGAGATTACTACAAGCAACTCTATGCCAATAAAATGGAAAACCTTGAAGAAATGGACAAATTTTGAGAAAAGCACAACTTTCCAAGACTGAACCAGGAAGAAATGGAAAACATAAACAGACCAATCACAAGCACTGAAATTGAGACTGTGATTAAAAGTCTTACAACAAACAAAAGCTCAGCACCAGATGGCTTCACAGGCAAATTCTACCAAACATGTAGAGATCAGCTGACACCTATCCTTCTGAAGCTCTTTCAAAATACAGCAGAGGGAGGAACACTCCCAAACTCATTCTACGAGACCACCATCACCCTGATACCAAAACCAGAAAAGATGTCACAAAGAAAGAAAACTACAGGCCAATATCACTGATGAACATAGATACAAAAATCCTCAACAAAATACTAGCAAACAGAATCCAACAGCACATTACAAGGATCATACACCATGATAATTGGGGTTTATTCCAGGAATGCAAGGATTCTTCAATATGCAAATCAATTGATATGCAAATCAATCAATGTGATAAACCATATTAACAAATTGAAGGATAAAAACCATATGATCATCTCAGTAGATGCAGAAAAAGCTTTCAACAAAATTCAACACCCATGTATAATAAAAACCCCTCCAGAAGTAGTCACCCAGGGAACTCACCTCAACATAGTAGAGGCCATATATAACAAACCCACAGCCAACATGGTTTTCAGTGGTGAAAAACTGAAACCATTTCCTCTAAGATCGTGAACAAGACAAGGTTGTCCACTCTCACCACTGTTATTCAACATAGTTTTGGAAGTTGTAGGCAGCAATCAGAGAAGAAAAAGAAATAAAAGGAATCCAAATCGGAAAAGAAGAAGTAAAGCTGTCACTGTTTGCGGATGACATGCTACTATACATACAGAATCCTAAAGATGCTACTAGAGAACTACTAGAACTAATCCACGAATTTGGTAAAGTAGCTGGATACAAAATTAATGCACAGAAATCTCTTGCATTCCTATACACTAATGATAAAAAATCTGAAAGAGAAATTAAGGAAACACTCCCATTTACCATTGCAACAAAAAGAATAAAATACCTAGGAATAAGCCTACCTCAGGAAACAAAAGACCTGTATGCAGAAAACTATTAGACACTCATAAAAGAAATTAAAGATGATACAAACGGATGGAGAGATATACCATGTTCTTGGAAGAATCAACATTGTGAAAATGACTATACTACCCAAAGCAATCTACAGATTCAGTACAATCCCTATCAAACTACCACTGGCATTTTTCACAGGAGTAGAACAAAAATTTTCACACTTTGTATGGAAACTCAAAAGATCCCAAATAGCCAAAGCAATCTTGAGAAAGAAAAACGGAGCTGGAGGAATCAAGCTCCCAGACTTCAGACTATACTACCAAGCTACAGTAGTCAAGACAGGATGGTACTGGCAGAAAAACAGAAATATAGATCAATGGAAGAGGATAGAAGGCCCAGGGATAAACCCACGCACCTATGGTCACCTTATTTTTGATAAAGGAGGCAAGAATATACAATGGAGAAAAGACAGCCTGCTCAATAAGTGGTGCTTGGAAAACTGGACACCTACATGTACAAGAATGAATTTAGAATGCTTCCTAACACCATACACAAAAATAAAGTCAAAATGGATTAAAGACCTCAATGTAAGGCCAGACACTATAAAACTCTTAGAGGAAAACATAGGCAGAACACTCTATGACATAAATCACAGCAAGATCCTTTTTGACCCACCTCCTAGAGAAATGGAAATAAAAACAAAAATAAACAAATGGGACCTAATGAAACAGAGGCTTTTGCACAGCAAAGGACACCATAAACAAGACAAAAAGACAACCCTCAGAATGGGAGAAAATATTTTCAAATGAAGCAACTGACAGAGGATTAACCTCCAAAATTTACAAGCAGCTCACGCAGCTCAATAGCAAGAAAGCAAACAACCCAATCCAAAAATGGGCAGAAGACCTAAATAGACATTTCTCCAAAGAAGATCTACAGAGTGCCAACAAACACATGAAAGGATGCTCAACGTCATTAATTACTGGAGAAATGCAAATCAAAACTACAATGAGGTATCACCTCACACCAGTCAGAATGGCCATCATCAGAAAATCTGCAAACAATAAATGCTGGAGAGGGTGTGGAGAAAAGGGAACCCTCTTGCACTGTTGGTGGGAATGTAAATTGATGCAGCCACTATGGAGAACAGTATGGAGGTTCCTTAAAAAACTACAAATAGAATTACAATATGACCCAGCAATCCCACTACTGGTCATATACCCTGAGAAAACCATAATTCAAAAAGAGCCATGTACCACAATGTTCATTGCAGCTGTATTTACAATAGCCAGGATATGGAAGCAACCTACGTGTGCATCGACAGATGAATGGATAAAGAAGATGTGGCACATATATACAATGGAATATTACTCAGCCATAAAAAGAAACGAAATTGAGTTATTTGTAGTGAGGTGGATGGACCTAGAGTCTGTCATACAGAGTGAAGTAAGTCAGAAAGAGTAAAACAAATATCGTATGCTAACACATATATATGGAATCTAAAAAAAACAAAAATTTCTGAAGAATCTAGGAGCAGGATAAGAATAAAGATGGTGACATAGAGAATGGACTTGAGGACACAGGGAGGGGGAATGGTTAGATGGGACAAAGTGAGAGAGTGGCATGGACATATATATATATACTACCAAATCTAAAATAGCTACTGGGAAGCAACCGCATTTCACAGGGAGATCAGCTCGGTGCTTTGTGACCACCTAGAAGAGTGGGATAGGGAGGGTGGGAGGGAGACACAAGGGAGGGGATATGATGATATGTGTATACATATAGCTGATTCACTTTGTTATACAGTAGAGACTAACACAACATTGTAAAGCAGTTACACTCCCATAAAGATGTTAAAAAAAAAAAAAGAACACATGGTGTTATAGGGATGGATGGTGGTGATGGCTGCACAACAATGTGAAAGTATTTCATACCAGTGAATTGTACACTTAAAAATGGTAAATTTTATATCTTGTTTAACTCAATTTAAAAAAGGAAGAAAAGAACATGTGGTAGACCTAGGTTTTATATTTCTTGTGAACCCGATCAGGAAGTAGAATATAGCCTAGAATATAGTCCTATACATATAATATATCCTTAGAAAATACTTAGCAGTAATTTGATAATTATTAGCATCATGATTTAAATTAGTACATATAGTACAGGAACAAATATTATTCTGTATGTGACTTGCTTTTCACATTATAGTATACAATAGTTTTGTTTACTTCTCACCAACTATTTTGTAGCTTGCAATTTGGAGTTTTAGTCATCAGCATTAAAATGTTTTTCGTATTTCTTACTGTTCCAGGATAAAAATCAGAAACATAAAAGGTATTTGTTTAATAAATTGCTGTACTTTATAAAGAAGTTTTCCGACTTTTAATGTTCTTGTCTGATCAAAATGAATCTGAAATATAATAACCTCAAATAGTTGATTATGTACCTTTTAGCTTGACTTATATAGTTATGTAGAATTTTCTTTTCTTTTCAGAATGCTCCTTTATTGTGGTATTAACACTTAGTAGAATCAGCCACATAGTCTGTAAATAAAAGAAATCTAAACTGGATTATTATTATTAATCATCATATTTATAAGAGGTAATTTGCCTTGTGTTTGCTCTACTTTAATGAAATAGTTCCTTCGTGCATCATGAGTTATATTCTTTTTTTTTTTAATTTTTAAAATATTTATTTATATTTGGCTGCATTGGGTCTTTGTTGCTGCACCCAGGCTTTCTCTAGTTGCAGCAAGCAGAGGCTACTCTTTTGTTGTGATGCGCAGGATTCTCATTGCGGTGGCTTCTCTTTTTGCGGAGCACAGGCTGTAGGCACGTGGGCTTCAGTAGTTGCGGCCCTCGGGCTCTATAAAATGCAGGCTCATTAGTTGTGGAGGCATGTGGGATCTTCCCCGTCCAGGGCTCTAACCCGTGTCCCCTGTATTGGCAGGCGGATTCTTAACCACTGCACCACCAGGAAAGTCCCTGTTTTCTTTTTTAAATTCAGTGACCTTCTCTCAGTCCTTGTCATCTCAATACCTGTGTTAGCAATGAACCTTGGCTTCATGAATCAAAATTAGTTCATGAAATTCCCACACATATAATATTTTTTAAATTATATTTTAAAGAGTTGTTCTTCTGCCTTCAAGGTAATTGTAGATCCAAAGGATTTGCTTACTGCCTGAGATATGAGGGAAGTATGATCAAGAGTACAGCAGCTGAGTATAAATAACCCCTCCAAATAATTTCCTGAATCTTAAGCTAAGAGCGCCATTGATCTGTCCCACAGTGATTGCTTTGGCTCTTTGATCTGTTGCAGAGATTTTGAGACTGTGTCTGTGCAAGTGGTTAGATGCTTTTCATTTATTCAACAAATGTGTATTTATTGAACACCTATTATGAATTAGGCATTGGGAAAACAAAGATGTACAAAACACATTCCCTGCCCTCAAAGAATAGGGAATAATTAACAAATACCCCCTTGAAAGATCAGGTGATTATTGTAAAGATTATACTCCAGGGATCATAGAGATGAGGTATAGGTTCTAGTTTTGTTAAGTGTAGGGCTGTTACAAATAATGAATTTTTGTCTTTTAAGAAATTCTAACCGTTTTCAATAGAGCCTGAAGTTATACAGTATTTTTTTTTTTGCAGTACGCGAGCCTCTCACTGTTGTGGCCTCTCCCGTTGCAGAGCACAGGCTCCGGACGCGCAGGCTTAGCGGCCGTGGCTCACGGGCCCAGCCGCTCCGCGGCACGTGGGATCTTCCCCAACCGCGGCGTGAACCCGTGTCCCCTGCATCGGCAGGCGGACTCTCAACCGCTGTGCCACCAGGGAAGCCCGGGTATACAGTAATTTTGAAGTTTAGAATTTGGAAGACCTAAGAGGGGTTTTCATAGCTCTCCTTTAAATTGTGTCAGTTAATAAAATCAAAGCATTTTCCACTCAAATATTGGTATTCAGAGTCCACAGCACTTTAATTACTGTATCCTTGAAAAGAGATATGTCTTCTAGAATAGACGTAACTTAAAAGTTGCTGATAGAAACAAAATATATTTGTATAAATTTATATTATGGTTTCAGGTATTTGTCTTTGATTATTATACAATTGTCTATTTTCTAGGGCAGAGAAATTCAAGTAAAATGTTTTGTAAATAGACATTATTAAACGTATTAAGGAAACATCTATCTAAAAAGACCCTTTGAATCTTTCTATATATTGCTTCCTGCTGTCCAGTTACTGTATTTTCACTGGCAATTGTATCACTTACTTCTAATAAACTGATCTTATAGTACATTCTCCACATTCAAGACTCTAAATCTTTTTCACTTTTCTCAAGCCCTCAACCCCTCTACCATCCCTTGCAATGTTTTTGTTTGTTTGTTTTTAAAATAATTTTTTTAACATCTTTATTGGAGTATAATTGCTTTACAATGGTTTGTTAGTTTCTGCTTTATAACAAAGTGAATCAGCTATACATATACATACATCCCCGTATCTCCTCCCTCTTGCCTCTCCCTCCCACCCTCCCTATCCCACCCCTCTAGGTGGTCACAAAGCACCAAGCTGATCTCCCTGTGCTATGTGGTTGCTTCCCACTAGCTATCTGTTTTACATTTGGTAGTGTATATATGTCCATGCCACTCTCTCACTTTGTCCCATCTTACCCTTCCCCTTCCTCATGTCCTCAAGTCCATTCTCTACGTCTGCGTCTTTATTCCTGTCCTGCTCCTAGATTCTTCAGAAACTTTTTTTTTTTAGATTCCATATATATGTGTTAGCATACGATATTTGTTTTACTCTTTCTGACTTACTTCACTCTGTATGACAGACTCTAGGTCCATCCACCTCACTACAAATAACTCAATTTCGTTTCTTTTTATGGCCATTGTATATATGAGCCACATCTTCTTTATCCATTCATCTGTCAATGGACACTTAGGTTGCTCCCATGTCCTGGCTATTGTAAATAGAGCTGCAATGAACATTGTGGTACATGACTCTTTTTGAATTATGGTTTTCTCAGGGTATATGCCCAGCAGTGGGATTGCTGGGTCATATGTTAGTTCTATTTTTAGTTTTTTAAGGCACTTCCATACTGTTCTCCATAGTGGCTGTATCAATTTAAATTCCCAGCAACAGTCCTTGCAATATTTTTTAAAACTTAAAAAATTGTTAAACATTGCAAACATACACACTATAAAATAATAAAATGAAAATGCATGTACTATACCTATTATCTTGTTTTAATAAAAGTTAACCTTTTGCCTCATGTGCTTCAACTTATTATTTTAAATAAATAACAAAAGATACACTTGAAACGTCATATAATGGGTAACCCAATCCCATTCTTTCTCTTCCCTCTCTCCACAGAACAGAGATTTTTGTTGATCATTCCTATGAAAGTGTTTGTACCTTTTTTTACCACACATGTATATGGTATGCAGCATTGTTTGGCATGTTTTAACACCTTATGTAGCATTATACTGTATATATCATTTTTCAACCTGTGTTTTTCATTAGTTTTTTTTTTAATATTTGTCCATTTTTATTCAGGTACTATAAGTCATTCATCATAATTGCTGAATCGTACTTCACTGTATGACTATAATACAATTAATTTCTCTTCTCCTAATAATGGATAGGTAGAATGTTTATAATTTTTTACTATAAATACCACAAGGAACATTCTTCTACTTGTCTTCTTAGGCATAGCTGTGTGAGTACTGAAACATATCTATCTAGAACTAGACTTGCACCTTGAAATGATTAGCTGTTGACAAATTGCTCTCTCTCTGATGGTTGTACAATTAACATTCCACAGACCAGTCTTTGCTGTGATTTGGGACAGCTCTGAACTCATAGCTGCCAGTGGACCACTCTCCCATCCCTCAGGGTGTCCCCTTCAGTGTTCCCAAGTGACTCAATCCCCCAATGCCTGCTGCTGTCTTGGCAGTAGGCCCCTGGCTTTTCTAAACATCATCATTCAGGAGAAGTCGCTGTGACAAAATGCATGCAATTTTCCATTTCTTTTGATACTGAATGAATTTGATATTCAGACTTAAATTTTTTACCAGTCTGACTGATTATTAAATGATAGCTGATTGTTATTTTAAATTCTCTGATTTTTCTGTTTGAGGAGCTTTTCATGTGTTTACTAGTCATCTAAGTTTCTTCTTTTGTGAATTGCCTATTCATATTCTTGGCCTATTTTTCAAAAGTTGGTGTATTTCTTACTCTACATATATCCTAAATGCATTGGATGTATCTTCTCTCATTCAGTGCCTTGTCTTTTCACTTTAAGTGCCTTTGTTGTATAGCAACTTAAAAATTGTTAATTTTCAAAGTTAGCTTTTTATTTTATGATTATGCTTTAAAAAAATTTCCCTGTTGTTTTATTGTTCCAGTGAGAACCCAAAACTTAGTTGCTTTAATCAACAACAGTTATTTTATTGTATATCCTGGTTTCTGTGTGTTCAGAATTCAGAAAGCTTATAGCAAAGTTGCCTTGTTTCTGTTCCACATGCCTCAGATGGAATCACTGGAAGTCTGGGGTGGCTTGACTGCTGTGGGCTGGAATTATCTGGAGATACCTTTGCTGGCATCTTGTGGTAGATGCTAGTTGTTGACTGGGACTTCACCTTGGCTGCGAGCCAGAAATCCCACAGATTAACTTATTTCATTGAGTAGGAATTATAATATTAAGCAGAAGTGGTAACGACAAACATTTACCTTTTTTTCTTTTAACATATTGGGAATGCTTCTTTATTTTAACTATTATTTGTTACTATTAATATGTTGTCCTCTTAAAGAAATTCTGTACTGTTCCACTAAGTTGCATAAGAATTTTTAATCACAGCTTAGAGTTAAATTTTCTTGAATACTTTTTTTTTCTCATTTTTGAGAAGATACTGTAATTTTCTCTTTTGAATTCATTAATATTGTGACCATGATTAAGAGCTTTTCAAAAACAGACTCATCATTGCATTCTCTGAATGAAACCTACTTAATTATGATTTGTTAATAGTATTTTAGTATTTTGCTTGATTTGATTTACTAGTTTATTTAGAATTTTGCAATTAAAATTGGTTTGGTTTTGCTTTCAAAATTAAACTAGATTCATAAAAGGAGCCTTTTCCTCTTTGTCTGTCTTTCCTCATTTTCATAATAGATAATATATACTTAATCCAAAAGAAAGCAGGAAAAGAGGGAAAAGGAACATAAAAACATAGGACTAATAGAAAACAAGTAGCAAGAGGGTGGATTTAAATGCAGTCTTATCAATAATTATAATAAATGTAAGTGATCTAAATACTTCAATAAGACCAAGAGATTGTCAGATTGGCTAAAAGTCTAAGGCCCAACTATATGCTGTTGAAGAGAAACTCATTTTAAATATAAAGACCTAGGTAGATTAAAAGTAAAGTGCTGTAAAATATATACTCTACAAATGCTAATTAAAAGAAAACTAGATTGCTCATATTAATTTAAAGCAAAGTAGATATTAAAGCAAGGAATATTATCAGGGCTGACAGAAATTAATGATAAAGGGTTGCTTTCATCAAGAATTATCAAGACATAAAAATCCTAAAATTTTGTGCACCCAAAAAATAACAAACGAATAACTTTATCTCAATAAGTTGACGTCTTATATAAAATGTATAATTTCCTAGAAAAATGAAGTAGCAAAATTGTTTCAGGATTTTTAAAGACCGGAGTAAATGAATAATCAAGAAAGAAACACTATCAACAATTAAAATTACCCTCCCATAAAATAAGAAAAAAATAAACAAACTAGTCATTAAGGAACAGATAACTGTATTTTATATAAAACTTCTAACTTTGAAGCTATTACTTTATTGTGTTTTGGTTTCTGTTGTTGCTGAAGAATAGTATGTCCTTATTCCTTATGAGGTCATCTGTCTTTTTCCCTTTGACATCTCTTATGATTTCCTGTTTATCCCAGTGCTTTGCAGTTTCATCTTGTGGTGTCTAGATATGGATATATTTTTATTTATCCTTTTTGAGACACAAAATATACTTTCAATCTAGAAACTTATTCTTTCCTCAATTCTAACAATCACTTAGCTGTTAACTCTTCAAATACCACTTCTTTATCATTTCCTTCATTTCTTTCCTATGGCCCTCCTATTAGTTATGTCTGAGCCTCTTAATGTCTCCTATGTGTCTCTTAACTTTAAAAAAAAAAGGTTTATTGAGATATAACTCACATCCCCAAAATTCTCCCTTTTAAATACACATACAATTCAATGGTTTTTCATATATTCAAAGAATTGTATACCCATCACCACTAAGTAATTTCAATTAATTAATAACATTTATTTACTTCCTGCACCATGTGGCTTGCAGGATATTAGTTCCCTGCCCAAGGACTGAACCTGGGCCATGGCAGTGAAACCACCGTGTCCTAACCACTGGATGGCCAGGGAACTCCTTTAGAACATTTTTATCATCCCATGAAGAAATCTCATATAAGCCAGAAATCACTCCCTATTTCCCACTCTCCCAGGCCTTAAGAACCAATAATTTACTTTTTATCTCTCTAGGTTTCCCTATTCTGGACATATAAATGGAACCTTATAATACGTGGTCTTTGTGACTAGTTTTCTTCATGTAATATAATGTTTTCTAGGTTTACCTATGTTGTAGCATGTATCACTGCCTTCCTTCCACTTTATTACCAAATAATCTTTCATTGTAGAGATATACCATATTTTGTTTATTTATTAGTGATGGACTTTTGAATAATTTAAAATATTGAATAATTAGGAATAATGCTGCTATGAACACTCATGTATAAAATCTACGTACATATAGATTTTTGTATGGACATATGTTTTCAGTTCTCTTGGGTATATACCTGGCAATAGAATTGCTGGGTGACATGGTAATTTATGTTTAACTTACTGAGGAACTGCCAAATATTTTCCAAGGTGGCTGCAACATTTTGCAATCCCACTAGCAATATTTAAAGTTTACAGTTTTTTCACATCTTCACCAACACTTGCTATATCTTGTATTTTTCATTTTAGCCATTCTAGTGGGTGTGAATTAGTATCTCATTATGGTTTTGCTTTGCATTTCCCTGATGGCTAATAATATTGAGCATCTTTTCTTGTGCTCATTGGTCATTTTTATATCTTCTTTGAATAAATGTCTATACAAATCCTTTCCCCATTTTTAAATTGTGTCATTTGTTTTTAATTATTGAGTTTTAAGAGTTTTTAATATATATTTTGGATATAATTCCCTCAGAGATACTATTTCCAAATATTTTCTCACATTACATTGGTGTCTTTTCACTTTCTGGATAGTGTCCTTGGAAGCACAAAAGTTTTCATTTAGATAAAATTCAATTTATCTATCTTTCCTTTGATTGCTTGTGCTTTTGACTGATTGCTTTTACTTTTAATGTCAGATATAAGAAATTATTGCCTAATCCAAGGTAGAAAAGATTTACATCTATATTTTCTTTAAAGAGTTTTATAATTGTAGCTCTTACATTTGGTTCATTGATCCATTTTGAGTTCATCTTTATGTATGGTGTGACGTAGGGGATTCAACTTTATTCTTTTGCATTGTGGTTATCCAGTTGTCCCAGCACATTTTGTTGAAAAGACATTCTTTCCTCATTGAATTGTTTTGGCACTGATGTCAGATATCAATTGACCATAAAAGTAAAGGTTTATTTCTTGATTTTCAATTCCCTTTCATTGATCTAAATATACAGCAGTAAAGCATTAGCACACTGCTTTGATTGGTGCAGATTTGTAGTAAGTTTTGAAAGCAAGAAGTGTGAGCCCTCTGACTTTGTTCTTTTTCAAGATCGTTTTAGCAACTCAGAGTCTCTTATTACCAGACTTTTTGCATCAAGTTTTCCTTTCATGTCTTACCTCTGTGTCATCTTGTTAACATTTCATGGCTTTTTTATTTTTATTTTTTTAATTTATTTATTTTATTTATTTTTTTGCGGTACGCGGGCCTCTCACTGTTGTGGCCTCTCCCGTTGCGGAGCACAGGCTCCGGACGCGCAGGCTCAGCGGCCATGGCTCACGGGCCCAGCCGCTCCGCGGCATGTGGGATCTTCCCGGACCGGGGCACGAACCCGTGTCCCCTGCATCGCCAGGCGGACTCTCAACCACTGCGCCACCAGGGAAGCCCATGGCTTTTTTAATATGAAATTATTTTCTTGAGGATCACTTAAAATATTCTTTGGGCAAATTCAGCCTACCCCTTATTCCCCTCTTCCATCCTGTACTTTTTTTTTTTTTTTTCAATTTTCTATCTTTCCCTTCTCTCCCAATTTCCAGAGTTTTTTCTAACTTTTTTTCTCTTACAATATTTCCTTTTCTCTTCCAGCTAGTTAGTACGTACCCTTCATATCCTTAGTACTCTGCTAATCTCTGGTAAAGAAAATCTTTTAAACACTATTCTTAAGTTGCTTATGATAAATAATATAAGAGACAAGTATATAAATCCATGCTAGATTCTCTTTCATAAAGGAGAATCAGATTTTTGTTTTTGATTTTGATAATACGCCTTGGTTTAAGTTTTGGTGAACTTGAAAGTAATATTCAGTTTAAAGGAGAGTGCTTATGTTAAAATAATTATTAAAGATAAAAGCAAACATTATCTATATACAAAAATTGAATATAAAAGAATGGCAAAAAGGAAAAGCAAACTCTAAAAAGTGACACAAGAATGACTATACATTTTAATAAATAAGTGTGATTTACTTCTTTTGTATTTACTTTTCACTCATTCATTTCTCCAAAACTAAATGTATTGAGTATTACTGGGTTTTTTCTCCATAAACGAGCAATGAATTCTCCAATTCTTCAACACCAACTGGGTCTCCAAGAATTTAATTCAATTCGTACACAAACTATTCAGAGTTAGTACAGATTCCATAGATTGAGGTCTCTGTCCCGCAAGACTGCTCTCAAAACTGCGAGTTTTCTCTCTCTAGTTGTGACACACGGGCTCCAGAGTGCGTGGGCTCTGTAGTTTGCAGCATACAGGCTCTCTAGTTGAGGTGCCCGG
>NW_006782085.1:0-255 GCF_000442215.2 Lipotes vexillifer
CCTGGGCATATATCCTGACAAAACTATAATTCAAAATGTTACATGCACCCCTATATTCACAGCGTCAGTATTCACAATAGCCAAGGCATGGAAACAATCTAAAGGTCCATCGACAGATCAGTGGATGAAGAAGATGTGGTACATATATGCTGTGGCATACTATTCAGCCATAAAAATAAGAAATAATGCCATTTGCAGCAACATGGAGGGACCTAGAAATTATCATAATTAGTGAAGTAAGTCAGAAAAAGTACC
>NW_006782086.1:0-226 GCF_000442215.2 Lipotes vexillifer
TCATGGCCCACTTAGGGCCAGGCAGGACCTCAACAGGCTGAATTAATATTTATTTGTGGACCTCGGGATCACCCACCTCCACCCTGGGCTCTCGGCACCAGGAACACATAACAGCACTTGCTTAGAGTCCCACAGGGCCAAGCTGTGGGTCCAGACACACCCGAATGCTCTCAACAAGTTGGAGGGGCTTCTGAGATCTAAGCCTCATGACCTCAGTGGATCTTAG
>NW_006782087.1:0-205 GCF_000442215.2 Lipotes vexillifer
TAAAAATAATTAGATAAAATATATTTACCCTCATGAAGATCATGTTACTTGTTCCATTTATGTTAATTGTTAGCTTGTTTCCTAGGAGGTTCCGTTTTGTTTTGTTTTGAACTTCTTTGAAACTCTCAGGAAAAAAAAAAAAACTAGCATGTAGTTTAAGATATGTGTATCTTGGTGTTTTGCATAATGCCCGTTGTGGTTTGAG
>NW_006782088.1:0-975 GCF_000442215.2 Lipotes vexillifer
CCTGTGCTCCGCAACGGGAGAGGCCACAACAGTGAGAGGCCCGCGTACCAAAAAAAAAAAAGAGCCATTCAAAATTGCTGTTAATAGGCAAGGCCCAAAAAACAGGCCTAAAATTAGACTAACAACAAACGAGATAAAACAGGTTGTGAAAGAATAAGTGCTTAGAGGCCAGGTTAGTTCAGTTCAATAAACACTTATTGCTGCCTATTATGTGTCAGCCATTTGCTGGGCAGTAGGGATTTAAAGTGAAGAAATTTATTCCAGTCATTAGGATTTTTTTTTTAACTGTAGAAACAATTCCAGGTTTTCTTTAATACATTCTATTTCACCTTAGCTTGAAGAATAAAGGAAATATTAAAAGGTGTTACATATTGCACTATAAACCAAAGGTGGTTTTAACTTACTCATTGGAAGTTTCCAAAAGTAAGCCTTTTTCAGTTAAAAGGCTCAATATCAGGACCCTTAGGGCTATGAACAGAATTCTGTGGCACAGTCACTGAAACACACAGCTGTACGAATAGTTCTTAATATATTTGTATCTGAGCAAGTGTTAGAATGCATGCTATTGGCAAATTCCTTCTAGGCTTTAGGAGAAGATAGTAACAGCTATCATATATTAGGGGCTCACTATATATCAAGCATCGTGCTATTTTACATATATTATCTCATTTTATCCTCCAAACATCCCCAAAGGGTAGGTATTATTATTCTCACTTTGTTCATAAAAACCAAGGCTTAGAATATCACCTGTCCAAGGTTACCCAGCTTGTAAAATGGCAGAGCCAGAATTTAACCCAGGCCCACCTAACTCTTAAGTCTATGTTCTCATTAAATGCATTTTAATAAATAAGTCATTCAAGAAAGGGCTTCGAGGAAGACACCTGAGATACAAAGAAAGAAGAGCCACTGAGGCAAACATGGGCAAGGCCCACCTGCACTGTTCTAGGAGAAGGTGTGCTTGCCCAAGGCTTACTG
>NW_006782089.1:0-591 GCF_000442215.2 Lipotes vexillifer
ACGAACCTCTGTCCCCTGCATCGGCAGGCGGACTCTCAACCACTGCGCCACCAGGGAAGCCCTGAACCTTCTCTTTTTACTGTCTAACTTCCTCACTCCTACATTTTGCTTCCTATGCCAGTTATCAATTCATTTGCTTTAAATCTACGCTTTGTTTCCTGCTCTGGGATAATGGAGATAAGCTCTATAGAATTTCTCTTCTGCCAGTTGGCACAATATTAAGCTGTTTCAGTAGAGGGTGCTGGAGAAACACCCTGGAGAGGAAGGGAGTTTCTCCTGATTTCAGTGTCCTCCTTTACATTAGCACCTGGCCATCAGCACTCCATGAACAGCTTCTCTTGGCACAACTCTCAGGTGGTTTGGCAGCAAAATGCCTCCAGCACAGTACCTCCCCAAAATGATTTTTCATGGCATTGCCTAGAGCAGCTTTGAAGTGAAGTGGCATTTGTATAGCATCTCCCTGTGGGTGGCTCCCCTTAGAACCCCTTAGGCATCTTCACTGCCTCAGTTAAACTCACTGAGCCAGAGTTACATCCTCTTCAACCAGGTCTGGATCTTAGCCCTGAAGATGGAGGTGTGTGTGTGTGTGTG
>NW_006782090.1:0-1920 GCF_000442215.2 Lipotes vexillifer
CCCGTGTCCCCCGCATCGGCAGGCGGACTCTCAACCACTGCGCCACCAGGGAAGCCCATATATGGCTTTTATTATGTTGAGGTACATTCCTTCTATATCCAATTTGTTGAGAGTTTTTATCATGAAGGATGTTCAATTTTGTCAAATGATTTTTCTGCATCTCCTGAGAAGAATAATCCTTGATATCCATGTGCTGGAAAGTATATCAGCTCTAGTACTTAACTAGATTCCAAAGGTTATGAGGAAAACTTCCCATTGAGTCTGAGTTACAGGTGAGACATGCTAAGAGCTTTCTGGGAATAAATCAATTTTAGTGTAGACTGGGGGTTAAGAGTAGGAATAAATTAAGAAAGTGATGATACAAGAAATGACAGAAGGTCTATTTTAGGGAAAAAAGAACACTAAAATCCAGCAAAATTCTTACTGATATTCTCAAATGAACAGTAAGCACAGGTGATATTTATAGAAGCATTTAAAAATAGATTTCTAGTAATGTTACCACTTATATTATGAAAATACACACGTATGTGTCATGAGCAAGTAGTTCAAGAGCATGGAAAAATCCAAAGTTGTGCCTTTGTTAGACAACATTTTTGATTTTTAAGTATGTTTCAACATTCAGGTAAAAAAAAAAATGAGTTATTATCTTTAAAAGTAATTTAAGTCATGAAGCATTTTCAGAGTGCACCCTTTTGAAAGAAATCAGAGATTTGGGAGAACATGTAGTCAAGTGATAAAGCAAATGTAGAGAGAGCCCAGAAAATACAGCTATTCTCTCTAGACTGCCAACTCTCTTTAAGAGAACTATTTCTCTGAAAAGTTAATTGGCAAGTAAGTTAAATGTAGCCTGTTAAGTTGCCTAAAATGCTGTCACGTGGACTTCAAGGTTCCCATCCCAGCAATGGAGGAGATTTCTGGTACAGGTGGCACAGCAATGAGTGACAGATGATGTGCCCTATTGCCTGAGGGGGAGCTTTGAGAAGGCTGGAAGTTCTTGATCAAATTTATTTAAGTGGCAAAGTACATAGGGGCTAGCAAGTTAGGAAAGGATGTTTGTTGATTTTGCAATTGAATTTCCACAGACCCAAATTCATAGTTCTCGTCTTGGCTCTTAATTCAAATTTGAAATAAAAATTAAGATTTGGTTTTTAAGGCTTCAAATTGTGAGTGGTTGCACTGTTTCCCAGCTTACCACCCTCCTACACCTGCTCCCACCTTCTCAAGTCAACAACTTCTCTTCCAGAAAACACAGGCGAGGTGGAACTGTTGTAGCACCTGCATAGGCTGGCAATAAAGTGGATAGTCTTGATTTAGTATCCCTACCTTCCTGACTCTCCTCTTAATAATGAAACAATTAGACATAGAGTTAGGTACCTGCTCCATGACAGTAAAGCGATACCGGCTCTGCTCTTGCAGGCCATATATCTTACAGGAGATTGTGTTCCATTTAGTTCTCCTACTCCATCATCTTGAGAATTCCTTCTCCTAAGTCTAGGTTTTCTCATCTGTGAAATGACAGGGTTGCTCTAGAGGACCTCTAAGTCTATTAAAAATGGGAAGCAGCTTACAGCCCCTGCATTCAAGTTGAAAGAAACCGACAGAGCCCAGAACTAGGAATATAGGGTTGGGTGGTGACAGGCCCCAGGCCCCAGCACTCTCCATTCCTGGAGCTCCCTTATGCAGGAGAGCAGGGATCAGTGAGGTCTCCCACAGTGGTTTGCAGCCTGGGCACATGTACACACAGACTTCTTGGATGTCTTAGTCTTTCAGGACGAGGGTGGGCAGCTCAAAGAGTCCACTGATCTTTATTCTTTGATTTCACTGAAGGAGTAGTGGCTGGGCCCCAGACCTCACACAGTGCAGTCAGTGCTGTCGCTGTCACACTTGCCACAGTGACATTCAGAGGCTACTGGGTACGTA
>NW_006782092.1:0-1468 GCF_000442215.2 Lipotes vexillifer
TCCGCGGCATGTGGGATCTTCCCGGACCGGGGCACGAACCCGTGTCGCCTGCATCGGCAGGCGATCTCTCAACCACTGCGCCACCAGGGAAGCCCTGAAGTCGGGTTTTGACATAGCTGCATAGAAATAAGCCGAAGGACAGCCTTGCTGTATACAGAACCGTACATTTAAGGTCGAAAACGTTAAGGCAGGCGCTGGTCGGGAACAAGCACAGGGGTGGAGGTGGGTGGAGGGTGTCAGGCCTGAGAAGCCCCCAGTCTTCGCTCCCCGTTGTTTCCCCGGAGTCTCCAGGTTAGCTGGCCGCCACAAGCTGGCTCCAGAGGCCTCCGGGCCTGCAGGGGGAGCTAGGCGCAGCGGAGCAACCTGCTCCCGGCTGGAGCCAGAGCTGCGCAGTCATGATTATCACTGAGGCCGCGGCAGAGTCCGCTGTCCCCGCGGTGCCCGGTGATGCGAAAGCCACTGGAGCCCCGGAGCGCGAGCAGCTGGTGTGGCCCTGGGTGAGCTCGAGCTCGAGCGGGAACAGGCGCGGGGCGGGCGGTGCAGGCGCGGGGGCGCCGGCTTCATACCCTAGCCGTGCCCCTCGCCCCGTAGAAAGATGCCGCGATACGGGCGCTGGTGCAGCGCATCCACCAGTTGCAGGCTGAGCGCGCGCAGGCTTTCCGCCGGCTGGAGGAGTAAGTGAGGGCATAGGGGAGGGGGTGGGGAGTCAGCCCCCAGCCCGCTCCGGGTATGAGCGTGCCTTGGGGAAGGAACTGGGTCCCCACGGGGCCGCGGTGTCAGAGGTGGGGCGGGATTTGCGGGGAGACCAGATCGCTCCCTTCCGCGTGCGCAGGGGTGGGCCCGTCTCGGGTTACTCTGCGGGAGTCAGAACGTCCTCCACACTCTGGGGTTTAGGGGACACTTGGAGGACTTTCAGGTGGTCGATGCGGGTGCAGGGCCTGAGAGCCGGGGCCGTAGCCTCAGGCTCCCCGCCTGCTGCAGAGGCCACCGACAGTACCTGAGAAGCGGCCCGCCCTACGACTTTCCGCGCTACCGGAGCACAGTACACGAGGTGACCCAGGCCTTCGCCGCCGCCTCGCGGGAGGTGCTGGCGGTGGAGGCCGAGCTAGCCGGACCCCGAGCGCAGCCGCTGCTCGCGAGCCACGTGCGCAGGCTGCAGCAGCTGGAGGAGACGCGCCTGGCCACGGTTAGGTCCCGCCCCCCTCCATGTATCCCCCTACTCCTCGGCTTGTCTCTCGGGCCTTGGCCCACTGTGCACCCCTTGGGGGAGGGGCCAGATTCCGTCCCCTCGAACCCCGCCCGTGGCGCCCCAGCACCTCCTCTTCTTGCTCCACCTCAGTCATCCACTACTAAGTTCACTCGAGAGTCTCAGGGTTAGCCTCCTCCTGTCCGCCCCCACTTTTCATCCAGATCTTTAGTCCCAGACCCTGCCCCTACAATGCTCCTACCCCCCCCCCCCCCCCCCCCC
>NW_006782093.1:0-202 GCF_000442215.2 Lipotes vexillifer
AATTCTATCTACAGATGTGTAGGTATGTAAATTATAAAGAAAACTGATTTATTTCTATATTTTGTTTACATTGTTGATCTGAAACGTGAAAACTGTAACTTGATCCCAAATCATCTTTATGCAATGAGATTCAAATGCTTTAAAGTTACAGAATTTTATAGCCTGTAGTCATCTTAACAATGATTTACTTCTGTCCCCTCAT
>NW_006782094.1:0-200 GCF_000442215.2 Lipotes vexillifer
CTGCTGCTGCCGCCACCAAGAAGCCTGTGTGCGAACACAGGTCACTGTCCACACCCCCCTTCCGGGGAGCCTGTGCAGCCCGCCACTGCCCGGGTCCCGGGATCCAGAGACAACTGGCCCCAGGAGAACGCACGGCGCGCCTCAGGCTGGTGCAATGTCACACTGGCCTCTGCCGCCGCAGGCCCGCCCCGCCCCCCCTG
>NW_006782095.1:0-204 GCF_000442215.2 Lipotes vexillifer
GTCAGTGTGAGCGTACGGGTTAGGATTAGGGCATGTGTTGCGGTAAGGTTTCGGGTAAGGGTTCGGGTTAGGGTTAGGGTTAGGTTTAGGGAATGCGGACGGTTTAGGGTATAGGTTAGGGTACGACAACGGTTGAAGGTTAGTGTAAGTGTTAGGCACGGGTCAGTGTTAGCGTACGGTTTAGGATTAGGGCACAGTTTAGGG
>NW_006782096.1:0-259 GCF_000442215.2 Lipotes vexillifer
TTACAACAGACACCGCAGAAATACAAAGCATCCTAAGGAACTACTACTACAAGCAACTCTATGCCAATAAAATGAACAACCTGGAAGAAACGGACAAATTCTTAGAAAGACTGAACCAGGAAGAAATAGACTAGGAAGAAATAGGAAGAAATAGAAAATATGAACAGACCAATCGTAAGTAATGAAATTGAAACTTTGATTAAAAATCTTCCAACAAACAAAAGCCCAGGACTAGATGGCTTCACAGGTGAATTCTATC
>NW_006782097.1:0-1664 GCF_000442215.2 Lipotes vexillifer
AAAAAAAAAAAAAAAAAAAAAAATAGTTGATGCCTCCTACAGCGAGTAAATCAATATATCAGATTTTATTTGAATTATGCAAAAATTCTCAAGTACTTAAAATATCAAGGTAAATTATATTTTATGCATTTTAAAATGAATGTATGACAAATTCTAAAAAAGCATACTATATTCTCTATAAAATATGAACATAATTCTAACATAAATCAAAACTAAAATATAATATATAGAAAACATAATGTATGGAAAACTCACAACCTCTAGCATGGATGAATTTTATAATGGAAAATATCTGACCTTTTATTTCAATGAGTACAGCAAAACAAGAGAGATATGATGCATATCTGAGAAAATGACTAATAAAAACATAAACGCTGGGATCCACTGCAGGCTAGTCTATATACTCCGCCAGCAGAAAAAAAAAATAAAGTGGTCCCTTTGAATGTTGTTGAAAATAGGTTACTTGTGTCCAATTTCACAAATGTCTTCAGTAATTTATGTCTATGTATATATGTGTACAGGTGGTATTATTCTGTTTAATTATTCTGTTTTATTCTGTTTTAATAGGAAACTATACAATTGGGTATTTTATTTTAATTAATTAATTTTAATATCTTTATTGGAGTATAATTGCTTTACAATGTTGTGTTAGTTATACAATTGGTTATTTTTAAATCTACAGGAAATACAATGAAATGAGTTAAGCTTAATAAAAATGCAAACAGGAAAATTTGAAAGTGATAAAATTTGGCAGATTAATGGTGAGAAAAGAACAGCATATAATGAAAAACTAAGCAAAAAAAAGAGTCAATTTAGCAGGTTAATTTTATGAAACTGGTAATAGAAAAAAATTAAGAGAAAACAAGCTATCAATATTATTTTCTTTAAAAATTCCAATGAAAATCAGAACTTCTCTGGCAGTCAAGTGGTTAAGACTCTGCGCTTCCAATGCAGGGGGCACGGGTTTGATCCCTGGTTGGGGAACTAAGATCCCGCATGCCGAGCAGCATGGCCAAAAAGAAAAAAAAAAAAAGAACAAACCCAATGAAAATC
The DNA here is from genome assembly GCF_000442215.2 of Lipotes vexillifer. Classification (NCBI taxonomy): domain Eukaryota; kingdom Metazoa; phylum Chordata; class Mammalia; order Artiodactyla; family Lipotidae; genus Lipotes; species Lipotes vexillifer. The sequence goes on from NW_006782097.1 coordinate 1,054, forward strand.
AACATTTGCTCATCGATTACAAATGTGCCCCAAATTTTAACATAAATACATATTACCTGCTTGACCAGAAACCACATTCCTTACTAGAAGAGACAATATACATGTTTTGAAAATCATAATTATTTTACTGCAACCTGACAACTTAATTTTGAAACTAAAAATGTTTACAATACAGAAATGACACATTTTTAAATGTAACAAAATATTCTGAAGAGCAATTGATTTTCCTTGAATACAAAAACAGTTATAAGTTGGCAAAGGTCCTATTTTCTATAGCTCTATGATGTTCCTAGTCAAGCATTTTTGCACAGCAATCTTAATAATTTAGAGTATAATTTTCCCTTTTCCACCTATCCATTCATACATCATGGATATGTAAAATCTACAACCTCTGACCTGTGAGCTATAATGATTATCCACTTTTTTAGAAAGCAAAAGGTAAATGAGCTTCCAGTGTATTTTCAATTAAGTACTATGATTTATGCAGCAAATCATTTATTATTATTATTATTTTTTTTTGTGGTACGTGGGCCTCTCACTGTTGTGGGCTCTCCCGTTGTGGAGCACAGGCTCTGGACGCGCAGGCCCAGCAGCCATGGCTCACGGGCCCA
>NW_006782098.1:0-267 GCF_000442215.2 Lipotes vexillifer
ACAAACAAAAGCCCAGGACCAGATGGCTTCAAAGGTGAATTCTATCAAACATTTAGAGAAGAGTAACAACTATCCTTCTCAAACTCTTCCAAAATATAGCAGAGGGAGAAACACTTCCAAACTCATTTTACGAGGCCACCATCACCCTGATACCAAAGCCAGACAAGGATGTCACAAAGAAAAAAACTACAGGCCAATATCACCGATGAACATAGATGCAAAAATCCTCAACAAAATGCTAGCAAACAGAATCCAACAGCACATTAA
>NW_006782099.1:0-202 GCF_000442215.2 Lipotes vexillifer
TGGTGGCACAGTGGTTGAGAGTCCGCCTACCGATGCAGGGGACATGGGTTCGTGCCCCGGTCCAGGAAGATCCCACATGCCGCAGCGTGGCTGGGCCCGTGAGCCATGGCCGCTGAGCCCGCACGTCCAGAGCCTGTGCTCCATAACAGAAGAGGCCACAACAGTGAGAGGCCCACATACCGCAAAAAAAAAAAAAAAAAAA
>NW_006782100.1:0-255 GCF_000442215.2 Lipotes vexillifer
ATGAATGTCTGATTTATGCCTGAACAGGCACACATTGCATGTGGGTGTAAAATAGACTTCTCAATAAATCTGCTGTGGTATTTACCTAATGCCATCCACGAAAATGAATTTCATGTGGATTGAGTTCAATGGGAAAGACAAATTCATCATTTGAAAAGGAGTAAATATTAAAAGAAAATCTTTTTGACCCTTTTTTACACAGTGATTTCCTAATAAAGAAACAAAAACCACAAATTGAATAAGAAAAATGATCAA
>NW_006782101.1:0-935 GCF_000442215.2 Lipotes vexillifer
GGGGGGGGTGGGGGCGGGGGGGCGGAGCGGCTAGAAGTTAAAAACACATTTGTATGTATATAAAATGCTTCGAAAAAGACCAGAGGGAAAAACACACCAAAATGTTGGCAGTGTTTGGATTCGAGTGACTGGATTGTGTGTGATTTTTATATTCTTCCTTATTTCCCAATTGTTTTCCAATGAATATGTCTTTTGTAATGAGAGGGGGAAAGTCTATATCATTACATTTTTTTTAAACGGTTGAAGATTTTAAAGGCAATGGGATGCAAAATTGAGAGAATGTCAAACAGCCCAGATAAGCACGATTGGGAGACTGCAAATATGGTTTCTCCGGGGCCAGGCTGAGAGAAGCCTTGCGGGGAGAGGCCTCAGGTACTTAACCTGAGAAACAGCAGCAAGAGAAGTGGTCACAAAGGAGACAAGCACAGGACAGAGAGGGGATGGTGAGGAAAGGTAACAGGGTAGGTTAGGTTTCGAGGGTTGGTCCCTTCCCCCGACACTGGAGGGAGGTAAGTTCTAGGTTAGGGTAGAGTTTTAGGTTCCTGGACCCAATTCTAATACAGGGTGGGGTGTCCCCTACAATTCAATTCAATTCTGACACTATCGACCCAGAGATACCCTACGATTCCACAGGTTAAGGGGTCAGTCCTACAAGACCGCCCTGCACTGCCTCCACTTCAGACTCCAATCACAAGCCCAGGTTGTTACCTGTGCTTCTGACCAACCTGCTACAGATTGGAGGTTCCCATCACCTGCTCCTTGGACTTCAGATGCCTACTGCAAGCCCAGGTTGCTACCTGCACTTCATTAAAAGGTACGAAATTTAGCCATTTTCAACAACATGGATGGACCTAGAGAATATCTTACTAAGAGAAGTAAGTCAGACAGAGAAAGACAAATATCATATGATATCACTTACATGTGGAATCTAAAAA
>NW_006782102.1:0-207 GCF_000442215.2 Lipotes vexillifer
TGGCTGAGCAGGAAGTTAACCTGTCATAGATGTGCTAAATAAGAATAGTTGGGTTTTATTTTATTTATTTTTCCCTGGACTCTGTTGAATGACTGTCATCTACAAGTTCAGGCTACTTTTTGCTGAGAATTAATGCACTGGGAGAGCTGAGAGAAAACTGAATAGTAGAGCTGTCTTTTTCTTGACCAGTTCACCTTACTTTCCCAA
>NW_006782103.1:0-221 GCF_000442215.2 Lipotes vexillifer
GGTAATATAGTCATTTTCACAATATTGATTCTTCCAATCCAAGAACATGGTATATCTCTCCATGTTTGTGTCATCTTTGATTTCTTTCATGAATGTCTTATAGTTTTCTGAGTATGGGTTTTTTTTATCTCCATAGGTAGGTTTATTCCTAGGTATTTTATTCTTTTTTCTGCAATGGTGAATGGGATTGTTTCCTTAATTTCTCTTTCTGATCTTTCGTT
>NW_006782104.1:0-205 GCF_000442215.2 Lipotes vexillifer
AGTAATCAAGACATTATGGTACTGGAACAAAAAAAGAAATATAGATGAATGGAACAGGATAGAAAGCCCAGAGATCAACCCACACACATATGGTCACCTTATTTTTGATAAGGGAGGCAAGAATATAAAGTGGAGAAAAGATTGCCTCTTCAATAAGTGGTGCTGGGAAAACTGGATAGCCACATGTAAAAGAATGAAATTAGAA
>NW_006782105.1:0-217 GCF_000442215.2 Lipotes vexillifer
AGAGACCCACTTCAGACCTAGGGACACATACAGACTGAAGGTGAAGGGATGGAAAAAGATATTGCATGCAAATGGAAATCAAAAGAAAGCTGGAGTAGCAATAATCGTATCAGATAAAATAGACTTTAAAATAAAGACTATTACAAGAGACAAAGACATTACATAATGATCAAAGGATCAATCCAAGAAGAAGATATAACAATTATAAATGTTTATG
>NW_006782106.1:0-1051 GCF_000442215.2 Lipotes vexillifer
CCCAAAAAAAAAAAAAAAAAAAAAAAAGATCTCCTCGCATATTTTAACTTTGGACCTCAGTACATGAATTTTGCTGAGGGCCCACTTTGAGCATGACCCCGTCATGCTGGCACCACTGACGTGACCCTCAACTCAGTTTGTAATAAATGGCATCATATCACACCTGTGAAAGGCCATCCTGGTGTGACTCCTCTTACAATGTAGAGAATCCTTTTTGAAAGTAAATCTGCAGCCCTGTCTCTGTTAGAGGAGGCTCTCTGCTGCAACAAACCATCCTCACATTTCAGCAGCTTAACACAGTGGAATTGCTTTCTCGCTCAGGTAACGGTTCCACGTGGTTATTCTGAGGCGTCTCCTCCAGCTGGAGGTCCCACCATCTCCTGGAACCTGGAGTTCCTTCCTGAGACCTCTGTTCCCACTGGCACATGTGGGGAGGGAGAGAGCATGGGGCAGACCCAGCAGGCTGGGAGGTGTTGTCCAGCTACTTGTCAGAGAGAGGGAAACTGAGTCGGTGGAAAACTCACCTGTCTGCCAGAAGTCCTGAATGTCTCTGGTGTGGCTTTCATAAGAGGAGAAAATGTATCTGCATATTAAAATCATAACAGGATAGATTTGTTTATTAAGTATGTGCTGTTGAATGTTATCTTAATCTTTAAAGGTCTTTATTGATTTGGTCTTCAAACCAATAAACCAGCTAATAAAAATAGAAAGATTGGGAAATAATTTTGGCCAAATTACTTTTGCATCATTTAGTTGACAGCCCAAGTCCATCAGCAAGTATTGCTGGTACTGAACTTTGATCCATGAAACATAACCTTCTTTAGAAAAGAACTCAATGGATCAAACATCGAATAGTGTTCATAAGCAGGGCTAAAGGGGACATACTGATTTAGAGTTATCTCCAAGATGGATATTTAAGTGGAAAAAAGCTACAGAGCAGTATATATAGTACACGACTTGCATTAGTTGTTTTTTTTTTTAATATAGTTGATTTACAATGTTGTGTTAGTTTCAGGTATACAGCAAAGTGATTCAGTTATACAAATATATA
>NW_006782107.1:0-229 GCF_000442215.2 Lipotes vexillifer
AAGTTCCTTTAGCATTTGTTGTAAAGCTGGTTTGGTGGTGCTGAATTCTCTCAACTTTTGCTTTTCTGTAAAGGTTTTAATTTCTCTGTCAAATCTGAATGAGATCTTCGCTGGGTAGAGTAATCTTGGTTGTAGGTTTTTCCCTTACATCACTTTAAATATGTCGTGCCACTGCCTTCTGGCTTGCAGAGTTTCTGCTGAAAGATCAGCTGTTAACCTTTTGGGGATT
>NW_006782108.1:0-2421 GCF_000442215.2 Lipotes vexillifer
CAGGAATGCATTTATGTATTGAATAATTGAATGTCTCAATCCAAATCCTTGGTCAGAATTAGCCTGAGACTATATAATGAATACACTGATACTTTTTGTTAACATCTCGTCTACTTGCCTACCTCATCCTTCTAAAATGCATACGTCTTCTTAGATGAAGAGAGATCTCAAATTTATATCCGCCCTGATTCTGCCAAGAATATACTTCCTGTTTTATGTCTTCTATCATCCTATCAAAGCATGCACTTTCTTGATCACAGCCCTGGAGCTCTTTGCTAGGAGAGAAATTGAATTAGTCATTGGCAGTGATTTTAAACATATATTCCCATGTTGCAGACATATTCCTTTTAACATCAATGTTCAAAGGCCAGTGTCTTGACTCAAAACAATGTATTTGATAGTGAAATTTTCAGGCACCAGAGAGTGAATTGATGTTTGTTTGTTTGCTTTGTTTCGTTAGTAAAGCAACAGTTACTGATAGCTCCCTAATCAGTCTCTGTTTAATGTCTGTTAACTCATATGCCTACTTAGAGAAGAGGACTTGAAATAAAATTTGGCTTTAGAAAATATGACAAAATAATTGCAAAGGATCTACAGAGCATACTGTGTAACCTGTCCTGGATAAATGGAAACTGGACACAGAAGCAAATAAATGCTTCTGAATTCTAAATAATACTTTTCTTCAAAAAAAATTGTGTTTATTATTGTGACTAGTAAACATATTTTAAAGTAACAGTGTAAAATATATTTATGAATATAGTTTATTTTTAGAGTAAAATAATCAGTTGCAATGTATAGTCTCTTACTGTCCTTCACAGTGCCATGATTCCCTAAATTTGTAAATAGTAATAAGAGCAGAGAAAATATTATGTTCTTTTCCTAGTGAGTTGGAAAAACCTCCTTCCAGGAAGTTGTGCAGTAAATCAGTTGTCAAGTCATATTTTCTACCAGCACATCTCACTATATCCTGCAAATGAAAAAGCCTGAAGACTGTCTTATGGCTAAAGCTTTCAATCTCAATTCTTATCTTGTCCCCAAATCAAGGGTTTACTTAGAAATGGTATGCTTCCCAAAGGTATATCAGAGCACACCATAACTGCTATGACACTTCTGGGTGGTATAATCATTTCCTGAAAACCAAACATCTGAAAATTTTGGTTGGGGGCAAAATGAGTGATCTCTATGAAAACAGCAGGTGAAGGTCATGAATTTTGCTGTTGGGTGTTGTTTTTGAAGCCAGGGATTGTTTTACCAACAATCTACTTTTGAGCTACTGTGTCTGTGGTTTAATTGTAAATTTGATTCTCCTATCACCAAAAGCAGTGTCCATTATTTGGGTCACATACTTACACTGAGGAAGCCATGTATTTTCAATATCTCTGTGTGTTTCTGATGAGGCAAATAACTCTGATAGTGTACATTCACAGTTCTTTCTTACATTCCAAAACCGGAATATTGACTTGCTTTATTGTCATTAAGAGACAGCTACATATCAGTCTATAGTTTTTCACTGCTTTCTATTAATTCTCCTGAACACGATACCGTGCCTGTGGGAAAAGTACTTAAACGAACATCTTTTGGAGCTGCGGTTGTCACCTAGCTCTTTCAAACTAGACCAAACAAAAAGAAAAAATATCTTGGAACTAAATCACCAAGTACACTTCTAAGTTTAAAAGAAGAATTAAAATAAAGTGTTTCCCTGTGTTTAATTTAAATATTTCTTTGGAAATAAACAAGAAAACACAGAATAAGAAAATTCTATTGTAATTGGTGGGAAGATTGGTGTCAAGAAATTGGTTGTAAAGAAGCAGAATAATTTTCTAGGAAAAACAAAAAAAATGCTTATTATGGCATGTCAAGGAAAGCATATTAAATCATGGATATTTTAACTAGTAAATTGTTCTTACTTTCCTTGGCAATTCAGTAGAGTGATATATTCATGAAGCATTCAATAAATGTTAACTGATGATGTTTAGATAAAATCCTGCCAAACATCCCCTTGTACACAAAAGATAAGTGAGTGACCTGAGCAAAAGGAGAAACTTTTCTTTTCCATTGCTACTAATGTGTCATCCTTAAAATCTTGATAATTTCTATGGGTTGTTTACATTGATGAGTTAATTAATTAGTACTGAGTTTAGTAAGAGAGCCTATGTAATCTCATGTCTCCCTATGTTGATTGGCGTTAACGAATAAGAGTGGTGAGGGCTTCCCTTCCCTGGTGGCGCAGTGGTTGAGAGTACGCCTGCCGATGCAGGGGACACGGGTTCGTGTCCTGGTCCGGGAAGATCTCACATGCCTCGGAGCGGCTGGGCCCGTGAGCCATGGCTGCTGAGCCTGCGCGTCCAGAGCCTGTGATCCGCAACGAGAAAGGCCACAACAGTGAGAGGCCCGCGTACCGCAAAAAAGAAAAAAAAAAAA
>NW_006782109.1:0-206 GCF_000442215.2 Lipotes vexillifer
ATTAATGCAGTCATCCCGAGGGCCAATAGCAAGGAACACTTCAATGGTTCAAGTGCACCCGTGTGTGGTTACCCAAACTGCATGTAGATTCAGAAACAGTTTCTGTTTTGAGTGATAATCAAGAGGTTCTGAAATTCAATAGGACAGTGTCATTATAAATCAGATCTGGCAAATGCTTTAGTACCCAACACAAACTACAACTCTAA